>NW_024870933.1:500000-1100000 GCF_019054845.1 Dipodomys spectabilis | reverse complement strand
CTTCAACACTGTTGTTATTGCTAAGAATTTAGGGGGGTGTATTCTGTTATTCCAAATGAATTTTGAATTTCTTCTCTATGTCATTGAAACATGTTATTTGGATTTCAATGGATATTGCATTGAATTTGTAAATTGCTTTGGGCACTATTGACATTTTTACAACATTAATTCTTTGAATCCAGGAGTGTGAAAGTTCTTTACATGTTCTTAAATCTTCAATTTCATTTTTCAAAATTTTAACCTTTCACTATAGACTTGCTTCACAAAAATCAGTCGTTCAAGTCACCCATTCTATGGTACTCTGTTATGTCAGTTTGAGCCAATATATTTTATATTATATATTATATTTTATATATATTATATTCTCCTATTTTTGAAAATGAGGAAAGTAGGGCTCCTGAAAGTCAGTGTATAATGATTTATGGAGAGAAGTACTTGCAGAGCCTGTATTAGGAATATCAACTCCAGTCCAGTTTTTTTTCACCAATATCCTCCGCCTTCATACAAATGGGAACTACATGGTGAATTGCAAAGCCTTGTCTACTAATAATTTAAGATTAAAACAAGAAATGAAAATCCAGATTTAATTAATAACATGACATACATAGTGTGAGGTTTGCTGAATGTATATATATATGTGTGTATGTATATGTGTATATATGTGTATACATACAAATACACACAAATATATATACACACACACACACACACACATATATATATATATACCATATATGTGGTTAAGAACATGGAGTCATTTCGAAATGATATGACAAATTGAGTGGAGACCTCCACTCAGTTTTGTTTCTTGAGTCCTATTTACTTTGTCATATCTCCTTGCATTTTGGATTTAACATCCATATATCAGGGAGACAATGTGCTGTTTGGGTTACCTTGTTCTTGGGTTACCTTGTTCAAAATGATTTGGTCTAGTTCCAACCATTTCCCTGTGAATGCCATTATTTTGTCTTTTCTAATGGCTGCATAATATTCCATTGTATATAGGTACCACAATTTTTGGATCCATTCATCTGTAGTAGGGAATCTGGGTTGTTTCCATATCTTGGCTATTGTAAACAGTGTTGCAATGAACATGGAGGTGCATGTATCCTTGTACCCTGGGTCCTGTTGCTCACGGTGGATGCCTAGGAGTGGAATGGTTGAGTCAAAGGGGACCCTGTCTATATTTAGCTTTCTGAGGTACCTCTGGACTTCTTTCCAAAGTGGTTGTATTAGTGTACATTCTCACCAGCAGTGCAATAGGGTTCCTCTTTCTTTGAATACTCTCCAGCTTTTGTTGTTGGCTGAATTTAGGATGTGGGCCATTCTGACTGGGGTAAGGTGGTATCTCAGTGTTGTTTTTTTGCATTTCCTTTACAGCCAGGGATGATGAACATTTCCTTAAGTGTTTCTTTGCCATTTTTATCTCTTATTCTGAGAAGTCTCTCTTTAGCTACCTTGCCCATTTAGTAATTGGTTTGTTTGATTGAGAGGGATTAGTTTTTTCAGTTCCCTGTGTTTAATGGATATTAGGCATTTGTCTGATATAATGCTGGTAATTTTTCCGAATTAATTGGCTGTTTTTCTAGCTTGATAGCTATATCTTTAGCTGTGCAGAAACTTTTTATTTTAAAGTAGTCCCATTTGTCAAGTGTCTCTCCAATTTATTGTGACCCTGGGACACTCTTCAGGAAGTTCCTGTCTGTGCCTATAAGTTCAAGTGTTGCTCCTACTCTGTCCTGCAGTAGTTTCAGAGTCTCAGGTTTGATATTAAGGTCTTTAATCTATTTTTAGTTGATGTTAGTGCAGGGTGACAGACTGGGGTCCACTTTTACTTTTCTGCATGTGACTGCCCAGTTTTCCCAACATCAATAGTTGTAGAGGCTATGTATGTCTGGCTCCTTTGTCAAATATCAGCTAAGTATAGGTATGTGATTTTATTTCTGGATCTTCTCATCTGTTCCATTGGTCTTCAGACCTGTTTTTGTGCTAATACCAAGCTGTCTTTGTTATTATGGCTCGATAGTAGAGCTTGAAATCTGGTATGGTGATCCCCTCTCCATTGTTTCTTTTGCCTAGAATTGCTTTGGCTATTCTAGGTCTTTTGTTCCATATGAATTTTGGGGGTCCTATTTCAGTAAAGAACTTCATTGGGATTTTGATGGGAATTGCATTAAATCTGTATATATTTTTGGAGAATGGTCACCTTTACTATATTGATTCTGCTTATCCAAGAACATGGAAGGTCTTTCCATTTCCTGGTGTCCTCTTTGATTTCTTTCTTTAGGCTTTTATAGTTTTCACTAAATAGTTCCTTTTTATCTTTGTTTATGTTAATTCCTAGAATTTTTTTGAGCTTATTGTTAATGGGGTTGTTTCCTTGATTTCACTTTCTGCTTGTACATTATTGGTGTACAGAAAGGCAACTAATTTTTGTGGATTAATTTTGTACCCTACTACATTGCTGAAGTGGTTTATAAGCTCTAGGAGTTTGGGAGTGGAGTTTTTGGGATCATTAAGGTATAATATCATGTTATCTGCAAATAGGGATAGCTTGATTTCTTCCTTCCCTTTGCAGATCCCTTTAATGTCTTTTTTGCCTTATTGCTCTGGCTAAAGATTCCAGAACTATATTGAAGAGGAGTGGAGAGAGTGGGCATCCTTTCCTTGTTCCTGATTTTAGAAAATTGGTTATAGTTTTTCCCCATTTAGTATAATATTGGATATTGATCTGTTGTATATGGATTTTATTGTTTTAAGGAATGTTCCTTCTATTCCTGTTTTCTCCAGTGCTTTTAACATGAATGGGTGCTATATTTTTTCACAAAGAATTGTTTTTTTTTCCCAACAATATGGTTATTTCTTCCATATCAAGTGATATGTACATTCTTTTCCTTTTACATAGTTTCAGCTGTTCCCTTTCCCACTCATTCCCTCCCTCCCATTGCTGCCATTGAGTTGCTTAGTTCATTTTGATCAAAGTCCAGTGGAGCTGATGGGTCCCACTGTAGTATGTTTTTCCCTGATTCCCTCTAGTTCTGTGTCCTCCTCCTAGTTTCCCTCTGGTGTGCACATATATACCATATATGTGATCAGCAACATGGGGTTATTTAGTAGTGATTCGACCAGATGAGTGGAGGTCCTTTGTTTCTCAAGTCTTGTTAACTTTGTTGTGTCACCTTACATTTTGGATTTAACATCCACTTATCAGGGAAACTATGGGCTGTTTGTCTCTTTATCAAAAGCCTTTTCTGCATCAATGAAGATAATCATGTGGTTCTTTAATTTGGATCTGTTGATGTGTTAATCTATCCCTGCATCTCTGGAATGAAGCCTACTTGATCATAATGTATGATTTTTTAATATGTTTCTACATTCTGTTGCCTAAAATTTTATTGAGGAGCTTTGCATCTGTGTTCATCAAAGAGATTGGTCTGTAGTTCTCTCTTTTTGTTGGATCTTTGCCTGTTTTGGTGACGAGTGTGTTATTGGCTTCATAAAGTGCGGTCGGGATTGTTCCCTCTGCTTCTACTTCTCAGCAGAGCTTGAGTAGTATGGGTATTAGTTCTTTAATGGTCTTATAGAATTCCATAGTGAATCCATCTGGTCCTGAGCTTTTCCATATTGGAAGATTTCTGATTGCTTCCTCTATCTCCTTGTAAGTTATTGGCTTATTTAATTGATTTATTTCTTCTTGGTTCAGTTTGGGCAATTTGTATTTCTCTAAAAATTCATTCATTTCTGCTAGGTTTTCCTTCCTTAGTAAGCATAGATTCTGGAAATAGTTCTTCATGATTGTTTGGATGTCTTGGATGTTTGTTCTAATTGTTCCTATGGCATCCCTGATCATAATGATTTGAGTCACCTCTCTTCTTTTTTAAATCTTGCCAGAGGTCCATCAATTTTATTGTTTTTTTTCAAAAGCACTAGCTTTTTGTTTTATTAATTTTACAGCTTTCTTATTCTCTATTTCATTAATTTCAGCTCTTACTTTGATTATCTCGCTTCATCTAGTAACTTTGGTTCAATTTTTTCTTGCTTTTCTAACAACTTTAGTTGCATCATGAGATTATTTACTTAGTCTGTAAAATTTTTTTGGTATGTGCATTGAGAGCAATAAATTTCCCCCTCAGGATTGTTTTTGCTGTGTCCCACAGATTTCTTTGTGATGTGTATTCATTTTCATTGAATTATAGGAGCTTTTAAATTCCTTCTTTAATTTCTTCTGTGATTCAGATGTTGCTGAAAAGTGTACTGTTCAATTTCCATGTATTTGAGTAGTTTCTATGGAATGCTTTGTTATTGAGAACTAGCTTGATTCCACTATGATTAGACAGAACATAAGGGATTATGTCCTTTCTCTTGTGTTTGCTTATATTCTTTGTGTCAGCTATGATATGATCGATTTTGGAGAAAGTTCCATGGGCTGCTGAGAAGACTGTGTACTGGTAGGGGGAGGTGTCCAGGTCAATATCTGGGGGTTACTGCCAATGCTGATCTCCCATGGCAGGGGTAGGGCATTCCCAGCAGGGTACTCACTTATTCTGAAACTGGTTGGGGCTGTGTCCAGCGTTGCTGTGGCAGATCACTGTGTTTGTGTGCTATAGGTTGCTGTTTGCCACTGCATTATGTATTGTGTTGCGATGATTGTGGGCTGGCTGGGTGATGGTGGGAGCTATAGGTCTGGGTTTTGCCATACCTTGTCTCCAGTTTTTGTCTCTGTTTACACTGTCAGAGTCCAGTGCTGTGTGAGTTTTCTGTGCTAGCGTTCTATAAACTTCTGTGGCTCTGAGTTCCCTGGTGACCACGGGCCAGGAAGCTTTTGCAGCTTGGTGTGGAGCCATGCTGGCACCACCATGGTGGTGGTGGTGGGGGGGGGGTTGTTGGAGGGATGTTGGAGGGGAAGAGTCTTCATGCTTTTCCATCTTTGTGCAGATTCTGAACTCTGGGTCTGGATTTCATGGTACCTTATTTCTGGTTTCTGTCTCTGGTTTCTGTCTCTGTTTACACTATCTGGATCCATGGGAGTTTTCTGCACTGGCATTCTTTGGACCACTGTGGCTCTTAGGGCCCTAAGAGGCTGTGGGCTGGGCTGCTTTTGCTGTGAAGCTAGCGAGGGGAGGGGCAAGGGTCTTCACAGTTTTTCATCTTTGTGTAGATTCTGAGGATTTTTTTTCCTTTTCTTGTTTCACGTCCTGTATTTCTCTGATTGTCCACCTTTTTCCTGTTGTCCATCTCTTGGGGCAATCAAGTGTTGGAACTCAAACTCTCTATTTGGTTGGAGAGAGCTGTGGTGTTTCTCTACTATTCTATCACCATCTTTCGAGATGACTTTCATTGAATAATATAGTTAATCAACCCTGTTGATAGTAGGAAATATTAGTGATACTAGGGACTGTTAGGGAATTGGTGGCCATAATGTAAAAAACATTATTGACCAATCTTCTTTCTGAAATTCCACTCTCTTTGAATTATTGCACCTTCCCCATTCCAAATTTTGTCTACACTTGCTTGCCTTTTTTTTCAATCTCTTCTTGTTCATTTAAACGCCATTGACTCAGAGGTTATTGACACCTTGTTCTATGCAGTTTCTTTGAATAAGCAGAAATGATAGAGACAAGAAATTGCCAATCTCTAAATCTTTCTCTCATCCCATATATTCTGACTATGGTCTCCCTTTTTATTAATGGCCCTACCAGCATGCCAATAATCCAAGATGAAGAATTTTAGGGCATTTGGAACTCTTCATTATGGATTTGCCTTCCCCCAAAGAAAGGTTGAAATCCTATCTCTTTGAACTCTCAAATGCTATACACTGGAAATAAAGTATTCACAGAGATAATCAAATAAACATCATCAGGGAGGGTTCCAACAGTTAAGGGCTGATGTGTTTCAAAAAAGGGGGCATTTTGTCAGAGATATACAAGGGCAATATTGTCTAATGACAAAAATGGAGACAAGAGTAATACAGCTATACCATATGGAATGTCAAGAATTAATAGAAGCAAAAGAGTTTAACATATTTCAAAGGAAACACAGTCCTCCTGACACCTAGATTTCTTTCTTACAGACCCTAGAAACAGAAAGAGAATAAATCATTTGCCATTCCATATGTAATCCTTTGTTCAAAAGGTTTGGAAATTGGATGTGAAGGGTAAACAAAGGAGGAGGCTGCAATGCTTGGTAAGAAATGTATGCATTATCCTGCCCATGTAACTGTAACTCCTCTGTACAGTATGTTCACAAATAAAATTAAATTAAATTTAAAAAAAAAAGAAATGTATGCATTATCCTGCCCATGTAATTGTAACCCCTCTGTACAGTATGTTCTCAAATAAAATAAAATTAAATTAAAAAAAAAAAGAAATGTACTCATTATCTTGCCCATGTAATTGTAACTCCTCTGTACAGTATTTTCACAATAAAAAAAAAAGAAAAAAAAAAGATTTGGAAATTAATACACCCTTCCTTCCTAAAGCTTTTCCCTCCTGCATGTAAAATCTTTTGAAACTTTGCCTACAAAAAATTAAGAAAGATTTTTAACTCTCCTTACTTCAAACTAATTTTGAAGCCAATAAGTTTGCCACTCACTTAGCAAAATGGAAAGGATGAAATGGAACATTTTTACTATAGTTCAAGTTTCTTGTTTATAACCATCCCTCTTCCACTTTTCTTTTAAACCAGTGCTAAAGTTCAGGCCAAGGAGCATTCATCCTGGTTGGACTCAGCATTTGAATGTACAACATAGAGCTGAAAGCAACAGTGAAATTCTTGATAGTCTGTTCAATTCCCCAAACAACAGAGTTTTAGTTATGATTTTTTTTCTTTACATAGTACTTGGGTTTCAAATTAGGACTTCGCACTTGTAAAACAGATGTTCTATCACATGAATCATAACTTCAGCCCTTTACTCTGGTTATACTTGAGATAGGGTCTTGCTTTTTGTTTAGTCTGGCAGGAATGGAAAGTTAACTATTTACAAGCCTCAGGTAACTGGAATGAGAGATACATGATCCTTCAATCAATTGCTGTTTGAGATGAAGTCTGAAGTTTTTGCCTAGGCTGTCTTGGAATTGCAATTCTTCTGATCTCTGCCTCCTGCTAGCTAGCATTACAACATGAACTACTGGTATACATCCATAAAGGAAACATCATAACCATTAAAAGAAATGTAGGTAGTGTATGTACATAAATAGAAAAAGGAAAACTCAAACCCAGCTACTATTCTGTTGGTAGCAAATGCTATGAACACCTGAAAGTGGCAACAAGTCAAGCAAACCTGGAAATAGAATCATAGCTTTAATCAATATATTAACTAACTTCTGGTTTTAAGGAATTGCCATTACTTTACTGATTAAATTTGAGATGTTGCTTGAAATGATTTAAATCCAGAATTTTTGTTCTAATGATTAGTTCAAGTCCATTGCAATGAATGGACTTCCCATTGATTAACTGGAAAATTTTAAAAAAAGAAATAAAATAAAATAGTCAGCTATGTCATATGAGCCTTTCTGTAACTCTACTCAGATCAAAATTAAAAGCAAAAAGGAGGAGATGGGTGAGTAAAAGGAAAGAGAGATAATGGAGGCTTATTATGATTCCATAGCTCATATGACTCTTTAAAGAGCAAACAGGATCTGCAGAGTGTATTACATGCAGTCTGGGAATGATATTGACAAGTATGCTGAAAGTTCTGGAGATAAACTTGACATCTTTGAACATTTTACTTAGGGTCTCATTTATGCCTTCCTTTTTCTAAAGGGTAACTGTGAGACTAATATAAAGGTTCTTTGGATGTAAGATTTGATTCATAATTTGGAGGGATTTTAATTTCTTTAAACAACAACTCAGAATTGGCAATTAAACATTTTTTTTCCTCAACACTCAGATTTGAAGGGTTACACATTTTGATTTGTTGGCCTTACGCCAGCTTTTATTTTTACTGTGTTCTTAGATTCAATTTAATATTCAAAAATGCACAACTAAGAGATAAAAACCTCAAAAGATTAATATATAATGTGAAATGCTACCAATAAAAATGATCATTGCCAGGCTACCAGTTGGCTCTGGCTTTTAACTCTTTTTTCTACTCTAGTAGTGATATTTTTATAGATATATTCTTCATTTCTTATAGATTTTAGAAATAAATTAGCATTAGTAGAGTTAGCAGCTGTTGGGAAGCAGCCAGCCTAGCTAACCTTTAGCCTGTTTAAGGTATGGAAATTGGTTGACAACAAATTTTATATAAACCTAGCACTATCAGAAATGAGGACCTGAAACAAATGGGGAAAATATTTCTTGAGAAATTCAAACATTGATCTCTAGCTTTACTCTACAGGCTTTAAGCAATCTGCTGATCATGCCTCAATGATCTATGTTACATGTGTAAACTTTCATAATCCTTACTACTAAGCAAGGAAAACTTTTGAATATAACATACTTGGTTTCAGCAAAATAAACTTAAGGAATTTATTATTCAATTTGCAGAGAACAACAGTTCACTATAAAAAGGACAGAAAATAAAATTAATGAAACTATGCTAATAGGTGGCTGTGAATTTATTTCTATTCATCTTGCCTATCAGCGGGCTTATTTTATCTTATTATGTCAATTCACACAATAACATTTTGACTCTGCAATGCAGTATTTATATAATAATGTTACACTCCCAAAGTGAGGCAAATAAAAGCTTCCACAAGTGAGTTGGTAATTCAGTAACTTTTCCTGACTATCGATTCATAATACTGTCATTCAAATAAATTTAGCTTTTTACAATCATCATTTTCATTTGATCCAGTTTCCGTACTATTTACTGTTACTTTTCCATAATTTTTGGTTCATCTTGATAAGGAGAAACAAAGAATGAAGACAGCTTTCTGCTTCTATTCCTCAACTATATCAAATGTTCATTTGGAAATGAACATTGCAAACAAAGAAGGCTTGATAAGAAAAAAATGAAATTATACCAGAAATACTCTGATATCTTACAATGTTCTCTTATGGTTATACAATAAATAGTAATGTTTAGTCATGCTATATGCCTTCTAAATTCAAAGCCAACTTATTTCAATTTCTTGTAGAACATTTTCCTCTTTCTTTTTACAAAGAATGTGAATGGAGAATCATTCTTCCTAAGAGGAGAGAAAAGTATAAAAAGCCTATACAAGGTAAGGTCTGAAAAGTGTAAACTTCCCAGAGACAAAAATTTTTATAATACCTTAGATCACCCTACGGAGAAAAACAAAGAGGCCTTGCCTAAATCCTGCTTCTTCTTCCTCCATACTTGCTTAGTGTACTCCTGGGATAGATCGTTAGTCTCTGCAATTTTCTACCCAAAAGATAATACATCATGTTTGAGTTGGTTTTATTCCAAGGATGCAAGGATGGTTCAACATATACAAATCAATAAACACAGTATTGTCCATAAATCGAATCATGAATAAAAATGTAGATTTTAAGAGAAAAGTATGATCTGATATAAAGAAAAATCAATGTGCAAAAATATGTCACATGTCATACCCCTTAATAAATTTCCTGAGAAAGAAATTAGGAAATCAATCACTTTCAAAATAGTATAAGAATGCCTAGCTCAAGAGAAAAGAGTCTTCTATAATGGCAAGGACAGAATGGTGAGACAAAGAACCAATGCAACAGTGATATACACAAGACAATATGTTGAAAATGATCTGTATTACTTGAGGGTGGGGAGGATGGGGGGCAGGTAAAGTAAGAGAAAAATGAAGGAAGGGGTAACAAGTTTGAACACAAATGTACTTGTTACCTTACTTATGTAATTGTAACCCTTCTGTTACATCACTTTGACAATAAAAAAAGAAGAAGATGCAATGGCTCTTGGGTCTCTGTTGTTTTCTACCAACCATAAAGTTCTTTAGAAAATGGCCACTTAAGACTTAATAACAGATTAGCCCCTTTCTCATCTCATTCTCTGTGAACTAGTGTTGAAAAATCTGAAAGATACACTTCATGAAATGTCATATTCTGTATAATTTGTCTTGTTTCCTATTGATTATCTCTTAAGCTCATAAAAATGTAAAATAAATTTTGTAAAAGGCAATAATGAGAAATTATTCTAAAAACATCTTATCTAAAGCAGAAATATTGGAGAATGAATGTTATCACATGTTCAATGCACTTGATTCAATCCCCAGAACCACAGAAAACAAAGCCAACAAAAATATATACACAAAAATCTTATCCTACTTATTGGAACTTATTGTGTTCTATATATGTACAAGTACATAATTTTAATTAATTTATTATACTTCAGGCAAGAGGCCTTTTGTTTAAAAAAAAGAAAAAGAATAGGAAAGAAAAATATTATTTTGCTTTCCTGACATTAAAATTTGTCATAGTTCACATGAGTGTTATCTAATTAATACAAATTTATTTTAAAATTGGATTCTTTACAATACACATTAATGAAGAAAATTTTGCTTGACTAAAATCTATTACCTAAACCTAAATCACAAAGTGATTCAGTTATACCACCCCATTCTAAGCTTCATTGGAGGGGAAATACAAGTATTTTTACATAGAAAGTAATCCTAGAAGGTACGCATTGATTTGAGCCAAACCTCTCAAAAGTTTATTATTTTTCAGATCACTCTTGCTTTTTATGATTATTTTTTCCTGTACTTACCTGGACTATGATCTTTCTTTTCCTCTCATTTAGTTGGGATGACAGACATGTCAGCCCACTAAGATTATTTGTTTAGGTCGAGTCTTGTGAATCGCTTCTTCCCATGCTGGCCTCAAATTATTAATCTCCTGATCTCTGCCTCCTAAGTAGTTTTAATTTACAAAGCATGAGCCACTTCCTCCTCCTCCTGACTGCTTGTTTTTCAAATCCAACATTTGAAAAAGAATTTTTCCTTTAAGCTCAAACTGAATACAAAAATTGTGCACACTAAATGCAATAAAAATATAAAGGAATTTAAATATCTCACATGAAGGGAATTAAATCTAATTGCAGAAACTGCTACTATTTTTATGGTATGCAGCATCTGTTCATATAAAGGATATCTGTTATAATAGCTATTCACAAATTATGTCTTGGAGTCATAGAATTGCAGAACTTTAAAACACAATTTAACATCATCTTTTATGACTCTTCACATATACTAAGTCAACCAGTCAAAAATTTGCAAAAAGAAATCCTTGACAGAACTTGAACCAGTAATCTACTCCCCCAAGCCTTTGAGACTGCCAGATTTTCATATTTAAACTTAGTACTCATTGGATCTTAGTCTCATGTCAGTGGGTAGAACAAGCACACAAAACAGTTTATCACATGTTATTTATAAAATAAGTTGTTTATGTCACGTAAGTTTCTGCAGATACTTTAGAAGAATAAATAATTTACAGATTTCATTTAAAAATAAAATGAAAATAGTATAAAACATGATTTCTATAAATGTCACATATATCCATCTATTCCTCTAATTCAAATTCCTTAATGTTTTGTTCACATCATTCATAAACTATCCCCATGGTCTTTATACTAAGTTCTTGTTTTCAGAATCTTAATTTCCATCTAACCATACACCATAACCAGGTTAATATTCACAAAACTGCTTCTATTGGTACTGTTCCTTGACATAAGTAAGTACTCATTTATTACTTTCATAAAAAAGTAAAATTTCCTAAGTTTGGGACTCAAAACTTTCTAATTGCAATTGTAATATTAAAGTATGTCTGATCTGCTCATATATCTGTAATAGTCCTTTAATTAATTCATTCCTACTATTTTGTGTCTTCTATTACAAATACATTATACTTTCCTCACTGAATTAAAACTCATGTGGAATTTCTTTTCAAGATTCACATATCTTTATTGCATTCTGTTAGTAAGCATTATTTTAATTTGAAACTTTCCTTTCCACAAGAGGCTCCCAAACATACGTGTATAACAATAACAACAATATGATTCCTAAAATGCACTTTTGTAGGTTCCGTTGTTGATATTAAAATGCAGTCGAGAGTCTGCATTTTAACAAAAATCACAGATGATTTGGACTTTAGTGGTTTTGTGACTATATTTTGAGAAAGACCACATATCAGTTAATACGCAGTCTATGCATTTAAATTTAATCACATACTCACTTCCAGTTGTCCTCATCACCTCTCTGACCCTGAAGGATTGTAAATCTGTTGAGAATGAGAACAAAATGTAGCTGAGAGCGAGTGGCTCATGCCTGTAATCCTAGCTACTCATGAGGCTGAGATCTGAGGATCGTAGTTCAAAGGCAGCCCGGACAGGAAAGTCCGTGAAATTCTTAACTTCAATAAACTGCCAGAAAACTGGTAGAGTGCTCGCCTTGAGCTGAAGAGCTGTGAGACAGTGCTCAGACCCAGAGTTCAAACCTCATGACTGACAAAAAAAAAAAAGAACAAAATGTATTCTGTTATATTATGGAGTATTGAGTATATCAATAGAATTATGTTCCAATAAAATGTACTAAGTTATCAAAATAACATTTAGATTATCTTATGTTACCTGCATATTTGTTTATTTACTAAATATTTGCACCCTTGCATATAATGTAATTTTCATGTCAGTAGGACTTCATCTGTTTTACACATCTGAATCCAAACACTAGCTAAACTGCATTTGTACTCAATATGTTACATTTAATGAAATGAGTGAATAACAAGGGAATATTTTTCTTGTTTAAGTGGCTAACTTCTTATAATCATGTTTTGAGAACAGTAAGCACTAGTTATGCTATTTTGTCACAATTGTATTTTGTTTCCATCCTGAGTTTGAAAGAAAATCCTTTATCTGAAACAGATCATATCATGCAGTGGATGTAATACTGTGCCATTCAAATCATTTCTCAGGATAAATAATTTATTTCCTAGCTGCTAGAAGATACTGTCAGACATCAGCCTTCTTTGAGAGGACTTCAACCCTGCAACCAGCATTGAAGATGATTGTTTCATTTAACCTTACCTTTTTTTTTCCAGAAGTTATCACAAAGAGACTAAATGACTCCATTCCCTAGCTTAAATATACTAACTGCCTGGGTTCTTGCTCTAAAGTTTTACCTAAATTGTGAAAAAAAAAAAAACATTTCATTTCTAAAACTTGCTGAGCTACCTACAACTTTAGGAATTTGTTAGGATTTACTTAAGCTCAGCTTCATTTCTGTCTCTGCCTAAGCACTTTCATTATTATTTTTTTTAACATGCATGGATTCAAACTTGAACTCAGAGAATCTGTTCTCTTGTTTGGCTTTTTTGGCTCATACATGGTGCTCTATTTGAACCATTGCTCCATTCCATCTTTTTTCTGCTTAATGCAAAAAGTAGTACAGATTTTCTTTCTGACTGGGCTGGCTTTGACCCATGATCCTTAGATCTCAGCCTCTGGTGCCCAACCTAATCATTCAATCAAACCTCTTACTTACATGTGAATATTTATCTCAGAGTTTGCTTAACAGGCAAAATTACCTGTTATTTTGTCAGGGTTAAAGAAATCAAAATGAGATTTCAAAGCTGGATCAACTGCATGTGCTGGTGATGGAACTGAAGCTACATAAATGGTAGTGCATGAGTACAAATGGCCCCTGATCCTAAAATAGCACCCCAGGTCTTAAAACATTTATGGCCACATTTAGTGACAAACTAGTGAGTATCCTGTAGGAAAGACTGAATTAAAGCCAGTTCAGTGCATTGAATATCAAGGGAAAATGTAGTAAATAGTTTGAAGACATTGAAACCTAATTGTCTTTTCTAATTCCTATAAACCTTTGGTCTGGAAAAAGATAGGTAGCTGAGTTATTAATCAGCACTAATAGGAAAGCAGTGAAAAGCAGAAAGCCTATTTGGTAGTATGTTAAGAATTTCATATCTTGTATAGAAAGAAGACAAAGCTGAAAACATGGTCTAAAATTGAATAATAAAGATGGTAAGGGGAAAACAAAGGAGGAGGCAACAATGCTTGATAAGAAATGTACTCATTACCTTACTCATGTAATTGCCACCCCTGTGTATGGTATTTTCACAATTAAAAAAACTTATTAATAAAAAAGATAATCATTCCAAAAGAAAACATCCCAACCAAGACATGTGCGATGCCAAAACAGAATATTTGTTGTATAAGAATAAGACACTGAACCATAGAATGGAGATACCTGGATGATACATCTAAAAATCTTGAATATTCAAATCTCTTTGAGTCAACTTAGTGTGCAGAAGTGCAAAATTGCCTATAAAAAGTTTATTTACTCACAATACTCTAAAGAAAATACAGTGATTTTATTTGCTATAGATAATGCAGAGACCCTCTTCAGTATCAGTTCTTTCTCTGTCTCAATATCCTTTCCATCAAGAAAACAATTCAGGTAAAACTTTGCAACCAACTTTGTATAATAGGGAAAAAAGAGATTGTCCCCTGAAGGATTCCTAGGACCTGAGTAACTTGTACCAACAGGAAGCGACAAATATGGCCTGAACATGATTCTGAGGATGCTGGTCATCAGGGACTGCAAAACAAACAATGAATAGTCCTTTTTAAGAATGCAGGATTCATCCATCTGGGAAAGACCTTGAGATGTGGGCTATCAGTATCGAGTTAGGTTAGCCTGTAGTAGCAGCATGCCACTGAGTTGTCTCAAAGTGAGCACTAGTGTTACAGTTGCAGTGACAGTCGGTGGAGGCCATCATGAAAACCTCATAGAAATAGGTTTATTAGATGATGTATCTTGCATAGGTCAGAGAACCCATTAGACATTTCTATTCCACTGGTGCAGAGGCAATAGTACAGAGTATTACCAAAACAGTAATGAATATGCTGGTGAGTCTGTTCCCATATCACTGTTCTCACCTCTAGTCACAGAAGTTATTAAAGCCAAGCAGAAATCTCTGAAATCACTTCCCCCTTACACCAAGTCAAAATACTACATAACTGTAATATCTCATTCCTGGGGGATTAGGAAATTAGCATCATTTTATATGCAGTGGGGATGATCGCCATTGTGTTTCTATCTAATGATTATTTTTTTCCCTACAAAACAAAGCAAAACAGAAAGACAAATATTGGCATACAATGTGGGTAAAGTCAAGAAAATTTTAGTACCAGATGTGGTATGTTTGCTAGAATAGATTAACACAGCCTCAGGAACTTGGTAAGTGGCCATTGATTTGATCTGGTGAGTGGCTTCTTTTCTATCTTCATCAGAAATAAAAGGAACAGACCACAGTATATATTTATAGTGTTTCTCAAGGGCCATGGTAACTGCTCTGTCCTTTGTTGTAAGAGATTGAAGAAATGCAGGCCATCTGGACATCTCACAGAGCAGCATACTGCTTTATTATTAAAAAAAATGACATTCTAATTGGGTTGAATGATAAAGAAGTGACTGGCATGATAGAAAGCTTTGGAGTGTAGTTCAAAGTGTGGGAAATAAATACTACAAACGTTTAGGAGTTCATCATGTTAAAAAAAATTCAGACCCAGCATATTGGACATGATTTACAAAGCAAAGTAAACTATTCCATCTTGTAGTAAATTATTCCACCTTGTAAAAAAAGTAAAACACAGTGTTCAATATGCCCAGAGACAAAATATTTCACAAAGAATATATCTAGTAACCTGAAAGGCAAGAAGCTTTAAGTAGCTCCAGAGCATAAAATACTTCTGTAGTAATTCTAGGCTGTAGTTGAAGCAACATTACATATTCAGTTGTGATGATACAAATATCATAGCAGATACATGATATACCCTTAGGTGCTGGAGATGTCAGAAACTAGAAAGAATGCCCTACCAATGTGTTCACATTCTTGTGGAACGATTTCATGTAGACCCAATGATCCCCTGACATTCCATGTGCAGGAAAAGAAATGGGAGATGCACCTAAAGCCTACAAGAATGAGTGAATACAAGTGCTAGAAAGAATGAGTTACAATTAATCTATAAAGATCTGCTCAGAGCTACCTTTAGGCATGAGGAATGTGTATCTTGCTGTTATAATCAACATCCAGGGAATTAACTGCTTTATATGTATGGGAATTTTGAACAGTTCCTTATGTAATTTCATAACTCTTAATTATCAGACTGTTTTTGATATGGGAGAACTCTTCAGTAGAAATCTGCTCATCCTTGACAAATACTCTAATCATAATCTCCATCCTAAAATCTGCCTCTCAGGTAACTCAACCTATACATCACTTATCTTTCCTTGGTTGATATATTTTAAATATAAGATCATCAATAAACACCTTACTCTTTTTCTCTATATTTTTTATTCTTGGTTCTTTAACTGGAAGTCTCAAGACTGTATAATGCTTTTTTCTCTTTAAGCCAGATTACTTACCTGCAATTTTAAGAAGAACTTCTAAAAGTAAATATTAACATTTATTTTTAAAATTGTATCCATCCTTATGGCTTGCCCATATTTTCACATGCATATACATGTATATCATTTTATTTAATCAATTTCTATGTTTATGGTGTCAGATAAAGATGTAGTTTTCAAGAAATTTCTTGATGCTTTCTGTGCTTCTCTAAATTAAAATGTTTTCCCCATAATTTTTGAGCCCAGAATAGCCTTAAAATAAATATCTTCTTCCCTCAGTTTCCTGCATGCTACGATTATAGGTTTGTGTCACCATGACTTACTTGTCATACTTTTTATATCAGAAACCATAATCTAAAGATGAATTGGATTTTCAAATTTCTCAATCATTAAAGTAAAAACATTTAGGAAATATAATCAAATTGTAATTTGATAACATCTTAAGGAAATGATAGAAGTAAATATGACACATAATTTCTAGTGATACTTTGGATGACACAATTTCTAGTGAGTCTTTGGATTAACAATGCTTGCTTCTTTATTCCTTGATAGGTCATTATAAAATACTAATTACAAAACTTTTAAGGAAATAAAACAATGATGTAACACGCAATTGAGAAACCACACAGAATTTGGAGAAATTTTTAGAGATAGAAAAACACAGATAAATTACAGTAAATAACCACCAGAGCTATAGTTATCAAGCTGGGCAGAAACAACTTGAGGAGTTTACATTCATATAGACTTGTGCAGTGACTAAGCTACAAATATCCAGAGAAGTCCTGGAACCAGCAGCACAAGATAGTCTCATAAGTACTTTCTCAATAGACTATAACACAAAGTCAAGAAATTCAAGGCAGAAGAAGGCCTCCAGGAAATATGAGCAAGTATCATTTAAAAAACTGAATACTAACTATCTGTAAGAGCAAAGTTCACCTTTCTCCCACAGCTAAACATTTACTGACAAGCTTTTGTATTCTTAGAGTAAAACCCAGAAAAGAAGTAAAGAAAAATATTAATCTATTTGGGGAGTATTTGGTGTCTTAAGACAGAAGCAAAAATAGATTTGAACAAGTCTGTCTGGTAAAATGGAGAAAATAAGAATGTTAAGTAATTCACTAGGCTTGTTTATGTTCTATTATTTGCACAGATCTCTAGGTTATTTGATTGAATTAATGAATCAAGATATTAAATTAAGTATGAACAGGCAATGAAGCCTAACCTAAGAGTTACAATCAACCACATGGGCAATAACCATAATAAAATAGTTAAGAAACAAATAATTAGATAAATGTTTCTAAAGTATATAATTAAGAACTTGAAACTGGATGTTGATGGCTCACATCTATAATCCTAGCTACTCAGGAGATTGAGATCCAAGGATCACTGTTCAAAGACAGCCCAGGCTGGAAAGTTAATGAGTTTCTTATCTCTAATAAACTACTCAGAAAAAGATGGAAAATGGTGCTGTGCCTCAAGTAGAGCAATAGTCTTGAAAACAAAGTGGAACAGTCATGGCTAAATCATCTGGACAATACATGAAAAAAGAGAAGCCAATAAAACAATGTATTTTGAAACTTACCATGCATAGAGAACAGACTAGAGTAAGAGAATAGGAATTTACAGAAGACAGAAATATATTTAAGAATATAACATTTTATAAATTAAAAAATAGCATAAATATTCTGTTTGAAGTATGCACAGAATTAAGAATTATAGATGAAACTGATGAACACAGGTACAAAAATGCAAAAAAAACTAGTAAACCACATTCAACATAAATTACATTAGACTTGGTTTTATTTTAAAGAGGCAAGGATGGCTCAATATCTGTATTTAGTAAATGTAATGCAGTACATCAACAGAATGAAGACAAAAACCATATGATTATCACAATTGTGGCAGAAAAATCCTTTGACAAAATTCATCATGCTTTTATCAAGAGGACTTTAAACATTTACACAAAATGTACCTGATCTTAATAAAGGGTATATGTTACAAATCAGTAGCCAACATCATTATAAATGGAGAAGAATTCAGATTTTTCTTTGAAGTTGGAAACAATGAAGGAAGGGTGTTCACTATCCCCACTCCTGGTTAATATGTTATGGGGATTCATAGACAGAACAGTAAGGAAAGAGAAATAAACAGATTCAAATAGCGAAAGAAGTAAAAATTATCCTCAGGTGCAGATGAGATGATCCTATACTAAAAATAACTAAAAGATTCTACTTCAAAATTTCTAGCTCTAATAAATTTGGAAACATACCCATGATAAAATCATCACAAAAATGATGGCATTTCAAAATACCAACAATGAACAGACTGAAAAAGAAATCAGACAAACAGTCCCACTTACAGTAACTTTGAGAAAAATAAAATACTTACTGGGCAGTGAAAACTTCTACAATGAAAACTATAAAACCTTTAAGAATGAAAAGGATTGAAGGAGACTTGATGAGTCAGAAAGACCTCCGTGTCATCTTACCAAAAGCAAAAATTACCATATTACCAAACATGCTCTATATTAAAGCCCCTGTGCCATTATCTGTAGAAACAGAAACATTATTTCAAATATTCACATAGAAACACAAAAGACCCTAAATAACAAAAAGCAATTTGGAACAAAAAAAATAACAATAGAAATAATCTGCAATGCCAATCCTGTGAATAATGGACCACTGCCTCTCATCAGCTATATCTTTACCTTCATCTATTCTTTTATCCTTCTTTACCTTCATCTATTCTTTTATCCTTCTATCATAGAATTGCTTTCACTTTCTGAAAGCATGCAACCCAAATAAAGCCTTAATTGAACTTCTCCAAACCATGCACCACAAACCAAAATCCTTTGACTAAAGGATTTCATTGAAACTCCTTCTTAGTGAGCTATCTCCAACAGTTCCCAGCTACAGTAAGCAATAAACCTGAACTTTAGCTGCAGATGCTCCTGGGGAATCCAATAAACTGTTATATGGGACGTGAGAAAAAGTTTTTAAAGTGACTCAGAAAGGAATAAAGGGTGCCACAAAAGAAATTAAGACAAGATATTAGCTGTTGCCTTTTAGATGCTTTAGTTAAATATGATGCTATTGCTGTTATTCTGACTCACGCATCTTATTTGGGTTTTAAAAGAATGTATATCAAGTGTGGATCATGATGATACATGTTTATAGAGAGTATACTGAGACTATGCCTGAGAAAGTAGGATCAAGATTGATATCATCCTTGGCAGCAAAGAAGACTTTGCCAAAAACAGTAAGAGAAGAAGAAAAATGAGGAGTAGGAAGAGAAGGAGGAGGGAGAGCAAGAAGAGGAGGAGGAAGAAAGGAAAGCAAAGAGTATATTCAAATGTAATAGAATAAATGCTATTTTTAAATTTTAAATCTTGAGTAAAAACTACAAATAACTGTTAGTAGGCATAACTAAGATAATGGTTATGAATATACTGATAAAAATTATTAGTGTTGGTATTGTAAAATCATAACATAGGTGGCCAAAGTAAAGGTATAAAATAAGAGAAAAGAATGGTTAACACTTCACAGAATTAACCTTTTCATAAGGGAGAATTAATATATGATATTGAAATTAAATTAAAAGAGAAATAAAAAATAATGGTATTTCTTGTTAAAAGTATAGGTGAAAAATTAAAAATAAATCAGTAACGACGTCTAATTTATGACAGGGAAGTGAAAGATGGTCTAAAGATCATGAATTCTTAAGCTTCATTTAAGGGAATGAAAAGTTACAGTTTAATGTTGAGAAATCAAAACACTGAAAAATGGAGTAGAATTTAGTTTAGTAGTAAACAGTGATTTCAGCAGTAATTGCAATAATAAATAGAATTGAGGCTGTAAGAAAATGGATTTCACCTACACTTTACAGACCTTTGCCTATATTTTTGACCATTTGTCAACTATTTCTAGAATTTAAATAAACAGTGAATAACCCACAATACACTATACTTTTCAGTAGTTCAAAATACTGTTTACAAAATACTAAGTAAAGAAGCAGAGTGTGGAATGAGCAATTAATGCTTGCATCTGAACAGAGTATCAATTTGCACAGAATGGATCTAGGTAGGTATATTCAGCAGGCAGTTGGATGCACAACTTTGAAGCCTGGAAAAGAAATTCTGCTTAATGATACTGAATGGTAATTGCTAACTCTCAGTGATTATTAATAGAAAATGTGAGTGGAGATTTCCCAGGAAGATTAAGTGACCAAAAAGTAAAATAGATCCACAGTGTCTGAGGCACAAAAACATTTGATGTCCATCAGGTATTAGGTACAGATGATCATGATGTCTTGAAATGGAGAGGAAAGCATTCAGATCTCTGCCTTCCTAGGGGTCAGAGAGGCAGCCTTTGTTGCAAGAATTTGACTTCATCTCGTTGAGAAGTCCTAGAGCTTGAAATTCGCAGAGCATGGACATTCAAGTAAGAAAGATGGATATATATAATATATATATATATATATATATATATATATATATATATATATAATAGGAAAACTCTAAAACAAAACGAAGCTAGGGTCAGGGGCAAGTTGTGACCTTTCAAGGCAGGGTGACTGCTTGTCTGTAATGCAGGAAACAGGAGCACCCTTTGCCGCAGAGCTAACCAAATCTTGGTCCATGTGTCAGACAAATTAATAAAGCTCAGCGAACCTAAAAGGTGACTCCAGCCTGGTTTTTACCCATGCTCTCATAAAGTGAGCCACAGGTAGGTAACAACAGGCATCTGCCACACAGGTGCCTACCTTGATGACAAAATGCCTTGGACAAAATATCTGCAAAGGCAAGGTATTGACTTTCATATCCCTTGTGTTTCTCCAAAAACACTTAGAGAATTTTAAGACAGGTCATTGAATTGTGCCATCTTTAAGAAGAAATAAAAGAAAAAGAAAGTTACCAATGTTGGTTACATTTTTAAAAGGTATTATACTAATCATTAGGGACTGATTACATTTTTTAATCTTTTTTTTCTAAGCCTTGGTCAATGAAGTTTTCTCCTCAGGTATTGTCCATCTTTGTGTCTACTAAATGCAAATCATATAGTTAATTTTCACATCCTTACAAAAACTCACATTTCCTAGTGCACCTGCTCTCAGTGAACTGCACAAAGCAAAACACAGAGCTAGGTGAAGGTTTGTTAAATCCTGGGTGATTAAATGGCTTTCCAAATTTAATTGCATCAAAAATAAAATATGAAGCACAAGCAAGACTGAAAACAGTATAGGAAGGCACAAGAAACAGTTATTCTCCCAGATTACGCACCTGTCTGTAAATTTTGGCTCCATCACTTTGGTCACTAAATTATCAATCATGTTCTTTTTCTTTCACGGATCTTCATGTGATATCCTTATATCACAATGTGATATAAGGATACAAATAAATGTCCACTGAACTGCTTACTACTTAGCAGTCATTCCAGAGTACTAGACACCTTGGCTGATGTTCCAAACCCAGACAGAAGATTTTGACCATAATCCAAACATGACACTAAATAAAAATTTCAGGTGGCAAGCTCATGAAGCAGGTGGGCTTGTCACTGGGTCACTAAGTATGCATAACAGCCCAGTATAAGAATGATACCCCACTTCCTCTAAGATTAATATACATCCTACTTCTCTACACATATATACTCCCCCCACCCTACTTTTTCATTCATTCCTTGGCTTTTGTTCAATAGGCTCCCTGGAAGGATGCAGATTTTAATTTTTCTTCCAGTGCTACCATAGCCTAGTAGAGGATTGTAGATAACAAGTGAGAGTGAAGGGGAGAAAGTGGTATGGAGAAGTAGCAGAGACAGTAACAGATTATTTTCCACGTAAGTCTTTATTAAATTACATGCTGTCTTTGCCATACAGAAGCTCTGCAGCTTCATGCAATCCATTTGTGTTTTGGGGTCTCTATTAAGAAAATTTCAGCCTGTTCCAAGGAGACCTAGGGTTTCTCTTATGCAAAATCAATACAAATCCCACGGATTGAAAGATCTTCACTAGCCATACAGTGGACAAGGGTCTCATATCTACATTATACCTGGAACTCAAAAAATTAAATTCCTCAAAGAACTCCTCAAAGAAACAACTGCTCAGGATAATGCATACATTTCTTACCAAGCATTGCAGCCTCCTCCTTTGTTTACCCTTCACCTCCCTTCCCAGCCTCGCCCCTCCCCACCACCCAATCATACCCCCCCTCCCCCCCACACCGACACATGTAATTGTAACCCCTCTGTACAGTATGTTCTCAAATAAAATAAAGTTAAAAAAAAACCAACTATTATAAAAAAAAAAAAAGAAACAACTGCTCAATAAATAAGTGGGCTAAAGACTTAAAGAGAAACTTCTCTGAAGAGGAAAGAAGGATGGCCAATAGACATTTGCAGAAATGCTCAACCTCCCTAGCCATAAAAGAAATGCAATTCAAAACAAAATTGAGATTCCACCTTACCCCAGTTAGAATGGCTATAGTCAAGAACTCTAATAACAACAGGTGCTGTAGAGGATGTGGCTAAAAGGGAACCCTATTGCATTGTTGGTGGGAGTGTAAACTTGTCCAACCACTTTGGAAAACAGTATGGAGGTTCCTCAAATGACTCCACATAGAGCTCCCTATGACCCAGCAATCCCACTTTTGGGCATTTACTCAAATGATCACAAACAAGACAATACTAAAGTTACCAGCACAACTATGTTTATGGCAGCATTATTCACCATAGCTGGAACCAACCCAGATGCCCCTCAGTGGATGAATGGATCAAGAAAATGTGATACATATATATATATAATGGAATTCTATGCCTCCATCAGAAAGAATGACATTGCCCCATTTGTTCCGAAATGGAAAGACTTCGGAAAAATATTAAGTGAAATAAGCCAGGCCCAAAGAAACATAAGTCCCATAGTTTCCATTATTTGCAATAACTAGTCTATGTCTAGGACAAGCAGAAATGGTTAGGTAACCCAAAATACTCAAGCTGATTCAAAACTTTGGCAAAGTAGCAGGATATAAAATTAACCCTCAAAAATCAATGGCTTTCTGTATGCCAACAATGAGAAAAGTGGGGCTGAAATTAGGAATGCAACTCCATTTGTAATAGCCCCACAAAAAATAAAATAACTAGGAATTAACTTAACCAAAGAAGTGAAGGACCTCTATGATGAAAACTTTAAAAACTTGAAAAAGGAAATCAAAACGGAACTTAGAAAATGGGAAAAACTCCCATGCTCCTGGATTGGAAAGATTAACATCGTGAAAATGGCAATACTTCCCAAGGCTATCTACAAATTCAATGCAATACCTATCAAAATTCCAACCCCATTCTTCAAGGAAATAGAAGAGGCAATCCAAAAATTCATATGGAACAATAAAAGACCCCGAAGAGCAAAAACGCTCCTCAACGGAAAGAACACTGCTGGAGGAATATCAATACCAAACTTCAAACTCTACTGTAAAGCCATAGTAATCAAAACAGTTTGGTGCTGGCACAAGAACAGACCTCAGGACCAATGGAATAGAATTGAAAACCCAGAAATGAACCTACAGACCTATAGCCATCTAATCTTCGATAAGGGAGCTAAAACAATAGAATGGAAGAAAGACAGCCTCTTCAGTAAATGGTGCTGGCAAAATTGGTTAACTACATGTAGAAAACTAAAGCTAGATCCTTATATATCACCCTGCACCAGAATCAACTCCAAATGGATCAAAGACCTCAGATTCAAAGCAGACACTCTGAAAACATTACAGGATGGAATAGGAGAAACCCTAGGTCTCCTTGGCGCAGGCCGAAATTTTCTTAATAGAGACCCGGAAACACAACAAATCAAAGAAAGGTTGGACAAATGGGATTGCATGAAGTTGCAGAGTTTCTGCATAGCAAAGGACATAGCTAGCAAGATCAATAGAAAGCCCACGGATTGGGAGATGATCTTCACTAGCCACACAACGGACAAGGGTCTCATATCTAAAATATACTTGGAACTCAAAAAATTAAACCCCCCAACCACAAATCCTCAAAGAAACAACTGCCCAATAAATAAGTGTGCTAAAGACTTAAAGAGAAACTTCTCTGAAGAAGAAAGAAGGATGGCCAATAGACACATGAAGAAATGCTCAACCTCCCTAGCCATAAAAGAAATGCAGCCGGGCGCTGGTGGCTCACGCCTGTAATCCTAGCTACTCAGGAGGCTGAGATCTGAGGATTGCGGTTCAAAGCCAGCCCGGGCAGGAGAGACCATGAGACTCCTATCTCCAATAAACCACCAGAAAACCGGAAGTGGCGCTGTAGCTCAAGTGGTAGAGCACTCGCCTTGAGCTGAAGAGCTGAGGGACAGCGCCCAGGCCCAGAGTTCAAGCCCCACGACCAACCAAAAAAAAAAAAAAAAGAAATGCAAATCAAAACAACATTGAGATACCACCTTACCCCAGTTAGAATGGCAAAAATCAAGAACTCTAATAACAACAGATGCTGGAGGGGATGTGAACAGAAAGGAACCTTACTTCATTGTTGGTGGGAGTGTAAACTTGTTCAACCACTTTGGAAAGCAATATGGAGGTTCCTGAAAAGACTTCACATAGTGCTCCCCTATGACCCAGCAATCCCACTTTTGGGCATTTACCCAAATGTTTACAAACAAGACCACACTAAAGCTACCAGCACGACAATGTTTATTGCAGCATTATTTACCATAGCTAAGATCTGGAACCAACCCAGATGTCCCTCAGTAGATGAATGGATCAAGAAAATGTGGTATATATACACAATGGAATTCTATGCCTCCATCAGAAAGAATAACATTGCCCCATTTGTTAGGAAATTGAAAGACTTGGAAACATAGAAACATAGGTCCCATGATTTCCCTTATTTGCAGTATCTAGTATATGTATGAGCTTCTGCATAGCAGAAAAGGTCATATAAGGTGATGTTAGGAAAATGAACCCTAAGATATGTACTTAATTTTTTTTTCTTTCATGCATTTGTTTCTAACACAATTATAAGATTATTTCTTTTTTGCTTTGTATGTCCCTCCCCCACAGTATAACCCCTGCTTTCACTGTATTTGATGTCGGTATAATTTGTGGAGGGGAAGGGGAAAAACAAGTCGTTTAAATAAGGATACAGATGGACCTGTTGCAACTATGAGAAGTACAAGTTGTCATGTTGAAAACGAACTTTACAACTTGGGGGAGAGGGGAGGATGGGAAGGGATGGGAAGGGTAAACAAAGGAGGAGGCTACAATGCTTAATAAGAAATGTACTCACTATCTTGCCCATGTAATTGTAACCCCTCTGTACAGTATTTTCACAATAAAAAAATTAAAATTAAAAAAACGAAATGGTTAGGTAAGATGAAGTTGAGCAAAATGAACCCCAATATATGAACACAAGTGGTTTTTTCTTTCTATTGTTTCTAACATATTTATAAGGTAACGTGATTTTTTTGTTGCTTTGTATGTCCCTCCCCCATGGTATAACCTCTGTTTTCACTGTATTTGATGTTGGTATAATTTGGGGAGGAAAGGGAAAAAACAAAATGTTTAAATAGGGATACAGGTTGACCCATTGCAACAATGACATGTGCAAGATACTATGTTTAAAAACGAACTTTACAATTTAGGTGGGGGTGAGGAGGTAGGAATTTGCAGGAGAGAGGGGCGTGTAGTTGAGGAGGTGGGGGAAGGGATGGTAGGATGGTAGGAGAAAAACAAAGGAGGAGGCTACAATGCTTGATAAGAAATGTGCTAATTACCTTGCTTATGTATCTGTAACCCCGCTTACAGTATTTTCATAATAAAAAACTTATTAAAAATACATTACACACTGTCAATAGAAATTTAACATTAGTTAATAAGGTTCTTAGGTAGAAATGACCTTGCTGGCATTCTACCTAAAACAGTAATCTGTATGTCTTCTTTTGAGCAGCATTTCAACATTCATTGTATTATTTGGGGACAATTTCTTGTGCCCCTCCACCAACATTGCAAGTAGCCAGTCTTTACTTTTCTCTATTGGTTATGTGCTTAACTTTTTATTGTTGTTCCTTAACTTTCTTACCTTTTCTATTTCTTATAAGAATAGAAGCCTCCTAGGTATCCTAATGCTGCTAATAGGAGTTATGAATATTTACTAAGATCTTTAAACTTTGTTCTGCTTTACACAAGTCTCCAGTATTATCTTTTTTTCCTTTCCTTGTGATGGCATTCATATGCCTTGACAAACTTCCTCCTCTACCACTTCAGGTAGGTGCATGGGGTTACAAAGATGGATCTCTAAAATAGGGTAAATGATTATTACATGAGCAGTTTCAATCTCACTGTTCTCTAACATATTATATCAAACTTATGCTTAAAATACCATTCATATTTCACAAATAATGAACTATCTTGTTCAAGTTGAAATTCAGCAATGTTAAATGTAATGTTTCCATTTGATAAACCATTGGTTTTAGGTACTTATAATGTAAAACCAGTGCAATTGTTCTTCAGACCAATGAACCTCAGTCCATTGTTCAACAAAACTGCTTCTAGTGTCACACAAAAAGAATGAGTTGGAAACTGGGTGTGGTGGTTCACACCTTTAATCCTAGCTACACAGAAGGCTGAGATTTGAGGATCATGTTTCAGAGGCTAGTTGGACATGGAAGTCTTTGAAAGTCTTATCTCCAATTAATTACCAGAAAACCAGAAGTAGTTCTGTGGCTCAAAGTGGTAGAGTACTAGCCTTGAGTGAAAAAGCTCAGTCCCCAGGTAGGAATGTCCCCAGGCCTTATGTTCAAGTCACACAAAAGACAAAAGAACAAATTAAAATATAAAAGAATAAAATGAATAAGAAGTAGTTGAGCAAAATGGCTCATCAAAAGTCCTACCCTCTCAAGAGGGACAGATTAGGAAGGTTGCACTAGACTCTTACCAGAGACCCTATTCAAAAGATAAAGCTAAGACTGGGATGAAAGCTCTATAGTAAAGTAATTACCTAGAATTCTACACGTTTGCTTCAAACCTCAGTACAGCCCACCACAAAGAGTCCTATTTTAATATCTTCTTTCCCTTTTACAAAGTATCCATCATGTTTCTCCCTTTCTTATAGGTAGTTGGCAATAATAATAGTTGATGCTCTCCATACTTGCATGTCTGAGGAGATCTAAATGTGACATATGCCTATTCACACAACTGGTACATAAAGCTTGACTCTCTTTGTACTTTTATCAATTTCTGTGCCCATAATGCCCAAACAGGTATATTTCAATATTTCATAAAGGGAGAGTGATATAAGAGAGAGAGAGAGAGAGAGAGAGAGAGAGAGAGAGAGAGAGAGAGAAGGAGAGAGAGAGAGAGACTCAGAGACAGAGACAGAGAGAGGTGAATATCAAGTGCAGTTTTGACTCACCCTGTGTGTCACCCTGACTCAGTACTGTGAGACTGATTGTGCTTCAGACATTTAGTTATGGGACTCCTGTCTTGCCCTGACATTTTTGAACAATTTTTTTAAAAAAGATCCCAGGTAAGACTGATGAAACAGCTGCGCAAGCACGGTGTGTTATCTGTAGCAACTCCAAGTCTGGCATGTGCTTTTTAAACAACAAGTTCTTAGAGTTGGTGAAGGGTAATATTTCAAAGTCAGTGACATTTGAAAATACCTAAAAAAGGAAAATTTGTTATAAACATGGGGGAGTAGCAACATAAAATTCCCAAATAGAGGAAATCCAATACAAAGGCAGAAATTGGTATTGATATCAGATTAACATCTAATAGGCTTTATTTTGAGATAAGTTGTTGCATATCCAACAGCCTCATTGAATTCCCTCTCATTGGAGTTGGGGTTGCCTGTATGAAAAGTGTAAGGTTCACTCCTGGATGGCTAGCAGACTCCACCCTCCTTGCAGCAAAGTCTCCACCCAGTACCTGCGTTACCTAGGCAACTGGGACACCTGGAAGAGGTCACATCTGCATCCGCTGAGGTCACATCTGAATTTGATGTGGCCACACCTTTCCCTGCCCATACCCTACATAAGGACTAGCCCAGGCCCAGACGCTCTCTTGCTCTTCTTTTCTAGCTCTCTCTGCTCTCTCTCTGCTCTAGCTCTTTCCTCTCTCTTTCCCAGCCAGGTGGAGTGCCAACCTTGCCTGGTCCCAGCAGGTCTACTGAATAAACCTACCCCTTACCTGAATACCACGTGCGTGCTGGTGCTGTTCTTACTCGGCTACCTCTTTTTAAAAACCTAACAAAAAGTAGGTCAAGTCCCAGTATACTTTACTCCACTTAAATTCCAGTCATTTGCCTGATAAAAGAAAATATACAATAGGCATCTTCTCTTTCTGTTGGTTCATTAATTCACTCACTGTATTTTATCCAAATTACAAAGCAAAATTCAGGCTACATAAATTACACACAACCCTTTCTATATTATTCCCATATTGGCCAGTTAACAAATGCTACCTATAGCCTAATATAAAATAAGGTATCTTTATGATAGTTTAGCATTCCAAAGTGTTGCAAAAAAAGGAATAAAAGCATGAAGGAACATTAAAACAGAAAACGAGTGTGTCTCACATACCTAGCCTTTAAAGATGAAAGTGCGAGTACAAATAAGTGTAGCTTCTGCTTAATCTTCACATTACAAAAGTTGTTTTCATAAGAAGAGAAATCAGATCCATCTTTTGTCAATGGTTCATTCAAAGAATCACTTCACATGTGGCATATTAATGCCAGATAGGCAGACTTGGAGCATTGCAGATCAAAGAGAATGTATGTAAATATTACCAGTATTGATTCCAAAGTAGGACAAGTTGAGACTAAGAATTGATAAATATTTGTGATTTAGAATGGTTACTTCTCAAGATGAGGTAAACAAATGTTACCCTCCTTCATTTGACTCTACAAATGGGTTTTGAAATCCTTAAGAAGCAGTTTTGTTTCCAATCTCTTACTTGTATTATTAAGACTAGTACTTTTCAACACAACTTAATCCTAGTGTATCTAGGTAATCTTATATTTCATTGAGTTTAAGAAAACACATTAACCTCATAATCTGAATTTGTGTCCCAAAAGAAAAGAATCTCATGAATTTATGTCTGTTTCGAATCTTCATGTTTGTAAGAGTGAAAATCTGCTTGAATCATAGTAAAATACTCCAAATTTGATTTCAATCTCAGTAGGTTGAGTTAGCATTTTAAGTTGTTATTTGAATACATTGAAGATAAAATCTTACATGGATTTGTTCTTCACATGATGCTTATGTTCTTTTTTAAAAAATAAAATTTTTTATTGTGAAAATACTGTGCAGAAGGGTTACAATTACATGAGTAAGGTAATGAGTACATTTCTTATCAAGCATTGTTGCCTCCTTAGTTTTTCCCCTACCACCCCTTCTCTCCCATCTCCATAAAAGTGTAATACTTGTCCGATAATGTTTTCTAGAGTGGTTGATGACTTAAAAAGTGTTAATAGACAAGTCATTATGACTAAATTCTTTGTGCAACTATGTGTGTGCGTGCATGTGTGCGTGTGTGTGCATATATACTTCAATCCACTTGTGTCCTTTTGAATCACCATCATGAGAGAAATAGTGCTCAAATTTTTTTCCTTCATACTAACGACAATCCTTCCTCTACCATGAACATAGACACAAATTTCTCACAAAGTGTCTTCACAGTCACTAAGTCCTGTCCAATTTTTCATAAAGGGAATTGGTTTTTTTCTCTAGTTTTGTAAATACTGAAGAGACCTGAACTATCTTTTATTATATTTGAACTCAAAAACTCAATTAGCTTTATAAAATGTCTTGTCTTTTTCTGTTTTGCTCATTTTATATAGGCTTTATTGGATTTCAAAATAGCAATTTGTTATACCTTCCAAATTCAAATAATGTAGGAATATATACATATACTCCCATACCCCCATACACATACAATATATGAAAGAATGTAATAATCTCCCCTACTCTAATTCTAGACCTTCTTCTTTTCTACCTGTTTTCCATCCCTACAATATATAGCCAGTATTTTCAACTTAATATGAAAATACTCATAAAAATTATACATATGAATATGTGTATATTTTATATATGTAATCTAGACATTCAGACCATACCTTCTCTGTCTGGTTCATATCCTCCAGCAAACAATATTCCTTTACTTACTTTTCTAAGATCAGTACTAAGTATGTAGAGAATACTCTATACTCCAAACCCATTGAAAATATTCAAATTAATATTCAGTTCTGTTTTCCTGGATCTGTATGACTTCCCAAACAAAATTAAATTAAGTAAATATTCTAAACCTTCCCATTGGTACCATCTCTGTTTCTTGAAAATATACCACGTTGGTGTATCTTCCATGTGTCTCTGTGTGGAGTATCATTTCTCTTGTCTTTAGGACAAGAATATAATAATTATTTTCTGTCCTGAGCTTATTCAGTATATAGTCTTGAGGCTATATTTGTATGACTAGCTCATGAAAGAATACAGAAGATATTTTGTACCTACATGTATATATCCAAACATTCACATGATTTCTAAATAGATTGAATTCTATTACATAACTAACATTCTACAATTTTTCTGAATATGTAACATGTGGCTCTATATCATTTAAGACATCTTTCATTATTTCATATTCTTTATGTGATATGACTATTGTGATAGATGTCTTTAGCTTGACCTCCCAGAACTTCTCTCCTCTTATTCTACCCTACACTAAAAGAAGATTTACATGGTTTCCCCTGCACTCTGGTTTCTGAAGTGTTGACAAATATGAAGTCCTGCAGGAAACAATTGAAAGGGACAAGTAGGAGGGGTATTTGTTCCTGGCTCCCTTGATGGGTGGTTGCCAAACCCTACCTGTGTCCTTTCACTGAGGCCAGTCCTCTCAAGGAGTTCTGTTCTCTCTTTACACCTTCTGAGCTTTCTTTATGCCTTTTGAGGAATTTGTGAAGAAGGAAAGCTATTCTACTGATAATACTATTTATTTAGTGAAGCAGCTTTTGAGGTCTCCCTAGATACTGATGATACATTATCTCTTTCATAGGTAAACTCTCATCAATTTATCATGATTCTTGGTTTCTTTGGAGATCCAACTGATATAATTATCTAATATTCCTCTACTTCTTAACATCCAATTTATTTTAAGTGTTTTGCTGAAATGAATATTATTCTACATATATATACATACTAATATTGGTGGGGTTTTTTTGTTTTTTTGGGGGGGGGGTCCGGTCATAGGGCCTGAACTCTGGGCCTTGGCCCTGTCCCTCAGCTCTTCAGCTCAAGGCTAGCACTCGACCACTTGAGCCACAGCACCACTTCTAGCTTTTTTTTCTGCTTATGCATGCAAGGCAAATGCTCTACCATTGATTCACCTTCTCAGCCCCAGGTGTTTTTTATTTCTATAACATGTGGGCCACTCAAAACTGTGCATGTGTACACTCAAAACTGTAGTACATTTTTAATGTGTGTAGATACTTCTGATATCTTTCTAACAGAACAATTTAAGACAACCCACACTTGACTATCCATTTAGTTATGTATTTGTTTCACTAATTTTCTATCTAGCAATTTTAAGGCTTACTAAGTAGACATTCAATAAAGTACTTACCAATTACTAATGTATAAAATTTAGTACATGAACTTTATCATTTTAATATATCCTAAGCATCACTAGATAATTTCTATAGTTTCACACATGCAAAATAATGTCTTTATTTAACTTTACATGAACTTGAATATATTACTGACTATATAGCAATCTCTTTTCTATTTTGTCTAATTATATTTCTTTTTCAATGAGTTTCAAGATACAATCTTTTGCCTTTCTATTAGGTATTTATATTAGTGTCACAAATTAAATTGTGAGGGTTTAGTTGAGTGGTTGGAATGCACAAAATTTAATATTTAAAATAGATCATAATTCTCAAGTTAAATAATTTTGTATGTAATGACAAATCATATGGCTATTCATCTATGCTGAGATATATGTTGCTATTACCCACAGCTAGCCTTTCTGCACTGTTTGATCACAAAGAATGTGTTCTATTCCAGGGGCAGATACAAAATAATGGAATGAAGAACTGTGAAAAATAAAATACTTTCTTAAGAAGTCATAAAGTGACTGTGGTTGATAGACATCTACAATTCATGTGTGGCTTGAAAAGAAATTAGATAAATTTAAGCAAAAGTGTTTTATTTTTTAAGTTTTCAGTTTTATTGTCAAGGTGATTTACAGAGGGGTTACAATTGCATACATTAGATATTGAGTATATTTCTTATCAAACATTGTTAACCCCCTCCTTCATTTTTCTCCCACTTTCACACTCCTCTATTTCCCCCATCCGGGAAGTTGTAAAGTTCATTTCCAACATACTGACCTGTGAGTATCTCTGTTGAATTGGTTAGCTGTCCTTTGTCTTAGCTGTCCTTTGTCTTAGCTTTTTGTTGTTCCCCTTCCCTAATTCAGATAAACATATATACAATACCCAGGGTACCAAAATCAAATACAGTGGGAAAGGGGATAAGCCATAGGGGGGAAAAAAGAATGAAAGAAAAAAAGAAATGACTTGACTGGAGGAAAAGCTGGAGGCTTTTAGAAATCAGTTTTAGTGTTCCAGTGAACAGTCCTGGGCTAGAGAATCACACCAAGTGTGCCACTACAGTACAAAAAGTATGCCCAGAGAGGGAAAATCCAGGCAAATAGACAGATCTGAGCACGTGCCAGTAGCTGAGGCTGCAGCAGTGGCTGTGGCCACCATACCAACAGAGAGAGTCTGGGACAAAGATGCCAGACACAGCCTGAGAACAGATTCTACTTACCACCATCAAGAACTGACAAGGAGCAGAAATTTTCATCCTGAAGAATGCAGACCAGGGACAGCCTAGGAACTAAGAATCTGGCATGAGTAGAACCCTGACATCCTCACTCCTCATGAAGCAGGGTGGTAAGGCCACCCCTCCCCCACCACCGGAAATCTCCATCTTTGATACTGACAAAAGTCCTGCTGAAGAGCTAGCTCCAACTCAGGCCTTGGAGAAAGCAAAAAGAGCCATTTAGCAGGTCACAGAAACCTGACCTGACCTCCCAGGCTCAGCTCCCCAGAAGAATGTCACCTTGTCCATGCAGAGGAGGCTCTACCCCTGGAGGAGTAATTTTCTTCACTGGATAAAAAGAGCCAGAGGCTGCCCCTTCCCACTGCAGCCTAGACAAACAATTGAAACTCAGTAAACATAAACTCTGAGAACGGCTCCAGGTTGGGCTCTGTGAGTGTCTCAGGAGCCAATCTCTCACGGAAAAGCACCTGATTGCTGATAGGCCTCAACCCTACCCAGAACCTAGCCTCATAACATCAATTCCAAGCCAGAGGAAACAACCATTTCCCTCTTTTGTGATACTCAAAGCTGATCTCCTTCCAACTGAACTAGCCTGGGAGGAGGATCACAAAATCTTGGGTAACACAGATGATTTTTCTCCCTGCTTAAACAAAGTGACGTAAGAAACCAATCATGCCACAGGAAAACCAAACACCACAATCAGACCAGAGACTCTACCAAGAGACTGGTTACAGACATAGGGGAGATACAAGATCTCACCCCATCTCTGAAAAAAAAAATCAAAGAAATCTTTTATCTACCCTTATTTTTATTCTTATTTTTTAAATTGTTTTCTATTATTTTTTCTCTCATAATTTTATTTTAGGTGTGTATGTGTGTGTGTGTGTGTGCGTGTGTGTGTGTGTGTGCTTTCTTTCTTAAAATCTCTTGACATTTTGGTCCTTTTTTTTCCTTTTTTCCCCCCTCTTTTTCTTTTTTTTTGGTGTGACTTAATTGCTGTTCTGCTCATCCCCAGATATAAACCTGTAGTCAATTATTAGACCTTATCCCCCATTGTGGACATACTTAATTCAGAAATTTATTACACATTTCACAACTTCTTAGGCTTAACGTTTTATAAGTATTATCGCTTTATACCTATATAATTTTCAAGTATTCTAATTTTAAGAAATTTTATTTTTTTATTTTTTTCATGTTTCCTTTTTCTCTCTCTGCTCCTCTCAACCTATCTTTTTCTTCTCTCAATATCATTTTTTTCATACTTATATAATTTTAAGTGTTTCATTTTTTAAATTTAAATTTCAGTCTTTCCATTTTTTCTTGTTTTCTTTATCTCTCTCCAATCCATTTCCCTCTCTGAGATTAGGAGTTGGTTAAATTCACTCTCCTTTTACCTCTCCACATACCTCTAATCCTATTTTCCTCCACAATTCTCCCTAAACCTAATAATTTCTGTTTTGCTGAATCCCTCTTGGATGTTCTTAGCCCATTAATCCATAGTTGTTTGATGTTGAATAGATTGTATCTGATGAACTAGATTGTATCTGCAGCCATTTTGACTGTACAACTACAGGACTGTGGCTGATGCTCCCCTTAAAATAGTGTTCTAGCACAAAATTGGTGTTACTTTCATACCAAATGGGCAGAACAAGCCATAGAAATACAAGAAAAATGACAAGTCCGGGTATCTCAACTCCCACTCATGATAATCAGGTGACAGAACAGTTAATGAATAATCCAGAGGAGAGTTTCCAAAAAGGTCTACAAACACTACTGGTAAGCATGGTGAATTAAAAGATTCAAAACCTGCAAAGGACTCAGTGTGAGCTTGATAGGGATCGAGAGGAGGCAAACAGAAGATTAACACAGGAATCTCATGAGTGTGAGAAAGTTACTCAAAGATTAATACAGGAATTGTGTGATCAGGCAGAGAACACTCAAATATAATTGTGTGAGCGCGCTGAGAACAGTCAAAGAGAAAGACAGGAATTGTGTGAGCAGGCTGAGAACAGGCAGAGCATGAGGTAGCTAATCAAAGAGTAATACAGGAATTACATGAATGGGATGAGAATAGATAAAGATCAATAGAGACATTCATGGAATCCATAAACAGATAGCTGAAGGAATTTCGGGAGATCACAAAGGGAATGCTGAATGGAGTCCTTCAGAAGGAAAGAGAATCCAAGAAAACCATAACCAATCAACTAAGTGATTTGAGAATAAACATTCAACACCAAATTAAGGAAGCAAAGAAGTTCATAAATGATCTAAAACAAATCTCCAATGAAGAATTTGAAGCCATCAAAGCTGACCAATTAGAAGGAAAGGAAATAATAAACAAAGTAGAAAGTCTTGAAAGTAGGTTAGACCATGCAGAAGATCGAATCTAGGGGATTGAAGACAGCCTAGATATTAGATATTATAGATAAAGAACATACAACTATTTAAGACAAATCCAATAAATATTATAGATCTATTTACTATTTGGAAGACACCATCAGAAGGCCTAATCTGAAGATAATGGGTGTAGAGGAGCACCTAGAGACAGAAGTTAATAGTCTAGGAAATTTATTTAGCAGGATCATAGCAGAAAACTTCCCAAATATGCAAAAAGTTAGGCCTGTTCAGATACAAGAAGCTTTTTAGAACCCCAAATAGACCAGACCAGAACAGGACATCCCACTGTCACATTATAATCAACACAGGATCATTTCAGACCAAGGAAAGGATCCTTAAAGTTGTCAAGGAGAAAAGATCAATCACCTATAAAAGGAAAGTAATTAGAATCAACTCAGATTTCTCAGCAGAGACAACTAAAGCAACAAGAGCCTGGAATGATGTACGCCATGCCCTAAAGACAAACAACTATCAACCAAGAATACTGTACCCAACTAAACTCTCCTTCATAAACCGAAGGTCAAATAAAAGCTTCCATAGCAAAAAAAAACTGAAATAATATATCTCCACCAAACTAGCCCTACATAAGATACTTAAAGATGTCCTACACCAACAAGACCACAATAAAGGCCACAAAACCTCACCCAAACTGAGAATCCAAGAACCATAAGAAGAAGCCAGTTGTCGTAGCCCCAAAGAAGATGGATAACATGGTAGGAACTATTAAACACCTCTCAGTCCCAACTCTCAACATTAATAGATTTAATTCTCCAATTCAGCAACATAGACTGTCTAGTTGGATTAAAAAGCAAGATCCTTCTATCTATTCTTCAAGAGTCACACCTTGCCCTCCAAAAAACAAACATATTTTGAAAATGAAAGGCTGGAACAAAATCTACCAAGCAAACAGCCCCCATAAACAAGCAGGAGTTGCAATCCTAATATCAGATAAAATATTAAAATTAGTGAGAAGAGATAAAGAAGGTCGCTACATACTAATTAAGGGATCTCTCCTTCAGGAGGATATTATACTCCTAAATATGTATTCACCAAAAAACGGAGCACCCAATTTATCCAAGAAACACTACTTTTCCTCAAATCTCACATAGATCTATAGACATTAATTGCTGGGGACTTTAACACACCACTATCTCCACTAGATAGATCAATTTGGCAAAAACTCAACAGAGAAACCACCGATCAAAACAACTGCAGAGATAAACTAGATCTAACAGACATCTACCAAATATTTCACCCAGCAGCATCAAAATACACGTTTTTCTCAGCAGCACATGGAATATTTTCCAAAATACACCACATTTTAGGTCACAAACAAACTTGTCCAAATTCAGAAACATTGAATTTATGCCCTGCATTCTCTCAGACCACAATGGAATAAAATTAGAACTCAACACCAAAAGCCACCAAAGAAATTCCTGTAACACATGGAGACTGAACAATACACTGTTGAATCACCAGTGGGTCATGGAAGAGATTAGAAAGGAAATTCAAATGTTCATGATATTCAACAAAAATGAACACACAAATTACCAGCTCCTCTGGGACATAGTAAAAGGCAGTACTCAAGGCAAGTTTATAGCTCTGAGTTCCTACATCAACAAATTGGAGAGATCTGAAATCAACAATTTAATGAGACATCTGAAGCTCCTTGAAAAAGAGCAGCAAGCTTAATCCCAATCCAGTAGACAGAAACAAATAATTAAATTAAATCAAAATTAAATGAATTAGAATTCAAAAAAAAGCAGAAATAACCACGATTCAGAACATTGTAAGGGAATATTTCTCAAACCTTTATGCTAATAAGTATGACAACCTGGAAGAAATAGACCTTTTCCTCGCAAATTTTGACATGTCAAAACTAAACCAAGATTAGTTAAAACAAATAACAGGCTCATATCAAGCATTGAAATAGAAACAGGAATAGAGAACTTCCATCTAAGAAAAGCCCAGGCCCAGATGGATTTACAGCAGAATTCTACAAAGCCTTCAAAGCAGAACTCACACCAATACTCCTCCAACTCTTCAATGAAATTGAAAGAGAAAGTTCACTATCAAACTCTTTCTATGAAGCCATCATAACCCTCATCCCAAAACCAGGCATGGACTCATCAAAGAAAGAGAACTATAGACCCATTTCTTTGATGAACATTGATGCAAAACTTCTCAACAAAATTCTGCCTGATCAACTTCAAAAATTCATCCAAAAACTCATACACTACGATCAAACAGCATTCATTTCAGGTATGAAAGCTGATTCAATATATGCAAATCAATTAATATAATTCATCACATCAACAAGAGCAAGGATAAGAACCACATGGTTATCTCAATAGATGCAGAAAAAGCATTTGACAAGATCCAACACCCTTTATAATGAAGGCTCTGGGAAAACTAGGAATCCATGGAACATTCCTCAATACAATAAAGGCTGTATATGACAAACCTACAGCAAGCATTATACTCAATGGTGAAAAACTCAAGGCATTTCCTCTAAACTCAGGAATAAGACAAGGATGCCCACTCTCTCCACTTCTCTTCAATTTAGTATTAGAATGCCTAGCTACAGCAATAAGACAAGATGCAAATAAAAAGATGATCCAAATAGGAAAAGATGAAGTAAAACTCTACCTCTTTGCAGATGACATGATCTTATATTTAAAGAATCCCACAGACTCCACTCCCAAATTATTGGAGCAGATTCAAAACCTTGGCAAATTAGCAGGGTATAAAATTAACCCTCAAAAATCAATGGCTTTTATGTATGCCAACAATGAGAAGAGTATGGCTGAAATTAGGAAAACAACTCCATTCGGAATAGCCCCACAAAAAAATAAAATACCTAGGAATTAACTTAACCAAAGAAGTGAAGGACCTCTATGATGAAACTTTAAAAACCTGAAAAAGGATATCAAAACAGAACTTAGGAAGTGGCAAAAACTCCCATGCTCCTGGATTGGAAAGATAAACATCGTGAAAATGGCAATACTTCCTAAGGCTATCTACAAATTCAATGCGATACCTATCAATATTCCAACCTCATTTTTCAAGAAAATAGAAGAGGCAATACAAAAATTCATATGGAACAATAAAGGACCCCACATAGCAAAAACGATCCTTAACAGAAAGAACAGTGCTGGAGGAATATCAATACCAAATTTCAAACTCTACTACAGAGCCATAGTAATCAAAATAGCTTGGTACTGGCACAAGAACAGACTTGAGGACCAATGGAATGCAACTGAAGCCCCAGAAATGAATCCACAGACCTATAGCCACCTAATCTTCGATAAGAGAGCTAAAAATATAGAATGGAAGAAAGACAGCCTCTTCAGTAAATGGTGCTGGCAAAATTGGTTAATCACCTGTAGAAAACTAAAGCTAGATCCTTGTATAATACCCTGCATCAGAATCAACTCCAAATGGATCAAAGACCTTAGAGTCAATGCAGAGAACCTGAAAATATTACAGGACTAAATAGGAGAAACCTTAGCTCTCCTTGTTACAGGCCGAATTTTTCTTAATAGAGACCCAAAAGCACAACAAATCAAAGAAAGGTTGGACAAATGGGATTGCATGAAGCTGCAGAGCTTCTGCATGGCAAAGGACATAGCTAGCAAGATCAGTAGAAAGCCCACGGGTTGGAAGAAGATCTTCACTAGCCATACAACGGACAAGGGTCTCATACTTAAAAGATACTCAGAACTCAAAAAATTAAAGACTTAAAGAGAAACTTCTCTGAAAAGGAAAAAAGAATGGTCACATATAGACACATGAAGAAATGCTCAACTTCTCTAGCCATAAAACAAATGCAAATCTAAACAACATTCAGATTCTATCTCACCCCAGTTAGAATGGCTATAATCAAGAACTCTAATAACACCAGATGCTTCAGGGGATGTGGTCAGAAGGGAACCTACTGCATTTCTTGTGAGAGTGTAAACTTGTTCAACCACTTTAGAAAGTAGTATGGAGGTTTCTCAAAAGACTGCACATAGAGCTCCCCTATGACCCTGCAATCCTAATTTGGAGCATTTACCAAAATGATCACAAACAAGACCATACTAAAGTTACTAGCACAAGTATGTTTACTGTAGCAATAGATATGGAACCAACCCAGGTGCCCCTCATTAGATAAATGGATCAAGAAAATGTGGTGTGTGTGTGTAAATATATATAATGGAATTCTATGCCTTCATCAGAAAGAATGACATCATCCCAGTTTTTAGGAAATAGAAAGACTTGGAGAAAATTATATTAAGTGAAATAAGCCAGGCCCCCCCAAAAACTAGGTCCCATGTTTTCCCTTATTTTCAATAACTAGTATATGTCTGGGACAAAGGTCAGATAAGATGAAGTTAAGTTAAATAAACCCCAAGATAGGGACACAAGTGTTTTTTCTTCCTTGCTATTGTTTCTAAGGTATTTATAAGGTAACATGTGATTTTTTTTTTTGCTTTGTATGTCCCTCCCCCATGGTATAACCCCTGCTTTCCACTATATTTGATGTTGGTATAATTTGGGGAGGGGAAGGGACAAAATAAAATGTTTAAATAGGGATACAGATTGACCCATTGCAACAATGACATGTACAAGATGCTATGTTAAAAAATGAACTTTACAATTTGGGGCAGGAGAGTTGGGGGAGATTGGAGGAGTTGTGAAGCATGGAATGGTAGGGGAAAAGAGAAGGAGGAGGCAACAATACTTGATAAGAAATGTACTCATTACCCTGCCCATGTAACTGTAACCCTTCTGTACAGTATTTTCACAATAAAAAACTTATTTTAAAAAAGAAATAACTTCACGTAGTACCTTAAAAACAACAACAAAAAACCCCTTTTGTTTCCCTATCTTAGAGTTCATTTTGCTTAGCACCATCTTATACAGCCAGAGGTATATATGTATTGAGCTATTACGATTTTCTTTTAGGACTAACCTAAACATATACTAATTATTACAAAGAGGGAAACCATCTAGCGTATGTTTCTTTGGGTCTGGCTTACTTTACTTAATAATGTTTTTTTTTCCAAGTCTTTTCATTTCTTTGTTTTAGTTTTTACTTATCAAACAACTGGGTATTCTATTAACATAGTATACTAAAGAAATTCATCTGAGACAGACAAAGAGTAGAGGATTATAACTGCTTGAATTTTGGTTCTTATATTAAAAACTTGGGAAACAAGAAGAAAGAATTGATTCAATAAAATTAGGCAATAAGACTTCAAGTATGAAGAAAATTCTACCCCTCAATACAAATAAATTCATGACATAGTTTTTTTGCTAAAAAAGAAAGTTAAAACCAGATCTAGAATCTAGGTGCTCTAGCTTTTCTGGTTCATTCTCTTTGTGAGGTTTTACCTCCAGGAAATTCTGTCCTGACATCTTGTATATCTTCTGGACAACTTGGGTATAGGTATGACAAACAGATCTACAGGGAGACTAGTTTCTATGAACCTAGAATTTCTCAAATTTGAGAATACCTAACTTTTCTCTCTACTATTTTTTTTTTAGCTAGAAGTTGACATAAGAACATAGCTTTCAAAATAAAACTCAAGTCTGTGTTTGTTCACACATCATTGTTTTGCCATTGCTTTGTATACCACATAAAGCATTAAGAAGGCCACCATGCAAAGATCCAACTTTGCTAAACAAGCATAGGTAATAATAATGCAAGATCACATCATGTTCCAAAGCTAATATAAAACTGATTTGCTGATTTTCTAAATGTTTCTTATTAATGGACACTCAAGAAAATGTTATTTTCAAACTTTCAAATTACAGTCAGCTTTTTGTTACATACAGAGTCTTGTGTATGACCCGAATTAATTCTTTACTTAAAAGTCAATGATACGAACCTTGGAAAACTGAGAAGTGCAGATTATTTGAGTCTAAGAATTCAAGACCAAATTGGGCTCATGCTTATAATCCTAGCTATTCAGGAGGCTGAGATCTGAGGATCATGGTTCAAAGCCAGCCTGGGCAGGAAAGTCCATGAGACACTTATCTCCAATTAAGCACCTGAAAACTGGAAGTGGTACTGTGGATCCAATGGTGGAACACTCACTTGAGCTGAAGAGCTGAGGAACAGCGCCCAGGCCCAGAGTTCAAGCCCCATGACTGACTAATAATAATAATAATAATAATAATAATAATATTAATTCAAGACCAATTTGGACAAATTCATTTTTTTCTGCTACAATTTTAAAGAAAAATCTAAAAATATACATGATAAAGTACACAGAGAAATTTCCACCTTCGCTATGGAAAATAAAAATCAATGTTTAAATAAAGCAGTAACAATATATATTCTACCCAAGATATCCTACAAAGAACGCCATGTTTACCTAAAACCTGTATCTGTGTCACATCTGAGTTAGCTGAGCAACCACATTCTCCCTGAATGCATGTTAAGTTTCAGGACAGAATTTGAGGAAATATTTCTGAGTACTGTGAGGCCTAAATGGGAACAAGTCGATTGAAAAGGGTAGCAGAATTGATGTACCTCAAACTGAAAGTAAGCTACCCATTTCTTCTGAGAGACTGAAGCATGAACTCAAAGGAAACTTGAGCCTCACAAATTCTTGCTAAATGAAGGAGTGTGACAAGGCCACTATTTGTCATCTGAGGACTGAAAAAGGAAGCCATGAGGCATTGAAGAGTAACAAAATACTTCTTGTCTTTGTTCCACCCATTCAGTCCTGGTCTAGCCTCGGGTATCCCGAAGGGAGGATGAGAAGGTCCGTAGGACAGCAATAGCAACCATAGTCATCAGCTAAAACTCCAGGGTAAAGGTTAACACTTCAGAAGAACTTCTCCTTCAGAAGAACTTTGTTTTGAAGAGTGTATAAGCAATTAATCTTTATTGACTTGTTTTCCTCTTGATTCTGTCATCACTTGGTCTCCTAGGCAATCACAATTACCCAAAGTGTGTCAAAGAGTTGGGTAAAATAAAACTCTGGTTTTCTAGTTTTACTAATCTGCAAAATGTTACTGAGGAGATAGGAAGAATACCACATGAACCACAGCAAGTAGGACTATCTCAGGAATTCAAGACCATCCCAATAGTTTAGAACCAATTAAATATCAGATTAACATAAATCACATGATGTTGAAGGCTTTTTGACAAAGTTCTATCTCTAATCAAGATCAAAATTTTCAACCAACTAGGGCTAACAATGAATATCTTTTAATAAAACTTGATAATTTATACAAACCACCAAAGTTCTAATAATGAAAAAAATGTTCTCATTAATATCAGGAATATGACAAAGATATATGCTTTACTCCTTCTTTCCTATGCTATCTGGAGTAATCTAGACATTATAGTAAGGGCAATTTAAAAAATAAAAGCAGTTCATTGGGAAACGAAAGATTCAAACCATTTCTCATTGAGGATCACAATTTTGTATGTGAAATGTTCAAAGGAATTTTACAACAAACCCCAAAAGACATGAAACTAAAAAGTCATCTTAACAAATCAAAGGTTCGAGGTGGGTCTTGAAATTCAGTCATATTCCTATTTACTACTAAATAAATATTGGAAACTGATTTCTTATAGAAAAGCAGCACTTAGAATGGCTTCAATTTAGGCAGATAAACATATTTTGATGTAGGATCTATCATTGAAAAATTCAAAATATTGAAAGCAGACCACATATAATTATACACAGAATGAAAGACTAATATATTTAAGATGTCAACTTTCCCTTAACACATAGGTGCTACTATTAATGTCCAGAAATGTTTCTACAAATCTCAGCAATTTTAGAAACTTACATAGAATGCCAAAAAACCTAGAAGAACCAAAAACATCTTTGAGGAAAAAGTAAATTTATAGATCCCATGCTATTATAACACACAATATTAAACTTCAGTAGTCAGTAATATGTGACAGTCAATGGGGAGCTGATTCAGCTTAGGGGAATCTTAGCAGAGTTTCTAGAAAATGGCACAGAGAAATATGACTAATTTTTTTTAATCAGGGGTATAGTATGGTAATTCAATACATATATACAATATGTAGTAAGCAAATCAGAGTATTTTCATTCTTTCAACCATTAATCATTTTTCTCTAGCACTATTGTTATATTTATTATTTATTTTATTTCTTTTACTTTTTTCTTTATTACTTTTGCTTAATAGTTTATTTAAATATAGAATACCTTTTAATTATACCATCAATTATTCAGAATTTCAAGCACTGGATAAGGAAAGAAAACAAAAACAAATACAGGAACAGAAATACATGGATATATTTGAGAAGAAAGTTAGCTGTGACAGTGAATAAACACAGCAAAAGAGTATGCAGGAAGAATTGTAGCAATGTTCCCTCTACCATGTGACAAGAGCTATGACTGTTACATGTGAAGAAGAGAGATGGATCATCAAAAATTTTAGATCATGATCAAATTCCATCCCTTGACTACTTCCAGTATGTTTATTTTTCTATTATTTTTTGTTATCTGTAAGTGGTTGTACAGGGTGATATCATTTAACAAAGCAGTATGTGAAGACAATGCATCTTCATTTGGATTACCCCCATCAACAATATCCTTCCCTTTCTACCCACCTCCTCCTTTACATTTCTTAATTTTATGGTATATTTTTCTCTACTATTAAGAAATTGAACAAAGGGGTTCCATAAGCCAGGTAATGAGTACAATGCTTCTTGTACAATGTCACACCTTCCTTTAATTTCTTCTATTTCCCCCCTCCCATCTAAGCCCACAAATTGTGTATTTCATTTTTTAACAGTGTATATTGAATACAATGATTGCTTTTGTTCACCCCATTCCTGTACTTCCTCTATGTCCCTCCTAATATGATAACTCCATTAATAATTTTTATGTGCTAGAAATTTCATGCTTTCTTCTAGTCATTTTAAAATATATCACAGGTTTCTTTGCTCAGTATGTTAATACACAATGGTAATGAAGAATGAAGTGATTTCTCCACTTTATATTACTGATTTCTCTAATTGAGAGCACATTACATTCCTATTTCTATCTGTATCACTTATGAAGACATGAGAGTGCATGCAAATTCAGGGAAGAATTTGATTTTCTTTGGATTTCATCTCCTTCCACTAGCCAGTGAGGGAATTATTGGATATAGTTACTATATTTTCAGTTTTACTTAAAATATATAATCACTTTTATTTATACAAGTAAAAATAAAAACTATGATCAGCTTTAGTTACCTTTTATGTTATTCAGTCAGCCAGAATAAACCAAAATTTTGAAAATGCAAATAATAAAGTCAAAATATTCCATAGTACATCTCTTAAAACTGAAATATTTTCTGTCTTCTTTGGCTTTAGATTTGTACACTTATAAGGATCACGTAACTGTAACCCCTCTGAACAACATTTTTACAATAAAAAATGTACAAAAAAGGATTATGGAAACAACTTCTCTACTTCCATATAAGTGTATAAATATATCAATATTAATGCTGTATATTATTGACAAGTGAATTTATTGCACCTCCAAAATAGTTTTTTCTGCTAGATTTGGTGGCTTACACCTGTAATCCTAGATACTAACGAGGCTGAGATCTGATGTTCAAGGTTCAAAGTCAGCCAAGGCAGAAAAATCCATGAGACTCTTATCTAAAAGTAACCAGCAATAAGGCAGAGATTTGGATCAAGTGGCAGAACACACACACACACACACACACACACACACACACACACACACACACACACACACACACACACAGAGTTACTTCTAATTTTATGCCTTTTTTAGGAGGTTACTGATATCGATTGCAGTAGAATAAAAAAATTATGTAAAAATGCTTCCTAAAACTATTACATATATTGGAATATATTGGAATATGTTACAATATATATAATATGTAATTTTGAGACAAAATTTCTTATGTTGAATTTAATAATTATTTAATATTGGATCTTTCTCTACCAATTTGATTTTTTCTTCAAGAGAAAAGGATTTAAAACACAATTAAATAATTTTTACTTATCTTTGAAATTTAAAAAATCAACTCAAGGGTTAGGAAGATGGCTGAGTGGTAGAGCGCTTGCCTTGCATGCCTGAGTCCCTGGGTTCAATTCCTCAGCACCACATAAGCAAAAAGAAAAAAAACAGAGTGGCACTGTGGCTCAAGTAGTAGAGCGCTAGCCTTGAGCTGAAGAGCTGAGGGATAGCGCCCAGGCCCAGAGCTCAGGCCTACGACCGGACCCCCCAAAAAAATCAACTCAAATTCATATCTTGTATTCATAATTGAATTTACATTTTTGATGTTCCAGGTGGTTAGGTTATACTCCCCAGTTATTCTATTCAACCAAACACTAATAGTCTTGTTCTGATGACATTCTAAACATGGGATTACAATCCATAGTCAGTTGACTACTTGAAGCAATGGCAATTATTTTACATAACCTATGTGAACCTGATTCAGTCAGGTGAAAGGAATTAAAAAAGGAACTGAAGATTTGTGAACGAAGAATACATTCTATGGACATTTGGCTTTACCCTTGTCTGAAAATCCAATTCTGTCCCTCCCGATTCCCTATCCAACAGATGCCAGGTATACTTAGCTATTCTCAGAAACGATGTAAGCTAGTTCCTTGAAATAAAAGTTTTCTATTGTATTTCCTATTGATTTTTTTCTATGGTGTATACAACAGTGACATATTTGTCTAGATTATAATTCCAAGCATATTACGAATCAATGTAATGCACCTCAAAATTACTAAATTGTTTCTTGTTCTCAATTAAAATAATACTGTAACATCTTTGGAAATTATATTTTATTTTTACAAGGTGTCTTTTTTATTTTTTTATGTCAACTTATTTCCACTTTATTTTGTTTAGCATTGCAGTTTGGTTAGTGAAATACCTAGGTAGGAAAACTTGGTGGATTAGAATTTTTCCCTGCTCCAGTCTAAGAGAATGAAGTTCACACTTGCATTTGTATTTCATCAAAATACTTTTTTAATTGTGAAAATACTGTATAGAGGGGTTACAATAACATGGGCAAGATAATGAGTAAATTTCTTATCAAGCATTGTAGCCTCCTTTGTTTCCCCTTCCCATCCCTTCCCATCCTCCCCCCACCACCCCACCCAAACTACCCTCGCCCCATTACTCTGCAGCAAAGTTATGAAGTTCGTTTTCGACATAACGACTTGGACATCTCATTGTTGCAATGGGTCCACCTGTATCCCTAGTTAAACGATTTGTTTTTCCCCTTCCCCTCCACAAATTATACCGACATCAAATAGAGTGAAAGCAGGGGTTACACCATAGGGGAGGGACATAAAAGCAACAAAGAAATAATCTTATAAGTGTGTTAGAAACAATAGCATGAAAGAAAAAAAAACATTTGAATACATATCTTGGGGTTCATTTCCCTAACATCAACATATCTGACCTTTTCTGCTTGACTCAGACATATACTAGATACTTCAAATAAGGAAAACCATGGGACCTATGTTTCTTTGGGCCTGGCTTACTTCACTTAATATAATTTTTTCCAAAACTTTCCATTTCCTAACAAATGGGGCAATGTCATTCCTTCTGATGGAGGCATAGAATTCCATTGTGTATATATACCACATTTTCTTGATCCATTCATCTACTGAGGGGCATCTGGGTTGGTTCCATATCTTAGCTATGATAAATAATGCTGCAATAAACATTGTCATGCTGGTAGCTTTAGTGTGGTCTTGTTTGTGAACATTTGAGTGAATGCCCAAAAGTGGGATTGCTGGGTCATAGGGGAGTTCTATGTGGAGTCTTTTGAGGAACCTCCATACTGCTTTCCAAAGTGGTTGAACAAGTTTACACTCCCACCAACAATGCAGTAAGTTTCCCTTCTGTCCACATCCCCTCCAGCATCTGCTGTTATTAGAGTCTTTGATTTTAGCCATTCTAACTAAGGTGAGGTGGTATCTCAATGTTGTTTTGATTTGCATTTCTCTTATGGCTAGAGAGGTTGACCATTTCTTCATGTGTCTATTGGCCATCCTTCTTTCCTCTTCAGAGAAGTTTCTCTTTAAGTCTTTAGTACACTTATTTATTGGGTAGTTGTTTCTTTGAAGATTTGTTTTTGTAGAATTTAATTTTTTGAGCTCCAGGTATATTTTAGCTATGAGAGCCTTGTCCATTGTATAGCTAGGCAAGATCTTCTCCCAATCCGTGGGCTTTTTATTGGTCTTGTTAGCTATGTCCTTTGCCATGCAGAAGCTCTGCAATTTCATGCAATCCCATTTGTCCAACCTTTCTTTGATTTGTTGTGTTTCTGAGTCTCTATTAAGAAAATTTCAGCCTGTGCCAAGGAGACCTAGGGTTTCTCCTATTCCATCCTGTAATGTTTTCAGAGTGTCTGCTTTGAATCTGAGGTCTTTGATCCATTTGGAGTTGATTCTGGTGCAAGGTGATATATAAGGATCTAGCTTTAGGTTTCTACAAGTAGTTAACCAATTTTGCCAGCACCATTTACTGAAGAGGCTGTCCTTCTTCCATTCTATTTTTTTTAGCTCCCTTATCGAAGATTAGATGGCTATAGGTCTGTAGGTTAATTTCTTGGTTTTCAATTCTATTCTTAAGAGGCCCATATCAAGTATTGAAATAGAAACAGCAATAACAGACCTCCCATCCAAGAAAAGCCCAGGACCAGATGGTTTTACAGCGGAGGTCTACAAGGCCTTCAAAGCAGAGCTCACACCAATAATCCTCCAACTCTTCAATGAAATTGAAAGAGAAAGTTCACTATGGAACACATTCTATGAAGCCATCATAACCCTCATCCGAAAACCAGGCAGTGACTCATCAAAGAAAGAGAACTATAGACCCATTTCTTTGATGAACATTGATGCAAAACTTCTCAACAAAATTTTGGCCAATCAACTTCAACAATTCATCCAAAAAAATCATACACCACGATCAAACAGCATTCATTTCAGGGATGCAAATCTGGTTCAATATATGCAAATCAATTAATATAATTCATCACATCAACAAGAGCAAGGATAAGAACCACATGGTTATCTCAATAGATGCAGAAAAAGCATTTGACAAGATCCAACACCCTTTATAATGAAGGCTCTGGGAAAACTAGGAATCCATGGAACATTCCTCAATACAATAAAGGCTGTATATGACAAACCTACAGCAAGCATTATACTCAATGGTGAAAAACTCAAGGCATTTCCTCTAAACTCAGGAATAAGACAAGGATGCCCACTCTCTCCACTTCTCTTCAATTTAGTATTAGAATGCCTAGCTACAGCAATAAGACAAGATGCAAATAAAAAGATGATCCAAATAGGAAAAGATGAAGTAAAACTCTACCTCTTTGCAGATGACATGATCTTATATTTAAAGAATCCCACAGACTCCACTCCCAAATTACTCAAGCTTATTCAAAACTTTGGCAAAGTAGCAGGGTATAAAATTAACTCTCAAAAATCAATGGCTTTTGTATATGCCAACAATGAGAAAAGTATGGCTGAAATCAGGAAAGCAACTCCATTCATAATAGCCCCACAAAAAAATAAAATACCTAGGACTTAACTTAACCAAAGAAGTGAAGGACCTCTATGATGAAAACTTTAAAAACCTGAAAAAGGAAATCAAAATAGAACTTAGGAAGTGGCAAAACCTCCCATGCTCCTTGTTTGGAAAGATCAACATTGTGAAAATGGCAATACTTCCCAAGGCTATCTACAAATTCAATGCGATACCTATCAAAATTCCAACCTCATTCTTCAAGGAAATAGAAGAGGCAATCCAAAAAATCATATGGAACAATAAAAGACCCCCAATAGCAAAAATGATCCTCAACAGAAAGAACACTGTTGGACGAATATCAATATGAAATTTCAAACTCTACTATAAAGCCATAGTAATCAAAACAGCTTGTTACTGACACAAGTCCAAGGTGTCTTAAATTTTGTGAAGGCTTGTTAAAATTATTGTTTATTTTTCTCAATGATTTTATTTCACACATTATAATTTTGGTATTTTCCTAAGTGATACATTAGATGTTATATATTAAAGATTATATGCTATGTGATATATGTTAAATAATATGTGCAAATTAGTGTCATATTGTCTTTACTAACAACCCCTAGCCCTTAAATACATATGGTGGAGGCCTGGCACAATAGGAAGCTCATAATAGGAAACTAACAATAGAAATCTTAGCCATTTGAGAAGCTAAGATCTAGAGGATGGTTGATTAGAGACAGACAAGTCATAAAAGTACTAGAGACTCCTCCTTCAAAATAATCAGCAAAAAGAGACCTGGAGGTGTGGTTCAAGTGGTACAGAGCCAAGAGAACAAGGAAGATGAGCAAGCTCAGGCTTCAACAAAAATCACTAAAAAAAAATACATTTATGATGAAGATTTTTCTTCAAGTAAAGGAAAAGAGAAAACCAAAGGTATATTCTATCCTTAAAAAGCAACCTGACATTGCACTGTCCCACATCAACTCTCCTATACAGCCAAGTCTTTAATAGATACTGAAGTTTGCTAAAAAATATTCTCCAGAAAAATTTTAATCAGAAATACTTAAGTGATTCTCTTGGAAAACTTTCATTTAATTTTTTTATTTTTTTGCTTAAGAAAATATCACAATCATGCCTCAGAGTCTATCATGTTAAAAGTGATAATGTTAGTTTTTCAACCCAACTCTGTAAATCTTGAGCAGTTAAAAATAGATAAAATAGTGTTCTAGTGATTTCTTCCATTTCTATTGTCCCAAGTCATTTTAACATTTTAAATTAACCTCATTTTAAATAGAAATATTTTTATATTTTCCATCATAAATAATATTTTCAAAAAGTCACTCCTCTGTTGCTCATTAGATCAAAGATTATTATGCTTTTTTATCCCCTCTTATGCTTGGAGCACATGGCTCAGAAGGATGAGTCCAATCTGTGCTGATGAAGGGAAGTGACAGCAGCCTCCCAACTTGCAGAAATGATTTCTCCTGTCTTAATGATATCTCTGAAAAAGGATTTCAGATCTGAGCCCAGAAAAGTTTCTCTTAGCTTAACCTTAATGGGCCATATTTCTGATTTGGTGTAGTGATGATATTTGATCAGGATTTTAAGCTCTATCGTTTTCATTACAGAGTTAACCTACAGCCTTGAGATCAATGCTGTAAGACACTGAGTGATGAGTATGAATAAATCATTTGTTATATATTGATAAATGGAAGCTACTGAATATAAATTTAATATCAAAATATTGTGTTTGTATTTTCAAACATCATCAACTCAGCTATAAGCTATTTTCAAAGGGAAAGGTATCATTTTATTAACATTAGTTGATATGTATTTAAATGTATGCTGCAGGTCACTCTTTGATTGCCTTTGGGGCTCAAAGAGATACTGATACCTACACTAGGACGATAAAATTGATTAGTAGAATAATGGGCTTTTTCACTTAGCCTGAATCTTGAGGCATATAAAGTATAGCTGGAAGCAATCTATTCAATAGAGCAATGTAACAGACAAATTCAGTGAGATAAATTTGTTCTTCCTATCAGTAGCAACTGAGTTCTGAGTACATTTATTTTTTTTCATTGTATCCTCAATTTGCAGAGCTAAGAAGGCACTGGAGGGACCTGTAAAATACATTCTCTAATGAGACCAAAGAGTTTCATCTTTCGAATATCATTAAGTTGTTTCTCCTTGCAATCTATATCTATCAAAGTGTTTTAATGCCACTTTTCAATTTTGAGGGAGACATGAAACTAGCGAACATCAAATTCTATTCTGCCCCGAATCTTTACCTCTATCAAAACTTTGGGACATACCAGTTCTTTTAAATATATTTATTGTTTTAAGAAGACAGCAACAAGCACAGTAATTGCAAGGAATTTCTTAAAAATAGACACCTCTTACAACTCAGGTTAGGTGTTCCTGATGAGTTAGACCTGAACTGAACCCTACAATTATGATAAAAAATGATGTAAGCAGGAGAAATGAAGACTTAAAGTTTCTTTTTGACAAAGTAGTTGCAAACTTCATGCTCTACAGGCACGTGTATTTTATACAGCAAGGATTAACAAAAGCTTTGAGTAACTGAGAAGCAATTGCCTCCATATGGCTTTCAATACCAAAATGAAGATCTATGGTTTGGAGACTTCTACTTACAAGCAAATAATTTACATGAAGTTAGTAATGCCAAAGGGAACACCTATCAAAAATAGATAAAATTATAAAAATTACACTTTAGGATATTCAAATGATAAAAGAAGATTCAAAGGGAAAATTTCAGAATGCTATGGAAGGATGAGTTCAGCATTTTCACTTGTCTTTTTCCTGGGTGTATGTGGTAATTTTGAGTACATTCTAGAGCCTGAGAAACTGGGGCCATAAAGCCAAAATAGCTTTAGCAGTAATATGGGGCCAGGGATTTAAATTGCTTCAAACATGTGACAATTTTCTCTGATACTAGTTTAGCAATATTTAGATAGAATGGATGACTACATACCAAATTGGACATTTTAGAAAATCAGAGCAAAAATTCAGTATACTGCCACAGAAACAAAAATCACAACGCAATATAACTTTTGTAGGGATGGGATATAGAAATAGCTTTACTTTCTGGACATATGTATCCATACGTGGCAACACATGAAATCTAAGCTTAGCCCCCGGTAGAGTTTTGGTGAAATAGAAAAACAACAATTCCGCTAATGATATTTTCTATTCAAAAGTTACATAGGATAATATCAAGTGGAAAATTTTCAGTAGTCTGTAGAAATCCCTACAATCTCCCTAAAGTGAGAAATAAATATGTCTAAGCTTTCAATTGTATGCTCTTACTGTGATACTTTCTAGCAACAACAACAAAGTGCACACAGAATGGACCTGGCTCCATTGTTGATTGGAGTAAGGTTTTGTAAGGCAATCAGAAATGTTTCATTTGCCTAGAATGTCTGTGCTAACATAATCTCAAACCTTTATCATTATTATGTATAATGCTTATTATTACATAGGGAATTATGAGGCATTTGGAGATATAAGACCCTTTGATTAGTGACCAAGAAGTAAAAAAGGATTATAGGATCAGACTTACAGGTGCTCCTGACTTTGGAAAAATAATTGAATAATTTTAAAATAACTCTAATTAATATAAGGTAGAAATTAGAAAAAATAGAACAAAAGCCTCTAAAATTATTATATAAATGGGTGATTTTCAAAAAAAATGTGGACAGTGTAGATACAGATGAGTAGAAAATATCCATACTGAAGCACAAAACAGCAAACACAATAGAGAACATAACAGACATAAAGTGTTTTGTCAAGAAATCTGACTTCCATAATACAGAAGCATGAAATAATTCATGATATCAAATTATAATGACAACTTTCACAAGGCAAAGGCAAGGCCCTGACTTCAAATCCAGTGCCAGGATAAGAAAAGAGGGAAAATAGAGGGGAGGGCGAAAAGATAGAGACAGACAGAGACAGAAAGATCTTTGCATTGGCAGGAAAAAAGAATACTTTCAAAATGCTTTGAAAGAATTGAAAAACAAACCAAAATATAGGTCATCATGTACAAAAAATGTGCCTTGGAAAACAAGAAACAGTTAAAAATATATAAGGCATATTGCATTCAAAATGATGATGTGTGCCCAAAAGGGCACACAGTAACACAAAAAGTTACATTATTTTTAAAAGAAGAAAAAGAAGATTAACAGATGGCTTCTCACCAGAACAAAGGAAGTTGGAAAATGAAGAGTAGATATCTTTAAAGTGTTAAAGTAATTACTAATCTAGGATTCTGTACATAATAAAAATGTTTTTCAAACGTGTACATGAAGGTTTCTAGCAAATATAACTTGAGAGTGTACCATCAATAGGCATACATATGTACAAAAGAGAATTACTGATGAAAGAATAAATATTCCAGGCAAATGCTTGTGATGCAGAATGGAATTAAGGAGTTCTGAAAATAGTTGGCTAAAATTAAAAATGTACTGATAGTACAAAATAAGTTTAATATCTTATGAAATTTATATCTTCAGTATAGACTTAAAATACAGAATAGCTATAATGAAAACATAGAAAATGAATTGTGTGTGTGGTGGTAGGACCCAGGCACTGTCCCTGAGCTTTTTTTTTTCTTAAGGTTAGGGCTCTACCATTTGAGTCACAGATCAAATTCTGGCTTTTTTGCTGGTTCATTGAAAATAAGTATTCGTTGTGATCCTGAGATCTCACCCAGCTGAATAGCTAGGCTTACAGGCATGTGTCATTGATACTGGCTAGAAGATGAGTTCTTACAAGCAAGGATTCTACCATACTATCATTGACAAGAAACAAAATTATTAATAACATACCATACTGAAGTAAGTCATGGCTAAATTTTTAATCAGTAAGCACTAAAGGAATGTTAAAGAATGTATAATTCACAAGGCCACAGAGAAAGAAATTGATTAGTAATAATAGTATGAGTTTACAAGACTAAAGAGACAAACAACAGAAAATACACCAAAGAAAGAGAAAATCTAATAGTAAACCAGTTTGAAATCAAACAACAGAAATAATTATTCAAAAGAAAAATGAGTTAGATACTTTAAAATAACATTACTCTTAGACAAAAATAATGCATAACTGGATTCTATAAGAAAATTATTTTCAATATAAACATACAGAAATGGTGAAAATAAGAAACAAAGAAGCACATACAGATGTCAGCAAGATGGTGAGAGGCATTCCCTGTCCTCACATCCCTACATTGCCCTGAATTTGACAATTACCGTCAACTGAGAGATGCACATGCATTGCGTTAATGGAGTCCCTGCCTCCAATAGAGAAGGTGCAACACATTGTTGAAGCAAAACTTCTTAGAACACAAGCATAGAAGAAGGTAAGAAGGAAACCTCACTTTCTCTACAGCTCCTATGTAAAATGTGAGAGCTTAGGGAATAAGCATCTTGCTTCTTGGCTATTTTTGATACCGTCTATAAGGTCTGTTGATTTTGCCCCCCTCCTGTTCCAGAGAATGAGTGTGGCTGGGGTCAGAGAAGAGAACAGAACACACCAGGCCTGAGACTATAGCAAGGAAATTACAGGGATGTCACACCTGTGGATGTTCCTAAGCAGAATAAAGGAAAATGCCTTCCACAAGACTCCATGTACATTTCTTCCTCCTATCATTGTGACCTGATTCCCAGACATGTGCCACAGATTGCCGCTTCAAGCCTATTACACACAAGGTTTATAAGCCTTTGCTTCTCTTACCTATGGAATTTTGAGAAGTTGTATAAGGAAAATGAGTTAGATACTTTAAAATAGCATTACTCTTAGACCAAAATAATGCATAACAGTTATAAACGCACAAAATTATAAATCATAAAATGAATAGAAAATCTGCAAAATAATGCAATTAAAGAAATGAAAAAGAAAGCCACAGATTATTTGCTTCAACATGTACATAAGTGTTTATGAAACTAAAGACAGGCAAAATTTTCTAGTCAAAGAGAAAAGAATTAAAATGGGTAAAGAAAGTGAATGAGATTTATGTGAAATTATGTTACATGTATTGTATGTGTCACAGAAAGAGAAGAAAAAGAGCAGAACATTTATTGAAAGACAAAAATCATCCAAAATTAAGAAGAGAAATGGAGAAGCAGGTGCAGGGGCTTAGAAGTTCCTAAGAACTTTAACCCAAAGAGGATAGCACTGATGCATATAATAACAACATTAGCATGACTTGCTAAAAGAGAGAATTGTGAAAGCAATATGGCAATAGTGGACATGTTGCATACATGGGAATCTCAGACTGTCAGTGGATTTTTCAGCAGAAATTTTGTTGGCCAACAGATAATGGGCTGATATTCAAAGTGCTAGACAGCAAAAACTGCCAACTAAGAATATCTTAAACAGCACAGCTGTCATTTGAGAAATTAAAGAGTGATAAGTATTTTTGTGAATAAACAAAACCTGGGATAATTAGTCACCACTAGACCTACCTTAGAAGAAATAATAAAAGAAAATCTTCAAGATGAAACACTAAATAATGATGTTGAAAACTGTTGTCTTAAACAAAGAAAACTCCCAAACCACTCAAAATGCCAAAACAAGTAAACTTACTCAGTATAGTTGGAAGATTTAAAAATCAATGTTTAAAAGACATACCCAATCGAACTTCCAAATATTCAAAATTAGAACAGAGAAAACAATCCCTTTTACAAGACTATCATAAATAAAGTAAGCAGAAATCAATTTCACTCAAGAGGTGAAATATCTATATTGAAAATTATAAAACATTGATGAAAGAAATGAATAATTACAAATAAATGGGAAAGACTCAATATTCACAGATTGGAAGACTTAAAACAGTATCCCAATTTTATGTCATGACTAGAGAAGAAAAGTCTTCAAGAGTCTATGTCCAAAATAATAAGTAAAAGGCAAAGCTGGAGGTATGGCATAAGTGGTAGAACACCAGTCAAGCAAGCATGAGGCTCAGGGTTCAAATCACAGAAGTGTAAATTAAAAATATAACTTTTAATTGCCTATAAATTATATGCCGTACAAAAAAACTACTCAAATGTTTCAGATCTATCCATTCGTCCTCTAATTCTACCATTCATTTCATTTCTTGGTCTCTACCCCTTAAAGACATAAATCATTACTGAGATATCTTTACTCCCCAAAATATGCATAAGATATTTCAAACATGATTTAAATGTTGGGACATAAATTCCAGATCATCAATTGTTTCAAAGTAAGTCTACATCTCCTGTAATTCAGGTGACAATTTGTCTCAATGTTGAAATGTGGGTGTTTATACTATATATTACATACAATTACGTTGATAATTAGACTTGTTATTATATAACCTCATTTTACAACCCAGAGTGTTTCAGCTTTGTTATAGTCTTTTGTACAGTGACATTTTCTCTATTACTTAAATATCTCTACTGAACTAATAAATAGACTCCTAGATTATAGTAAGAAACATCTCATGTAAAGCATTGCAGTCATTTATAATCTTAAGATGCTAAGATAATGTCATCCTCAAGTTTTATTTTATCTATGTTGAGAAATTTGATCTCACTCAGAAGATCACCCAAGGCTTCTAATTTTGGTGCTTTTAAAGCTAGGACAGAGTACTCTGTTTTCAAGAGAAGCTCCATTAAAATACAAAATTACTTCTATTTCTCACCAAGCCACATGATGCAAGGGTTACAAAAATGTGCTCTACATTTTGGCATATCTTCCTGTGATTTTTCTCACCAACCTCATTCAATTTCTCATGTCATGAATCTTAATCTTACATTCTGGAGTTCTCACAGTCAGGGGAACTTTCAGTAGTTAGGGACAAAACCAAAACTAGTACAAGAACTCAGAGCCATGTTGGCTGCCTTTCTAAGAGAACCAACACCAAAGATACTGCTCCTGGGCACTGGTTATAAAGCAGTACATTACTTGTATTATAGCTTAGAGAAGATAATCAGGAAAGATTTATTTTTCCTGGGAGGGTACGTTGTTAGATATTTAAGTCCACGCATATTTAACACTTCGTTTGTCTAGTAAGGAATCTGACATTATGTGTCCCTGCTTTTTTCCTCGTTATGTCTTAAGCAGTTATGGTACATGAATTCCTTATTTGATGCTAATGTGAAGTGACAGAGTGTTGCACCTGTGTTGTATTGTTTCAACATTAAAATACACTAAGTTGTATCAAGACTTCAAAGTAGTGGAGTTGTAGGGATGATGAAAGCTTCTTTTGATTGTTATTTCAAGAGTATTAAATCCACTTTTGGCTTACTTTAAGAGTTTAAATAGAGTTCTCCTTCAAGTAGCCTTCCTCCCACATAACCGTGTATTTGACACTCTTGAGAACAGTGTAATTAACTTGTGTCCCCGTTATGTGTGACTTTTTTTTCTTGTAGTTTTTAAGACACTAGAGGTTTATATCTAAACAACTCAGTTGTCCCAGGCTGCTATAATTAGGCAAGCAGCTCTGCCAAAAGCACAAAAACTAAGCAGAGCTATCAATATATCTGTCCTGAAGCAATAAATCTTGGATTGTATTACATACTTTTCTAGCTGTAAAGCTGCCCATAAATTTGATATGCTAGGAATAAATATAATTGTAATGGGTTTGTTTGATGATTTGGAGCAACTGCTATGAAATAGCAAACATTTATTTGTGGCAAGTAAGAATACATATCTCAAAGCTGTGTTATGTGTTTGTGTGCTCAAGCACATGTGTGCACTTTCATATTGAGAGAGAGTGGTTGGGTACTCTATAGCTACAATTAGGTATTTAAGAATCTGATTTCTGGGGCTTGGAAGATGGCTCAGTGGTAGAGCGCTTGCCTTGCATGCATGAGGCCCTGGGTTCGATTCCTCAGCACCACATAAGCAAAAAGAAAAAAAGCCAGAAGTGGTGCTGTGACTCAAATGGTAGAGCGCTAGCTTTGAGCTGAAGAGCTGAGGGACAGTGCCCAGGCCCCGAGTTCAGGCCCCCACAACCGGACCCCCCCAAAAAAAGAATCTGATTTCTGTGCATATTATCATTAATTAAAATAATTCCACCTACAAGGAAAAAGATATTTTCCCTGGAACACAACGGCTTTTCTAATAGTTCTGTTTATGAAGAGATAGATAGATAGATAAAAATATTTACATGAAAAGAATATTTTCTGATAAGAGAATACATACACATACATGTAGCTATATTCAACCTTTTTATATCCATATTTCATTACTATCCTTACTAATCACTAATTTCTTTGTGGGAGTAAGTTGGGCCCATTATAACCTCATCATAGTTCTGGCAGTAACTTTGACTAATAAGCATTTTAAGCCTGCTTGCAGGAAAAGAAAATACAGTTAAGTAGCTGTCAAGAGATCATAATTTGTCAGCAGCATAACTGCCATGGAAACCATAATGCTATACTGCTTCCTCAGTGTGACCTATTCTTTCACTAGCAGTCATAAGTAGTCACTTTGTTAAAGACTAAATAAAGGATTTTATTATTTGTAGCTACATGTTTGTACAGTAGTATAGGGCACTATTAATGAACTCGTTGCCTAATTTTCAGACTTAAAATGGTGATCTGAAAAGGATAAACCACTTTATTCAAGTGGAACGGTTTTTAATCTGCAGTGGAATAAGTCTTAGATGTAGTTAAGCCAATGTAATAATTGTTTCGTAATCACAACTGTGTGCAGCAGAACTATTTAGCACATTGCAAATACTTGTCATTCATCTTTGTTTAGGCACAAAGGCAAACTGAAACTGTTCTAAATTTTTGGCATAGGATTTTTAAAAAATAATGAAATACCTCTGTCCTCTAGATCTCCCTTCAGTCCTGGCTGCTGTTTCTCCTGCTTCCTATTTTTTAAGGTCTCTTCCTATTTAAAAGTTGGATTTTAATCGTAAAACTCTCCTTTCCTACTCTCATAGAATATCTGTTGTGTGTGTGTATGTGTGTGTGTGTGTGTGTGTGTGTGTGTGTGTGTGTGTGTGTGTGTGTGTGTGTTTGCTGGTCCTGGGGTTTGAATTCAAGGTCTTGGTGCTGTTCCTGAAGTGTTGTCTTTTGTTTTTCCTCAAGGCTAACACTATCACTTGTGCTATAGCTCTACTTTCAATGTTTTAGAAATCTATTGGGGATAAGTCTCATGGAATTTCTTTCCTGGGCTAACTTTGAACCTCCATTATCAGAGCTCCTCTTTCTGAGCTGCTAGGATTTCAGGTATGAGCCATCAGTACCCAGGCAACTTCCTTTATCTAGGTGAATAATATCAGACCTTTTTAGATTCCATTACTGTCTCACACAGACTTATTCTGTTTACATTTCTCATTTACTATAAAATTTACTGATCATCTTAACAAATCTAGCTTTTAAATCATCCTGGGAGATATCAGCTTTCACAAAGACAAGTCTGCCAAATGCTTAGCCTTTCAAGATATTTTAATTTTTACACCAGTAATTCTCATGTACTCTCCATTTTACCCCATGTTTCTGAGAAATTTGACCAAGTATTTCCTTCTCTCACAATAACTAAAAACTATGCTCCCATATTTGCAATAAATAGTATATGTCTGAGACAAGCAGAAAAGGTCAGATAAGTTGATGTTAGGTGAAATGAACCCAAAGATAAGTATTCAACTGTTTTTTTTTTCATGTGATTGTTTCTAACACATTTATAAGATGATTTCTTTGTTGCTTTATATGTCCCTCCCCCATGGTATAACCTCTGCTCTCACTGTATTTGATGTTAGTATAATTTGTGGAGGGGAGGGGCAAAAACAAATCATTTAAATAGGGATACAGGTGGACCCATTGCAACAATGAGATGTACAAATCGTTATGTCGAAAAACGAACTTTACAACTTTTGCAGGGGAGATGGGGCTGGGAAGGGATGGGAAGGGGAAACAAAGGAGGAGGTTACAATGCTTGATAAGAAATGTACACATTATCTTGCCCATGTAATTGTAACCCCTCTCTATGGTATTTTCACAATAAAAAAAAAAACTATGTCATGAATGATGCTGGATACATTTAATAAAACTTCATTAATTGTAGCTTTATGATCTCTAATTGCACATTCACCCTTAAAGTAACTACATAATACATGTATAATTTCTTAATCACTTACTATTTCTCAACATTTCCAATAAATCAGAATATAAGTCATTCCATACTGCAATTCTTCTCACTAAAAGTCCTTTACCCTTTTATTTTTATTTATTTATTTATTTGGTCGGTCGTGGGGCCTGTACTCTGGGCTTGGGCGCTATCCCTCAGCTTTTCAGCTCAAGGCAAGCGCCCTACCACTTGAGCCACAGCGCCACTTCCGGTTTTCTAGTGGTTTATTGGAGATAAGCGTCTCATGGAGTTTCCTGCCCAGGCTGGCTTTAAATCGTGATCCTCAGTTCGCAGCCTCCTGAGTAGCTAGGATTACAGGCATGAGCCACCAGCACCCCGCCGCCTTTACCCTTTTAAACATCTGATTTAAACATCTATCTTCATTTCAAATGTTACCCTTGCAGAGAAAGTGACAGGGATGAGCTAACCATTCTCTTGTTTTCTTGTAGCTATCATTAAATTTATGACCTTTTCTGCATGCTTTTTTCCCTTTCTTTTAAGACAAATGTGGTATTTTTTCTTAGATATGGCAAACTTCTCTAGTTGATCTTGATTTTATTTTCCCTTGTTATTTCAAGTTTATAATTATTTTTCTTTTTCCTACACATGATCAAGATTTTAATTTCTGACAAGACTTAAAAACATCCTTGAAATTTACTTCAAGCTACATTATCTTCCATTCACCTTATTCATTGTTACATTATCTATAGGGCCCTGTGTTCATACTGCTTCTACTCTCTTCTTGACATCATTCATCTACTCCGAACAATATGTTTTTATCATTTATAACTCTATTACTATTGTTTGTATCCTTTGATATCAAGATCCTATTGCTACTACATATAATTTACCTGTAGAAAATGTTTTTTTAGCCATTCATGTCCATACAGTTCTATATTTCTTGTTACTCATTCCTTTCTAGGTATAGAAAGAGGGAGGAAAGAAAGAAGAGAAAGAAAGAGGGAAGCAAGTGAGAAAAAGATGCAAAAATTGTTTACAATGTTAGGACTCCTCTGAGTAAGACTCTCTATAGTCTTTTTTCTTATGGTAACCTCTCTATACCTATTCACCAACTTACCAATAATCTATTTCTTATGTATTAAGCTCTTATTTGTGAAACTGAAAGTTTGTCATTGGGACCTACAACCATATTGTTTCCTCTATGTTTATTATTGCTTTTACCTGATTTTTATTTTGATTATGTCTCCATTGAGATCTAAAATCTTCTGGAAAATATAAAGGTCCACAACTTTTCCTTCCTTATCTCTCACATCTTTGTATTTATGCAGCCTGTATCCTTTCCTGTTTTCCTCTTTAAACTACTCTAGTCTCCTGGATTGTGGAGAAGCTATGTACCAATCTAGCATCACAAAGAATCTAACACACAGTATACATAAGTGATTAATATTTGTCACATTTCACAAATCAATAAATCACATCATAAATGTTACATCCTGGAAAATCTAACTTGATATGTGGAAGAATTCCAGAATAAATTATTGAATAGCCCATTTGCAAGCACTTTGAAGATAAAGTGGCAACGAGAAGAGGTTTTCCGGAGTCAACAAAGAGCAAGTCATGCCCCTATTAATTGGAATTCCTCTGGTAGAAGATGCTAACGCCCTCAGTGGTATGCCAGGGCATTACTCTTGGGAAATGGCTTTGCATCAAATGTATCTAATAAGTAAATATTAAAATTTCTAATATCATCGTGTATGAAATGGTGAGATGAGGTTAAGCATAAAAACAAGAAGTGGAGATATTACTAAAATATCTCTGGATAGGCAAAGTTAACATTTGGCTGTGATTCACTCAATGATACTTTTAATGCCTTAGATAGGTTTACAGAACAAAAAAACAATTATTTTTTGTAAGAGAAGCTTAGGGTGGAAGATTTGAGGAACATTCAAGAAAAGTCTGGGTGATGATTTCTGTCAGTGATGTCCTTGGTGCAGAAGGTATTTCTATCCTGAGTAGGAGGTTCACTATATAATTCTCAAAGTCTTTTCCAAATTTAAGGTGTCATGATTCTGCGAAGTATTATCATCTCAGGATGTGCTAGTGATGCTTGTATAATCCTAGAATGTACTATGTAGGACAAATTACAAAGTCTACCTCCCACAAAATGGAAGAGACTTCATGCAATCATTGTGTACTTGGGGCTTTTCATAGGACAAGAATGAAAAGGATGAAAAAAACTTCTGCCTACATTGTATCACAACAAACTTTCCAAAAATATTGTAGAAATTGTCTCCTCCAAAATGCAGCAATTTTAAGCCATAATGTTTGAATTATTCAGCTATCTCTTATAGTAAGAATTTACTTCAAAGTTATCTAGCTATATGAAAAACTAGATGTATATGATTTCTAATGCTATTTTTTTCATTTAAAAATCTTTTCAAGTTTTGTTTTGTTACTTTGTTTTGTGATTTTTTTTGCCACCTTCAAAACTAATCTCTGTGTACCACATCACCTTCAATGCCAACAAGCTAAGTGGAGCTTTTATATGGTCAAATTCATAACCTCGATGTTTTCAAAATCCTTTTAAATGATAATGAACCTGCATTGCTGTAGGGTTTAATGTTATTTTCTGTCTGTACTGCAGAAAGAAGGTTCTTTCCCTGTCAAATATGATTTGGAAAGGACATCAGAGGCCAAGGAAAACTGTTGGCTTGGATAAGTTCCACAAGTGAAAAGGCCTAATTGAGGGGACTGGCTAAAATTTGGTAGGCAGACTATGAGTGAAATGCTGTTTCAAATTGTGTTTGAGTCATTCTGTTCAAATAAGAAGCTTTCAGGTTTGACTTCTGTGACCTTTTAAGTAGTAAATTGTCACACGTTCCAACTGAGCTAATGTTTCACAAATCGACTCACTTGAGACTTCTACTTAGAGTTGAATGATAGAAGTACTGAAGTAAGTAAAGAGCAGTGGTCACTTCTCTGTAGTTCTTTATGAAAGCTTTTGCATCTGACATTTTCTCTCTGTTGCCACAGTTAGGATATATCAGGTTCCTGGTGTTTTTTGTTTGCTCTACCGTGAGAACTTCACCACAAGTGGGAATGACAAACTTTCTCAAATAATCTTTTACACTGGAGTTAGTAACCTCTATGGAAACTTTCAACATGCTTTCATTTTTTTCTAAATTTTATTTTACTGAAAGGTGATGATTACAGCTACATAAGTAGAGAATGAACATGTATTTTTTCAGTCATGAAGGACCTTTCCTTGCTGTGACAAAATACCTAACATAGAAGGAGAAAGGTTGTATTTTGGTTCACAGTTTCCAAATATTCAGTCCATGGTGGTAGGGAAGGAGTGGTAAAGCAAATCAGTGGTAAACCATAATGCAAACCCATAAGGGAATCCTGGAAGAAAGGAGAAAGTGGGGAGATGGGGAAAAGGGAAGGAAGAAGAGAGGAGGCAGAGAAGAAGGAAAGAAGAGATAGGAAGGGAGGAAGTAAAGGAGATCTGGGTAAAGGGGAAAACAGACAGAATGAGAAAGGAAAGGAGGGAGGGAGAGGGAGAAAGAAGGGGTGGAGAAAGGGAGAAAAGGAAAAGGGAGAAAGAGAGAAAGAAGCGAAGGAGAAAGAAAGAGAGAGAATTGAAGATATCTATAGAAACTGACTCTTTCCCTTTATCTCCCTTATTTCTTCTACAATGGGATGGACATAGCCACTTTCAGAGTTTCTGAATGGACCTTTGCTTATCAATTAATTTCCTATAGAGAAGTCCTCTCAGACACATCCAGAGTTGTGCTTTATTAATTTCTCAGATTCTTATTGATCCAATTAAAGTCCCAATCTAAACTAACCATCTGGCCCAATTCCACATCATGTCTCATGTCTTCAAATACCTAGCTGTATGTCCCCTTTTCAAAATTTCCAGTCCCATCAAACAAATATTACTTAAATATTACTTAAAATATTCTTAAGATCTAAATTTTACATTAGAGAATGCTTCTGCCATGGAACAATACCTTCTACTTTTTTACATTGAAAAGTTTCCCATTCAAATACAAAAATTCTCTACTTCCTCAGGACTCTTTAAGCCACTGTTATTTGTTACTATGAACTCTTAAAGCCATTATTATCTAAATGACTTCTCATTATAGATTTAAATTAATTAATCTACAACCTTGTGACATAAATTCTATTATATTTAATTTTCTTATATCTTTCCATAGCTTTATGTATTTTTTATTGTGTGGAATAACGCTTTAATGTCTTCCATTACTTCTAGCACAATGTCTGGTATGGTTTTCTTGATCTTTTATTTTTAGTATATTTTTTTATTGTAAAGATACTGTACTGAGGGGTTACAGTTACATGAGTAAGGTAAGGAGTCTATTTTCTATCGAGCATTGTTAACTCCTCCTTTGTTTTTCCCCCACCATCCTTTCCCTCCCCACCTCCCCAACTCCTCCCTTCCATCCCCTCCCCCAAGTTGTAAAGTTCATTTTCAATATAGTATGTTGTACATCTCATTGTCACAATGAGAAAGCCTGTATCCTTTTCTTTTCCTTTTCAATTACTTACTCAGTTTATATTTTAGTAAGTTTTTTTATTGTGAAAATACAGTATAGAGGGGTTACAGTTACATGAGCAAGGTAATCAGTACATTTCTTATCAAGCATTGTTGCCTCCTCCTTTGTTTTTCCCCTACTATCCCTTCCCTTCTACCTCCACAACTACACTCCTCCCCTACCCCCACCAACTAAATTGTAAAATTCGTTTTTCAATATAGTGTCTTTTACATCTCATTACAATAAGTCAACCTGTATCCTTCCCAAATTAATATTATTTCACATCAAATAGAGTGAAAACCAGGATTATCCCCTGGGGGAGGGACATACAAAGCAACAAAAAAAATCACATGGTACATTATACATACATTAGAAACAATAGCAAGAAAGAAAAAAACAAATTGTGTCCCATTTTGGGGTTCATTTCACCTAACTTCATCTTATCTGGTCATATGTACATAGCTTTTGACCTTTTCTGCTTGTCCCAGACATATACTGGTTATTGTAAATAAGGGAAACTATGGGACCTATATTTCTTTGGGCCTGGCTTACTTCACTTAATATAATTTTTTCTAAGTCTTTCTATTTCTTAACAAATGGGACAATGTCATTCTTTCTGATGGAAGCATAGAATTCCATCATATATATATATACACACACCACATTTTCTTGATCCATTCATTTACTGAGGGGCATCTGGGTTGGTTCTATATCTTAGCTATGGTAAATAATGCTGCAATAAACATAGTTGTGCTGGTAGCTTTAGTATGGTCTTGTTTGTAAACATCTGGGTAAATGCCCATAAGTGGGATTACTGGGTCCTAGGGGAGCTCTATGTGGAGTCTTTTGAGGAACCTCCATGCTACTTTCCAAAGTGGTTGAACAAGTTTACACTCCCACCAACAATGCAGTAGGGTTCCCTTCTGACCACATCCCTTCCAGCATCTGTTGTTATTAGAGTTCTTGATTATAGCCATTCTAACTGGAGTGAGGTAGTATCTCAATGTTGTTTTGATTTGCATATCTTTTATGGCTAGGGAGGTTGAGCATTGTTCATGTGTCTATGGTCAGACAAGTTGATGTTAGGCAAAATGAACCCCAAGATAAGGATTCAAATGTTTTTTATCTTTCTTGCAATTGTTTCCAACATATTTATAAGATGATTTCTTTGTTGCTTTGTATGTACTTCCCCCAGGGTATAAGTCCTGCTTTCATTGTATTTGATGCTAATATAATTTGTGGAGGGGAAGGGAAAAAAACAAACTGTTTAAATAGGGTTACAGGTGGACCCCTTACAACAATGAGATGTATAAGACCTTATGTCAAAAAACGAACTTTACAACTTTGGCAGGGTAGGGGATGGGGGATAGGGGTGGTGGTGGTAGGGTGGTGTGGGGGTGGGGGGCTGGAGAGGGGAAGGGATGATATGAAGAAACAAAGGAGGCAACAATGCCTGATAAAAAATGTACTCACTATCTTGCCCATGTAATTGTAACCCCTCTGTATGGTATTTTCACAATAATAAAAAAAATTACATAGTACATTATAACACATTTAAAACAACAGCAAGACTTTCTTGATCTCTTGTATTTATAAATTTAAATTGCCACAGATAAACATGTATTTCCACTTGGAGTATAACTCTGAGCTGCAGTTTTTACTATAGTTCTTAGTCAAGAAGACAAGAGATTCAAATTATTAGTTTCATATTAAGTAATTTGGGAGTTTAATTTCTTAAATTTGCTAGTTGTTTTTTTTATTTTTTAATAAATATCTTCTATTGCAGGAAACCAAATTCAAATTCCACTAAAAATTACTAACTTCTCATTATCTCACTAAGACAATATTTTTTTCCTTCGATTTCCATCAATGGATTACTTCTTGTCTCTTTTAAAGTTAATCAGTTCACTTCAACAAACAGGATTAAGTTGTTCAGGTCCTCTATATACTGGTTAGTCTTGTCTTTACTCAACTTCTTTTTGTAACAAAATGTTTCATAAGTGTTATTTTGGATTTCATGATAGTGTGTTTTGTTGCTATTTACCAAATCTGCCTGTTTCTTAAATAATAAACAAGACATATATGAAAGCATGTACAAACTAAACTCTAAAATTTATACTTCAGTAACTTGAATCTTCAAGTCAAAATTAAACAAACCTTATGACCAAAGTTCCAAATAATATATAAGGTAGTTATTCTCTTTCCAGATGAATCTTTGGTACTCCTTTTTTTTTGTTATTCCTTCTTCAATTCTTTCCTGTGCTTGCCTTAATCACGTCTTCAACATTTCTTACCAAGAAAACATTGTGTTCTGTAAAAATAAAACGCATTGCCTTATGATATACACATAATATTGTAATTTTTAGTTCTGAATAATGGTATATGATTCTTACAAAACCTACTACCTTATTAGTTCTACTGATTATTTAATTACTGTTTTCTGATTGGTAAACAAGGGCTTTTAGCTCCTGAGAGTTATTAGTGTTCAGACTGGGCATGAAAGTATATATTATAAATAGTTTTCATGATTCTGGAACAGGATTTTATAAAAGATGTTCTAAACAAGTGGCAAAACTAGATCATTATCTTATCTTCCATGCATAACAAAATCATCTGAGAGTATATTTTCCATGCCAAAGTACCTTAAGTTCTACCTTAATGAAAAACTTGTGGAGATAACACATATGAGTATACATATGCGTGAATGTATACAATGTGTATGTGTTGTGCATATGTCTCAGTGGATTCAAATGAAAAAGATAGAATCGAAAACTAGATAAAGGCACTTAAGTTCGATTCTTGTCTGAAAATTTTTTGTATGTTTTTTAATTGTAAAAATGCTGTACAGAGGGGTTACGGTTTATTTTATAATTTTATAATTTTAAATTAAAACTCTATCATTCACTCTTTATATTTTAATGTAAAATTTTTAAAGCCCGTCATTTACATTTACAATTAAGTTTAGCCAAACCAAATAGTCATATTATCCCTTTAAAATATTAAGAAATATTGGATTGAGTGGTTGTTTTCCAATTGTGGTAGATTAGAAAGAAAGCACTTGTATTGCTAGATTAGTTTTAATAGACTAATTAATTTCTGATTATAGCTGCAGGAAGCTGATTCAGAATTTGGACAAGGAAGACATTATTATCCCTTAACTTTAGGGGTTTAAACTCCTCTTTGTTTTTTGAAATCATAGCAAAAAGAAGTAGTTCAATTGGATAAGCATTCATTGAGCTTTTCTTAATTGTTCAGTATTTTACAAAAGCCTAATTAAAAAAATTAAGGCTTGAACTAGTTATATTCTTGAGGAATTTGTTGGGAAGAATGTATAGCCAAAATTTCACCCAAAAAACAATTGTGAAACTACTTGAACATTTTATAAGTTTACATGGATGTGAATATAGCCAACATACTTTCAAGTATGAAAATGGAACAACAAAGCTTGCTGAGACTGTTCCAGAAGGAGTGAACAGTATGAAGAAGGCCGGCAAAAGAACAAGTCAGTTTATGGTACATTGTATGCTTCTGTAGGAAAGTAACAGACTGTCTGATACAACTAATAAAAATGTGGGGAAGGGCTGGGAAGGTGGCTCAGTGGTAGAGCACTTGCCTTGCATGCGTGAGGCCCTGGGTTCGATTCCTCAGCACCACATAAGCAAAAGTAAAAAAAGCCGGAAGTGGCGCTGTGGCTCAAGTGGTAGAGTGCTAGCCTTGTGCTGAAGAGCTGAGGGACAGCGCCCAGGCCCCACGACCGAACCCCCCACCCAAAATAAATGTGGGGAAATTGATAATATCAGAATGAGTGTGCTTAAGTGTATAAAATGACTCATCAGAAAGCGGAGAAACCAACCTTCAAAGAAAGCCTAACAGTCAAAGGCGTGCTTGAGTCAAATGTGAAGAACAGAGCCTTGAAAGGCAAGCTTGTTAGGCACAAACATGGAGAGTGAGAGGAGGAAAATGTAACAAACAAAACCAGAGTGGTGTTGAATGTGAAATGGCAATATTTATGTGTGTGAATAACTACATAGTCGTAAAACATCTGAAAGAATGTCATACTCTGACACTCTGAGGTAAGTAGAAGTAACCAAATCTCAGACACGATTAACCACTGAAAGATTTAAGTGTGATGGATTGTAATCCTCATCTTAGTTTTTCTCATATTTTCCATTGTGTTTGTTTCTATTTTGTTAGTGGAAATGGCAAACCAGGACTCTCATATTTCTATCTTAAATTCATTCATTAGGAGGCTTGAGCAAATTATGTCTCTGGGTCTCATTTCTTCCACATTAAAATGGATAGAAAAAAACCATTGTTTAAAGAAAATAGTTTATCCAATACATTTAGGTTATATATGTGTATGGAGAATTAGCAGAAACATTTTATGTAATTACCACTAGCATAGAACATTGTAAGCACTGGCTAAGGAACAGTTGTTAATGACTGTCTGTTATTAGTTGGCTCATGGACATATTGTCTCCAAATAAACAGAAATGGCCTTATAAAGTAGACCTACAGTGTTATCAAACAATAAAAGGAGAGCTTAAAATTGGCATGTATTTGAAAACAGAGGCACCCTATTCATTTTTTTGTCACTGCTCAGAGTTTTAATATTATGTGAAATAGACCTATCACATGAAATGTCCTGGGGGTGGAAATCTTTTATCTGTGATGCTAAGAGAAATACATTGTGCAGTCCAGGTGTTTTTCCATTCATTTGTTCAAAGATAAGCATCCTCTTGTGAAGCTGTCTTCAGAGACTATTTCTGGCCACCACTTGTGGGAATGCTTTATGGGTTGTCAGCATGTGTGAGAAGAGATAGCTCGGTTTGTCATGAGCAGATAGACCAGATTCTGTTCCAAACTGATGGCTTTGTCTTTTATCATTGTCACTGGATTGTTTAACAAGCTTTGACTCTGTGACTTATCACAGGGAAAACTGTCATCTTGAGACATGTGGCCTAAACACCCTTTCATCTTCCACACCAGGAAGTTAGTACTGGCATAGATCCAGACTTTGCACCTTTGATTAGATTACGTGGATGGGAAAAAAACATATGTAAGCTTTTGAAGTTGTGTACTGTATGTCACAAATATCACTTGAAGAGAAAAGGTTGAGTTAAGGTGATAATTATATCTCATGATATTCTGAGTAACAGATAAATTAATTAAGATTGACCCAACTCTATGATCCCTCTACCTTTACCAACTCTTCTCATCTAGGTACTAATAACCTTTTCCAAAAAAAGCCTCATAACTTTAATTATAATTTATTCTCAAAATTGTTAATTGGTTGGTTAACACTTTTTTTCTATGCATGTAGCAATAATAAAGCAAATCTGAAAATATTTATATTTACTCTTGTTACGAAACAACATATGTAAGATACAAACAGAAGATCTTTTTTTATTTCTAAGAGAGTTCTGGGGTTGAGTCCCTTAAGTTAAAACTTTTCCAGGAGAGCTTGTAGGACATATATTGACTGTGGAAACTGAGCCTGTCTTGCTGAGTTCAGCAACATTGTCTGACCCTGGGACTCAGGATTCTGCTGCAACTGTTATTTGGCAGATAAGATTAAACTACTTTTGGGACATTAAAGTATAAATATTTCATAGGTGCCCTCTTGGGATTGAATTTAAAAGAAAACACTTAAAGTCTCAGTTGCTTGATTTCATTGTTGATTTCTCTCTTTACATTTCTGCATTTTGCAAAGTCATCTCTTGTGGAAGTTAATTTCACCTTTTGTTTCTCCTGTTTTCTGGATAGAGCCAAGGGTGTTTTAAAATCCTGGAAAAAATTATGTTAAGGTAGCCAAGATCAGAAAGACAAAGGACTCATGTTTTCTTTCATATGTGAAAGTTATGTATAAATTATAAATATATTAAATATATACAGGGTTTTATATATGTAAATATATACAGAGTTGTATGCCTAGAATATTTCAAATATTTCAACTAATGTATGGTATACATAGTGGAGGATTCCTTGGTGTAACTGCTTTCAACAACTAACCAAAAGAATACCAGGATGCTGGAACGTGTGTTTCGAGGGTGAGGTCAAGAAGAGAAGGCAAATGAATGGAGAGTAAAGGGGTGAGTAAATGCAGTCTTCATTTCCATGTACTATGTGAAGATGTAACCAGGTAAATTGAAGGGATTGATGGGGTTGGGAGAGATGGAGGAGAATGATGGGAGAATGACACTGATCAAGATTCATGGTGCTCACAAACTGACATGTTGACTTGACACCCCTTTGTACAGCTAATTAAGAAATAATTTAAAAAGAAATCCAAGGAGAAAAGTTGGCAATTTGGCTACCAAGTTTTCAAGAGATAAGGAGCCATTTGATTAAACAGTAATCGCTTAATAGGAGAAATTGCTAAACCAAAGGATGGAGTTTTGTTTTGAGTTTTGCTTTGTATTGGCTTTCGTTGTTGATGTTTCTGTATTCTAGATTATAACATTTATCATAGAACAGAGAGTAGTAACATAGCCTAGACCTTTCTCTGAGTAGGAACTCAGACCTAACAAATGCTTGGCTCACTGAGTTGTGTACCCATGGGAGCATATGACACAAATGAAGAGCCTCTTCCTATCACTTGCCCTCAGCTTGTTTGATGGATAGCTCTGCAAATATACCCGACAGGCTAGTAGTCATGCTCTTTAGTAAATTAAAGACAGACATTCAACAAATAAAGCAATCACAGGAAATTATTTCAATGTCTCTAAGATTTTGAAAAGGAGAACATAATGATTATGATAGGAACTAAACTATAAATATTGTATAAATATTTAAAAACGTACTTTCTAAGTTTCTGAATTTCTTTTTTAAATATTTTCTTCAGAAATCTGTGAAATGACTAAAATTCAATTTGAGCTTTCTCAGTAGTCTACTTCTAATACATTGGAAGTACCTGATTGAAGCAGATTAAAACTATTTCTTGAAATTAATAAATCTATCTTGATAAATTATCTTGATGAAAAGAATATAATTACTTTTCCTTATGACTGAGTCAAGTGTGACATTTCCTGCCTTTATCAATTTTAATTTTCCATTAAAATAGTCACAAACATTCAAATATGATGAAAAAAATATTTTTAGTATTTAACAGAAGGAGAATATAGAAAGAAGACAGTTCTGTGAAAAATTTTTGCTATAATCCTGACTTGGTTAATGGCTTCTTGTATTTTAAGGGAATAACTTTACTTTTCTTTGCCATCTTAGGTAATAGCAGGTAAGGAATTGAGGTATTTTCTCCTTCAACAGCTATTTACTTAATATATTTATTCTCTTTTTCTTTTAATTCTGATTATTTATAAACTATGAAGATCATATGTCAAAGAGGTAGATTTGAAACAAAAAATAGTGTCAATAAATGAAGCTTATCTTTGTTAAATACAACATGTCATCTAAGATATTAAAATATGAACCAGCATAACTTACCTATTATATTTTGATTTCTTAAGTTCTTAAAAATACTGTATAGAATTAAATGGAAAAAAGATGTCTTTATGCAAGAGGGCTTCAATATTAAATAAGCATATGGAGTTTATTACATGGTCTGTTGAACTCAGTTAACAATATAAACAGTAGTTTTAACAAAATTTGACTATTTTTTCATTTAACTTATAAAAATAAAATATTTAGATTTAATTGCACAGAAAACTTCAAATATTAAGAGTTTTCCACTTACAATTCATATTCTATGAATATTCAGGTGAACCTACCAAAATATGAGCCAAAGTAGACATCAGAGTTCTAGCCCATTCAGAATACCTATTAAAATTAGAACTCAAAGTAAGTGTAATTGCTTTCATTTGGGTTTCCTGCACAACTACAAGCAAATAGCATGCATATAAGAAATAAAGATGCAAAAGTATAAGTAGATGTAACTTCCCGGTGAGAATTAGGAATTTCAGAGTTCCATACAAGGATGACTTTCAGGTTTGTAGTTTACATGGCTTATACAAGAGTGAGTATCCAGGCAGATTAGAACTTATGGCTCTCGGCCTTCTGTAGATCTGGTTAAGTGACAGCTATGCCAATATTCAGTTATTTACCTACTATTTTGAAGGCATTTCCCTCCCTTTTCCATGTATTAATTTTCACGATGTCATCAAAGTTGATCCAATTTAGGGTGTGGCATAAATTAAAGGACTCACTACAGTTTAGGTTATTCACAATTGACTTCATTGTGGGGTTGGTTTGATGCCCTGGCATCTCTATCTTGAAATTCAAACTGTGAGGATTTTTCTGTACAGATATGTCCTTAGTTTCCTTTTGTTTCACACAATCCATGGCAAGAATGCAGTTAGAGATCACTGTCTTATTCATATTCATAAACCTTTACATGGATGACATATTGGCCTTATTTTCAGAAAGTGTGTTCTGATACTTTGGGGGCCAGATTCTATTTTCTTCCATGAATTTAAATCATTAGAAAATAAACAAGATAAAAACAGAGAAAACTAACTATCTTGTAAGGCTTTTCCACAGAAGTATCCAATAACACTGGTTATTAGGTTATTATGTTAGGGTAAATATTTGTGTTTATGGAGAGATTAGAAGAAATATTTAGCAGAATAAACCCATCATAATGATCATAATTAGAAATAAGAAATCAGGCATGGTAGCTCATACCTGTCATTCCAGATTCTTGGGTGCTGAATATTGAGGGGATTGTGGCATGTGGATAGACTGGTCAAAAATAAAGATCGCCAGGCATAATGGTATATGCCTGTAATATCAACTATATAGAAAGCATAGGGAGGAAATTCATGTTCAAAAGAGTAAGATTTTATCTGAAAAAAGTAAAGCAAAAAGCTGAGGGTGTGGCTCAAGGTATAGAGTGTTTGTCTCACAAGCATCAGGCCTTAAATCCAAGCCCCAGTTCCACAAAAAGGGGAAAAAAGTACAACAATTCTCTAGGTTATTGCAATAAAATTTAGCCATTTCATGAAAACAAAACCTACTTTGTGAGTTCTTGTTGATGCAAAAATCCCTGAATTCACACCCAGTATAGATAGGCAAGCAAGCAAACAAACAAAAAATCAAGCATAAATAAATAATATCCTGTGAGCAACTCAAGATGCAGCCCAAGCCCCTCTCAAACTCAGCATCCGCCTACCTCAATCTCCAAGACCAATGGGGTTTTAGACTCACACCATCACATCTGGCTAGAATGTTATATGACAAGTTGGGGCTGAGAGGAACTATTTCATTGAGTTTGATTTGTTCAGTAAGTTTTGAAAAATCAATGGCTTCCTCTTCTCAAATGAAATAACAGCAAAATATATTTTAATTTTCAGTTTTAGACTTTTTTCCCTTTTCAATTTTCAAGATTAAGTCTATGTTTCTGGCTCCCATTTCAATTACATAATCTTTTGTCTCATATAAAGAAGCACTCACCAGTTTTGTGTATGAAACACCACTTTACAATCTGTTGTGCATGGGCATGTTATTTCTGCTTTCCTGGTACAATGGCTTTTTGAATATTTCATAGCTATTCCTGAGTTACGACGACAGGCTGACATCTGTCTCAGAATAGCAAGCATTCTGTATTCACCGTGTCTGTGTTTTCTAAACTCACATTCCCTTATTTTTTCCTTGAGGCAGATTAGAAAAGCAAAGACGAATAATTAGCCACCTTGTCTACCTGTTTTGTGACAGTCTTCCTTGTATCCCTTCTCTTTGTAAAGAATTCATGTTGTTCAGAATACTAGCAACAACAATTTATAAAATGCTCCAGTCATAAGCAGAATCTGGGACAAGGTGCATAATGATAAACAAAAAGGAATTTGTGCAGGGATTTAGCTGTGTCTCTCACACACACACATACATACACATGTACTTAACTGAGAAAACTTGCTAGGAAAGTCAAGCAATGGGGGAGGACTGGGTTTGTGAAATTATATGTACTAAATCAAGTAAGGGATATAACAAATGCTTAAAGAAGGATACAGGCTGACCCATTGTAACAATGAGATGTTCAAGACATATGTTGAAAACAAACTTTACAATTTCAGAACCGGGTAGGGAGGAGTTGGGGAGGTGGGGAGGGAAGGGATGGCAGGGGCAAAACAAAGGAGGAGGTAACAATGCTCCATAGGAAATGTACTCATCATCCTACTCATGTCACTGTAACCCCTCTATACAGTGTTTTTACAATAAAAATATATATGGAGAAAGAAAGTAAAGCAGATTAAATAAAATCTCAAATTCTATGCAGATATTGAAAGCAAATATATATTAATATTAAAGTTAAATATATTTTCTTTATGGGATAATCATTCAAAATGTCAAGATCATTCTCATTTATATTATTACTAAATATATGGTATGCATTCCTTTTTTGTTTCGGAAAAATATTAATGAATTGGGAAAATGAAAAAAAAATCTTTTTTATTTTTCACACAAAATATCAAGGTAATTAAAATCCCAGAACAATATCAGGAAAGCATTTAAAGGCTACTAGCAAATGAAAATAATGAGTAGTTGGAGTAAAGAAAGCCTTCAAGGGGCTGGGAAGGTGGCTCAGTGGTAGAGCGCTTGCCTTGCATGTCTGAGGCCCTGGGTTTGATTCCTCAGCACGACATAAGCAAAAAGAAAAAAGCCAAAAGTGGCGCTGTGGCTCAAGTGGTAGAGCGCTAGCCTTGAGCTGAAGAGCTGAGGGACAGCACCCAGGCCCAGAGTTCAGGCCCAAGGACCGCTCTCCCCCAAAAAAAGAAAGCCTTCAAGCTGGGTGCTGGTGGCTTATGCCAGTAATGCTAGCTACTAAAGAGGCTGCAAACTGAGGATCACAGTTCAAAGCCAGCCTGGGTAGGAAAGTCAGTGAGAATCTTGTTTTTTTGTTTTGTTTTGTTTTACTTTTGTCGGGAGTGGGATCTGAACTCTGGGCCTGAGTGCTGTCCCTTAGCTCTTCAGCTCAAGGCTAGTACCCTACCATTTGAGCCACAGCACCACTTCCAGCTTTTCTTCTGTTGAGGAATCAAACCCAGGGCTTCATGTATGTAAGTCAAGCACTGGACCACTGAGCCACCTTCCCAGCCCCGACTGAGAATCTTATGTTCAATTAACCACAAGAAAGCCAGAAATGATTCTGTGACTCAATGCCTAGACTGATAGTCTTGAGTGAAAAACTCAGGAACAGTGCCCAGGCCATGACTGACATTTAACAAAAAAAAGCCTTCAGTACAAATATTTAAAGTTACACAGGAGAGAAACTCTGTGAGTCACATGCACATAAAAGTTAGGACTTTTCTCATAAAGTTTTCTATCAGAGCAATGAAAACTGAATAAAATATTAAAATATTAAAATCATGTTTGCCTATCTATACAAATATTTATTCCTATAATAAAGTATGCAGCATATTTTGTGTCAAAAAAGCTAGTTTTTAGATGATGTGATATATTATAGAAGTGAATAAGCTGATAATCCACTATGCATAAATGATGATTAAAAGTACCATCTACAATAGCTTTATATAGTCAACAAATGCTTATATCTGTAAAGAAAGAGAGCAGGTAGTAAGAAATAAAATAAGAAATGAGGGAAAGGAAGAAGGAAATGGAAGTAAGAGGGAAGAAAGAAAGGAAAGAAGGAAGGAAGGAAGGAAGGAAGAAAGGAAGGAAGGAAGGAAAAGAAGGAAGGGAAAGAAAGAAAAGAGGGAAGGTGGGAGGGAAAAAGGGACAGAGGGAGGAAGCAAGAAAGAGGAGAAGGGAAGAAGGGAGAAATGAAGGGAAGAGGGATAGGAAGGAAGGAGTGAGGAAGGAGGGAATGGAAGAAAAGAATAAAAGAAGAAAGAAACTGCTAAAATCAATGTCTTCTATCTCATTAATTACTCTTCATGTAAAGAAGATCTCCCCTCTTCAATAAACTTTTCTTATCCTGTAGTATAATGCCACATATCAGGTGTTTTATTCTTCAAGAAAGGAAAATGTATAAATATATCATTGTAACATTTTTTTAAATTCAGAGTTAAGAAAAACATTCAAGTTAAACAGAATAGCTCAAATCTGCAGGATGCTGCCTTATCAAAATTGTATTTGCTTTAAAGAAAGACAACATCTTTTGAAAAGGGTCCAACCTAAAATGCTGGTTTCACATCCTAATGTATTCAGTACTATATAAGTATTGCCATATTTTACTTACAATTTTTATTCTAGAAAAATATAGTTCTACATAGACAGCTGTCTTCTTAACCTACTGAGCTTTACTGATAATATATAATGTTCCACTTTTTCAATGATCTTTTTACCAAGTTAAGATATTATTTTTTAAAGATGGAGCACAATAGCCCTCAAGTTTTGTCTTAATACTTGAACTCTGTGAAGTCCTCTAGGAGACATGTTTTGTTTTGTAGAGAGAAAGAATTCACTCCTTGCTCAAGGACAGAAATCCCTTCCTTCACTGAGCTGTTGTATGCTTGGGTCGCATTTGATTTTCCTTCCCAGTTCTGATTCATTGCCACACTTGGATTGCCAGAAGAGACAAATGAGACATAAAGATCAGTTGATAATGTATACTTTTAGCAAATCAAGTAGAAACTGATGCCAGTTTTCTAGAGAAGTAAGTATGCTAAAAATGGGAATTATCTTTAACCATTATTTGGATGTATTTTAACACTTTCTCTTATTCTAGCTACAGAATTAACCAAGATTTCTGAAATTTAAAATAAATTCTAAAATTCTTCAAATTCAAATACTGATATATATCATACTAGTTTCTGTAATACAGAAGCATCTCTTTGAGTCTTAACATTCTGTTATGGTAACTATTATTACACACATTTTACAAGTAAGGACTCTGAGATGACCTACCTCAGATTACATGTACTTAAAATTGACAAATCAGTCATTTGATAAGATGTTCTCAGCTGAGAGAAGTTCTATACTCCAGAAGTATTTCAAAATATCAGCAAAAGGCATTGTCATTGTGGATTTTCCTAAGAGAAAAAAGGACACTGTTTGCATCTACTATGTAGAGATGAAAGAAATCTACCAAGCCTCCTGGAATACATAGGACAGTCCCCAAATGATGCTCCCACTCAAATGTCCACCATATTCAAATATTCATTCACCAACCTTGAAGTAGATATGGATATTCTAAGTACAAACTCGGTGTTCTCATTACACTACATATTTTCCCTCTGAGGCTGATAAAAACCCCATTAGGACAATAATATGCAAAAATGGTCTAAAAATACCTTATAGTATATATTAGGAAGAGTAGTGGAGCTCCATGACCAAAAACGGAAAATATAAAATGGAAAACTATTATATTAGGTTTCATAAAATATGTTCATTAAGTCCCAAACCTAATGTAATTGTTTTCCATTTTACTTATCCCTATGGGAGAAATATATTTACAAAATTAAGACTCATTCTTTGCAAGTGAGAGGACAATCCATATATGTGGATTTTCAAATATGTACATAGGTTTATAGATAAACATAGGCAGAAAGAAAACTATAGAAATAGTACATGCTCATTGCAGGCCTAGAGTAAGTAATAAATAATAAGTTGTTACATTTAAAGGGGTCTTACCATGTACTAACAATACAGATGTCATCATCTCCTCCAACATATAGCAAAGAGACTGAAGCTCAAAACACACTCACAAATTTTTCAGAAGTCACATATTAAATTGCAGAGCTGATATAATCCAAGACACCCTACTCAAGTCCTGTGTTCCTTATGAGTATAATGCCCCTAGCTGCTACAGGCTGCCCTAGTAATTCTAGAAATGGTACTTTAAAGAAAAAAAATTGTTTTAGATTAAATCTGTTGTGGTGGATGCTAAGGAATGAATAGTGACATAACAAACATATCCTATGAAGAAATTAGGTATTCAATAAGCAAATATAAAATATATGGCATGTTGTTGTACTGTTGAGACACAATGGGGTACTATGAGAAGAATGATGAGTACTATGAGCAAGATTGCTGAGTTTTCAAGATTGCTGAGTTTTCTGTCATGATCAGAAAGTTTATTTCTTGGGAGATAAATGTTATAAGCTCATATCAGAGAGGAGATAATTGCAGAAAGAGGGGGAAATACAGCAAATATCCTGATGTGGGAAAACCCATACTTGTTGTAGAACTGTAAACATGCTAAGTTGTAATATCAGTGTGGAAAATTGAGTTATTAGTGAAGCTCTTCATCACTGTATCCACAATACTTCCTACTAAGTCCAAGTACAATTCCCCATTTCTTCGCTTGGTAATCAATCATGTGTCACTCTTTGACCAAAGGAATGTGAATTGAAATTGCAGAATGCCAGTTCTGAATAGTTTAAATACTATAAGGCTTGGTTAGTTCCCCTCATCATCAACCACCTCTGTGAGAACCTGTTGTTGTGTTCATCACTGGTCTCAAGAGGCTGAGGCAACTAAAACACAGCCATTTGCTTGACCAACAGACCATGAGTTTGAAATAAATCTGCCCAGCAGTATCAACTATACTCCCAGTCTGCAAATTCATCAACCCCAGTGAAAATCAGTGTGGCCACTCTAGCCATTTGACAAAAATGTAAGAACCATGTTTCTAGTTGCTGTACACTAGGATTTGTGGTTGCTCATTTTTCAACAATCACTGACCAATAGGGTTGACAACGATAAAATAAAGCTTCAGATAAAACTGGAACAATTTTCAATAATGAGAAATGAAAATGAAGTTACAGAATCCTGGAAGAAAAAGAAGAAAAACAACTACACAATTGCATGTGGTATTGTGAAGCCTAAGATAGAAAATGCGAATCAGAAAGGAGTTCAACCAAGGTTTGACTACCTAGGTCCAATGAGTAAAATTAGAGCTGATAAATGTCTTCAGGAACTGATAAAAATGTGTCACCCTGACAAAGGTAAAACAGAATGGTAGAGGGCAAACTTCAAGTGGATAGATATCAAGAGTAAATGAGAAATGAAGTGATTGGGAATTTTCTTATACAGACAACTCTTACCTCAGTTCTAAGTAATATCATCCAACATATAGTATAATAATACACTCTGGCCATGTTATTTGACTTTAAATTAAACAATACTTTTAGATTTCAGATAGAGTCTAAGAGGTGTCTTATAAGACTGCCTTTCAGTTTCTGGAGGAGACCCTTATAGCCCCCAGATACTTAGGGGTCGAGGGAGAAAAAGAGCTTGACCCCAGAAGTTCAAGGGCAGATTGACATGTGGTGAAACTCTATATCTTTTTCTTTCTTGCTATTGTTTCTAACATATTTATAATGTACCATGTGATTTTTTTTTTGTTTCTTTGTATGTTCCTTCCCCATGTTATAAACCCTGTTTTCGCTGTATTTGATGCCGGTGCCCTGCATCTTGTATATATACTTCTCTAATTCGGGAGGGAAAGGGAAATAACAAAATGATTAAATAAGGATACAGGTTGACCCATTGTGAAAATGAGATGTTCAAAACACTACGTTGAAAACGAACTTTACAACTTCGGCTGGAGGAGGGGGGTAGTTTTGGAGATAGGAGGAAAGGGATGGTAGGGGGAAAACAAAGGAGGAGGCAACAATGCTCAATAGGAATTGTACTCATTACCTTGCTCATGTAACTGTAACCCCTCTGTACAGCATTTTTACAATAAAAAAGTACAAAAAATCTTTCTCCCCTAAAACAATAATACAATTCTTAAGCAGATACTCAGGGAAAGTTCTAGTAAAATGCTATATATGATGAATGCATTATTTTATAAAATAATAAAATGATGAAACAAAGGACAAAAGATGAACCAATGCAACAGGAGTACTCACAAGACACTATGATGAAAATGAACTTTATAACTTGGGGGAGGAGAGTCAGGAGAAGGGAAAGTGGGAGAAAACAAGGGAGGGAATAACAATGTTTGACAAGAAATGTACTTTTTACCTTATTTATGTAGCTGTATCCTTTCTGACATCATCCTTACAATACAACTAACTTATATCACAATGTGTGTTTCAATACTGCCAGTTAAAGTTTTATCAAATTTAATAAAATATGTATCAAAATGAAGGAATTGAGCTGGATGCTGGTGGCTCCTGCCTGTAATTCTAGCTATTCAAAAAGCTGACATTTGAGGATTACAGTTCAAAGCCAGTGCGAGAAAGGAAGGCCAAAGACTCTTACTTCCAATTAACCACTAAAAAGCCAGCTGTGGCTCAAAGTGGTAGATTGTCAACCTTGAGCACTAAATTTCAGGGACATGTGTGTGTGTGTGTGTGTGTGTGTGTGTGTAATGTAGTAACTATTTTAGTGAATACAAAATTATGGAAATAAACAAAAATTATCTCATAAAAAGACCAACAAAAGTAAAACTGGGATTTTCATGATGGATGAAGTTATATACATAGAGATGCCTGTAAACAGACATTCAGATTAGTTTAAGTGAAATATATACAAGAAGAGATTTGAACATAGAGTGACAAAAAATCTAGACATTTCAAATAAAGAATTCTGTTAATAAAAAAATCATTGATCAAGGAATAACTTAAGTCAATAGCTTTGACTCTGTTCATCAAAACTGAATGGCCACAAATTTGAGAAAGACTTGCATTTTGAACTTAATGGGTCATTAGTAAATCGTACATTATCATGGGAAAGCAACCAATAAAATATTCTTTTTAATAGTATTTTCTCACAAACTTCCAATAATAAGATTGAACACTCTTACATGTATATTTAATGTGGGGAAACATGTGCAATAAGATGCCAAAGAGAACCCAAGCAGTTGGTGATATTTCTTGCTTTGAAGCACAAAACCTTCATGAATCTGCCAAAATGATGAATCTTCTTAAGATGGCATACCTCCAGTTTGATCATTACTTTGTCAGCCTGCCTCTTAAAGACGTAGTTTTTTTAAAATCATTGGAAATCAGATACAAGCCCAGAAAATGATATCTCCATACGTTTATTTACCTAAAATAATCATCTACTACCAGCCAAGATTCATTAATACAAGAACAGAGACATGATGGGAGAGACTCAAGAAGGAACAGTAAGAGACAGATATACACAGAATTAGATTTTGAGATCCTTATAAGAATTATGTACTTTATATATTTGTTTAATATCTACTAAGATCAGAGGATAGCCATTTGTGAGAACTGGTTTATTGGAGGGAGATTTTCAATGCAATGAAGGTAAAAAAATAGATAAGGTAACTCAATAGATATATGAGAGATAATTAGAAAGTTTTTCTTGTTTGTTGTACCCATGGTTTTAGACTGCTTGAATCCCTTCAAGAAAACATTCTACAGAAAGATTCTTATGCATTTTTGATCCTGTATTAAAGCCTCATTTTCTTGAACAGTTAGTTATCCCAGGGTTGCTTCTATCAGGGACTGAAAATAGCTGACACACTAGAGTCTAGCAAAACTGCCTAATATGAATCACTTTTAGGAATAATTTTTCTGAAGACTTGTCATCATTTAGTCCTGCTACTCAAGTTTAATTTTGGTCTGAAACTTTCCTGAATGAATTAATGAATTATCTTTCTGGCTTTGTCTATTTCCTCTCTCTCTCTCTCTCTCTCTCTCTCTCTCTCTCTCTCTCTCTCTCTCCCTTCCTCCTTCTTTCCCTCTCTCTCTTTCTCTCTGTCTCTCTCTGTCTCTGTCTCTCTGTCTCTCTCTCTCTCAGAAATGTCAGTCCTACAGTAAGCAATGAATACAAAGACTTTCACTTCATGTAGAATGAACAAAAATAGTATTTTTTCTAGAATTTCCCAAGGACTATATGAGCTCTCTCATTCTTTTTTATAATATAGTCTGAAGAATCCTACTTTCTGAAGACTCTTAACACAAGATAATGTCATTGATAGTTTTAGTCTGATCAGGGCAGGAAGAGAATGAAAAGGCAGTATATTGATATACTCACAAAAAATGTACTGAAGGTTGAGAAACACAGAAGTCTACCATTCATTAAATATGTTAGGTGCTCTATCATCAAAGGCATGCAAAGAGCAAGACAGGTGCTATATTTTATATGCTCTACTATCGAGAAGAAATCATAAGACCTATTTGATTTATAGATAGACAGACAGACACAGATAGATAGATAGATAGATAGATAGATAGATAGATAAGGACACTATCACAGTTTATATACTCTGTGATATGGAAAGCTGTCTGAATTGATAGGGGTTGACTAAGAAAGGGCTCCAAAGAGGGTTGACATTGTACATCTTAGGTCACAATATTGTGTAGATAATTTGAGTCTGGATGTATAAGTGGCCATAAAATGTGCAAAGAAGAACTTCAGGCAATTCTTAGTTAGATACTAACAATGCAAGCATCTGAGATTCTGAGGGGAGGCCAGACCACTGACTGAGATTATGATGCATTCTACAAGAAACAGCCCCTAGCTTGTAATTGTGTAAAAGAGATAATTGTTGACTTTTCACCATATCGCAGGAGACTGTATCCCTTATCAGATGGATTCTGTTATACATATCAACTCACAGAGGTCTAATATCAGCCAACTAGCCAGAAAAGGTGCCCCTGATTTTGCATTTGAGAGGACCAGAAAACACAAGTAAGATATATGTGCAGATACCACAATACACACAAGTACTAATGCTTCACTCCACTCACCCTTATAGTCTTATCATAGGCACAGAAAAAGAACTTTCAAAGGGCAAGATGTATTGAAGCTCAAATGACCATGAACAAGATGGCTTGGATGGTTGAAAAGAGCTAAATTTGTCCGGCATCAGTGGCTCACGTCTGTAATCCTAGCGACTCAGGAAGCTGAAATCTGAAGATCAAAGTTAAAAGCCAGCCCAGGTAGGAAAGTCCGTGAGACTCTTATCTCTAATAAACCACTAGAAATCCAGAAGTGGTGCTGTGGCTCAAGCAGTAGAGTGCTCTCCTTGAACTGAAGAGCGCAGGGACAGTGGCCAAGTCCAGAGTTCAAGTCCCACGACTGACCAAAAACAAAAACAAGAAAACAACTAAATTTTATTACTTATCATCTCAGAATTTGGATAATGTACAAATGAACATTATTGTCCCTATGGATTACTTACAGACACGTGTATTAAAGTTAATGTAGCTATTGGTAAATGTCAACATCTATCATATCAACAATAAAGACCAATTCTTTGTGATGAATAAAACAAGATTCCTTAAGCAGATTAAATTTATCTTTGATGGAAAGTTAGCACTGGCAGCCCTCTCTCCTCTGGAAGTGGTCACAATGTTATCCTCACAGAAATGGGTATCCCACTGGGCTGATATCTGAGGATCAAAGCCAGCCCAGGCAGGAAAGTCCATGAGATTCTTATCTCCAATAAACCACCAGAAAACCAGAAGTGGCTCTGTGTCTCAGGTGGTAGAGTGCTAGCCTTGAGCTGAAAAGCTGAGGGACAGCACCCAGGCCCAGAGTTCAAGCCCCATGACTGACCAAAAAAAAAAAAAAAAGGAAATGAGTATCTATTTGTCTTTGGATTTGTTTTTTCTGTCTATTGAATCTCAGCCAGTCCAACTCTCCAGAGGCCTAGGTGAAGCCTAAAATTCAGGCATTAAATCATCGAATTAAATAATCTGTCCAAAATTAAAGAAAATGCAAGTTTCCAATCCTATATCAAAGATAAATTGTTAGCTAAGAACCAGGAAACATGGCATACACTAAACCAGAAGACTGTATATAAAGTGTGATCCCAATCAAAATAAATGATTGATCTAAAAACTTAAGGGTGATAATTTTAGAACTAGCTTCTTGACATCCCTCTCAAATACCTATTAGAGAATTATGCTTCTTGTCCTTAGAACTCTAGCTTCTGCAGGGTGAAAATACTACCTATGAGATGGGTTCACAATTGAATCTCAATAATGGACAGAATAAGCAATAAAAAATACAATGACTGCCAAGACACTTTGGATTGCTTATGATCAAAAGAGAATAAGGAATCCTTATTCTCTTTTCAGGAGCAGTGGATCCTGATTAAGAATAGATGAAACAGATTTTGCATAATAATGGTGTCTTAGTAGGCTTGAGTTTAAAAACACTACCACAGAATGGGTAATTCATTACCTCCTTCGTTTTCCCCCTACCATCACTTCCCTCTCCACTTCCTCAACTCCTCCTGCCCTTCCCACCCCGACATTGTAAAGTTTGCTTTCAATAGAGTGTCCTGTATACCTTGTTGTCACAATGGGTCAGTCTGCATCCCCATTTAAGCGTTCCTTAATATCCCTTCCCCTCCCCAAATTACAAACATGTATATACAAGGTGCAGAACACTGGCATCAAATCCAGTGAAGACAGGGGCTATACAGTGGGGGGAGAACATACAAAAGAAACAAAAGAATCACATAGTGCATTGTAAGTACTTTAAAACCACTAGCAAGAAAGAAAAAAAACACTTGTGTACCTGTCTTGGGGTAAATTTTGCTTAGCATTATCTCATGTGGTCATATGTACAGAGCCTTTGTTTAACCTTCTCTGCTTGACCTAGACATGTACTTGTCATTACAAACAAGGGAAACCATGGGACCTATGTTTCTTTGGGCCTGGCTTACTTCACTTAATATAATTTTTTCCAAGTCTTTCCATTTCCTAATAAATGAGGCAATGGCATTCCTTCTGGCAGAGGCATAGAATTCCATTGTATGTATGTATGTATGTATGTACGTATGTATGTATATATATATCACATTTTCTTGATCCATTCATTTACTGAGGGGCATCTAAGTTGTTTCCATATCTTAGCTATTGGTGAATAATGCTGCAATAAACATAGTTGTGCTGGTAGCCTTCTTGCTTGTGATCATTTGGGTAAATGCCCAAAAGTGAGATTGCTGAGTCATAGGGGAGCTCTATGTGGAGTCTTTTGAGGAATATCCACACTGCTTTCCAAAGTGGTTGAACAAGTTTACACTCCCACCAACAATGCAGTAGGGTTCCCTTTTGGGCACAATCCCTCCAGCATCTCTTGTTATTAGAGTTCTTGATTATAGCCATTCTAACTAGGGTGAGGTGGAATCTCAATGTTGTCTTGATTAGCATTTCTTTTATGGCTAGAGAAGTTGAGCATTTCTTCATGTGTCTATTGGCCATTCCTATTTCCTCTTCAGAGAACCACAACTTTTTTGCCCTCATTTGACCAAATTATATGCTAAAGTCACTATGGCAAATACAGATACATTGCTTGCTATGATTTCAGTGTATGAATTTGAGAGGTCACGTATCAGTTCAAAGCAGGTGGTGAAGAGAAATACTTGTGCATTCTTTTTTAAGTGTAACTGAAATATAACTGGAAAGAATAATCACAGCCACACTGGTTTGAAAAGTTAGAATTATCTGACTTGTGTGTGTGTGTGTGTGTGTGTGTGTGTGTGTGTGTGTGTGTGTGTGTGTGCTATTCCGTAGGCCCAAATTCAGAGCTTAGATACTATTGTTGGGCTTTTGTGCTCAAGACTAGTGCTCTACCACTTGAGCCACAGTTCAACTTCTGGCTTTTTTGGTTAACTGGTGATAAGAGTCTCATGACTTTCTTGTTCTAGCTGATTAGAATCTCAATCCTCAGGTATCAGTCTCCTTTGTAGCTGGGATTATAGCATAAGCTGTCTACATCAACCAGGAATATCTACCTTTTAAACAAATAATTGTTTATAAAGAAGAGGAAATACACTTATGTTTGATAAAAGTATAATTTTGTAGCTTTTGCTTATTATAAATTATCTCTATTAGTTTCCCTATTTGCATATAAATTACTCTTATTCTGATATTTATATTTTCAGGAAATTTTTCATTTATTTATTATGTTCTTTGAATTGATCTTGATTCAACTGAGTTCAAGAGAATGCTTTCATATCTTCGGCTGCTGAGAAACAAAGACCAATTATTACTGATGTTCTTTCTTCCCCCGGCCCCAGGGCTACATAAAACACCATGCTTCTTTGAGAATGCCCCTAGTGAATAAAAAAATTACAATTGCAAATCATTTCTAATATTTGTCATCATAGTTGTTTTCTCCTGGGCCTGAGCAGATGACTCCAACTGCTCTCAGGTGTCACAAAGTAGATATATACAATTGAAAATGGTCACTCATCCAGAATTCATGGGAACTAATAAAGGAAGATAGGTCGGTAATGTAGCATGGTCAATCAAAATGTATCTCAAAGCCAAAAATAAAATTAATACAATTATTGGTCTCCTCATAGACCTTCAGCACTTATTTAAAGCACAAGTACATTTTCTCCTTAGTGGAATATGGGCAGTATTGATTTTTTTCTTCTAAAATGTTTATCGATTGAGATATTTTGCACAGCATAAAGCATTAATGTGTGAGTTCAGTATTCTTTGTCTCTAAAATACTCACATTCTTGTAAGCCACAATGGTTAAAAATATAGATACTGTAAATATGGTATGCTTGTCATACCACAGAGTATGATGAAACACTTTCCTTCAGAAGAATGTATAGCTATTAGTGTCCATACAAGGTGTGTAAGGTTTAAATCTATCAAAAATATCAGTTTTTAAATTTATATCTTTCAATATAAAATAAACCATCAGAAATTCTGATGGAAAAATTCTACAGTGAATGTGTTTTCTATAAAATCTAGTATTCAAGGGATGCTTTATTTCTTTACTTTCTTTTAATCGAATTAAACTGAATCATGGTCAATGAATAATCTTCAATTAGTTCTACTGCTGAGAAATTAAAGTGCAATTATTTCCTCCATATAGAGAGTTGGGTAAAATATCAGGAATTATCCAGTACATTAGGATTTGTTCCTCTGGCTTTCTGATTATGCTAGATATTATAGAAATTGTCATTTATTCTACACAACAGGTATCTTGAAATCATCAGAGTCTATCTCTTTATTGATAGGTGGAGGTTAATATAAGTGGTCACAATTAATTAGTAGCCAATTAGATTAAGAAGTGAGCACTTCCTGTAAGCCTTTTCTGTTTCCTCAATAGTAGACAGAGGAGATGTCAGCTGAATTTTGCTTCTTCTTATAAAGGCAATAATCTCACCAAAGGTGCCCAAACTGATCTACACCTAATTATCTCTCACAGGCCTCCACTCTAAATATTGTAAGTAGCATTCGTAGTTAGGGCTTATAGATGAATTTGGGAAGGTGGCACAATTCAGTCTGTAGCAGTGCCACTGTAAATTTCTTACAATAGGTAAAATACGTTCTCCAAAGATGAACTTAACGATGACTTAAACCTATTTTGTAAGTCTTACATGCACTATAAAAACAGGAAAGAAATTGTGTTGATCATTAAAGTTTATAGGTTAAACTCGGAATTCAATGTGGTCATTTGGGAAAACATCAGTCTATATAGTGACATGTAGGTGTTTTGTAGATATAATTAGCATCCACAATAAGATAACTTTCACTGATAGGTTTCCTTTGTAATATGGTGAGCCTAAGAAAGCCTATGAAAGTCTAAGAAAAATGCTGAGAATTCTCTGAGAATTGTGCCCAAAGGCTGTAACTTGTCATCATTCCAGAGTAATACACATATTATAGACTTAAGGCAATATCAAATTCTTGACTGTCCAGAGATTGGATTTGTGGGCTCCAGAATCTATGCCCTAATTTCTTAAAATTAATTAAATTTATTTATTAGTTTATTACATATCTTCATCTACTCAGTTATTTCTCATCTACTCCAGTATTTCTATGTCTCCATAATATTAAGGAATACAAGGCTTATTTAATAACAAGTGGAGGCACAATCAAGTGGTGAAAACAACTAAGTCATAGAAGACAAGAAAGGAAAAAAAAAAAGAGGAACAAGGAACAATGTCAAAGAGACTGAAGCCTTCTAAGACTTGCTGAGCTCGCACTCTATGGAAGAAACTTCCAGTCCTGCCCATGAGATAAGCATAGTTACAGGGTTCTCAGCATAATTCCCTGACCATGGGATGTGAAGATGGTGAAAGATGGATGGCCCTCAGAACAGCACATATGCTACTCATGACCTGGCTACTGCGGAGATGGCACTCTGCTCTTTGCAATGTTTCCTACACCTCAACTGTGTGGACAAGCCCATTAGAACCTAACTGTTGTAAATCATGTATGTGGAACAGATCTTTGGCAACTGATTCAGGTTGTTTCACAGACTGGTACTTGTTATTTCTCTTGAAACCAAAAACTATTCTTTTATGTGGAACATAACATGCTTTTGATGATATATGAAATCTGTACAGTATATAGTTCAGCTTTTTGACATTAGCCACAAGTGAAAGTAAAGAACTACATAGTATTGTCAATTAGCCTCTGAGATGAGTTTTAATTGAGGATCATTTCATGGATGGTCTACTATAAGAAGCTCCTGCTTGTGCATACTACTATTTGACACTACTCATGTACATTTGTACAAATAAAATGGTGCTCTAATTGGTCCCAAGTCCATATTTGGAATTTCTGCACAGTGAAAATATTGAGCAGGGCCTTAGCAACTTCTTTATTGCTATGTTGAGACTACTAGAAGCTACCTTGTGTTGATCCTTTGGCAGCCCGTGTGTGGTTCAAAAGATTTTCAAAGACCCCAGATTTGGGGGATAAAATATAGCACCATTCAAATAACAGTACTACTAGATAATTTTTTTGATAATTTGGGGCTTGCCTAGCATGCCTGAGGCCCTGGGTTAGATTCCTCAGCACCACATAAGCAAAAAGAAAAAAGCCAGAAGTGGTGCTGTGGCTCAAGTGGTAGAGCGCTAGCCTAGCTGAGGAGCTGAGGGACAGCACCCAGGCCCAGAGTTCAGGCCCCATGACCAGACACCCCCAAAATTTTTTTTTTGATAAATTAAGGAAAGCAAAGATAGAAGGAACAAAAAAGAGCTATAGATAATCACATAGAAAATTAGCAAATGAAATTGATAAAGCAAACTTTTTAAACAAATTTTTGCAAAACACTTGCAAGCTTAATTACTATGAGAATGAAAAAATATGATTGTAATGTGTGACTTATAGTGTGTGGATTAACTGATAAAAATATGGACCATACTTTACCGAGCTTTTGCATGACTATTTGCTGTTGATATTTTTCTCTGCCACAGAAGGAAACAATTGTCTCTGGGATTAGTAGTGACTTTGAAGATGTAAGTGAATGCATTTCTCTGTTCATTAAAATTCTTCTATGAAGTTATGAAATTTGGATTAATTCCAGCACAGTAAGTTAATTGTGAATAAGTATCTATATAAATATAGACTCTCTAGTAAAAGATGCTGCAGAAAATTGGGACTTAAGTCTTGGTTGTAGTCTTTATTCATTTCCAGGCATCCTAAAATTCAAGAAAAAAACATTTTACCTTATTTTTATATTTCAGGATAATTTAAAAAATAACTTCAAAAATGACAAAGAGGAGGTTCCGGGAAGATGGCGGAGGAGAACTGGAGGCTAAACAAGCTCTTGCCTAGAAAGCAGTTTTAGTGTTCCAGTGAACAGTCCTAAGCCAGAGAATCACACCAAGTGTGCCATCACAGGACAGAGAGTTAGGCCAGAGAGGGAAAATCCAGGCAAGGAGACAGATCTGGGCACTTGCCAGCAGCTGCGGTGGCTGTAGATGCCATACGTGCAACACAAAGAGTCCGGGACAAAGGAACCAGACGTGGCAGGCAAGCGGATTCTACTCAACACCAGCAAGAACCGACAAGGAGCAGACATCTTCATCATGCAGTTCACAGACCAGAGATGACCCAGGAGTAGAAGCCTGACTTCCTCACTCCTTCTCAGAGGAGGGAAGGCCACCCCTCCCCACCCCCACCATGGGAGATCTCCATCTTTGAAGGCCCCGCTGAGCTGCTAGCTCCAGCTCAGGCCTTGGAAGAAAACTAGAGTCATTTAGTAGGTCACAAGAACGTAACCTGACCTACCAGACTCAGCTCCATCCAGGGAAAAGTCACCCAGCTCTGGCAGCCAGCCCCAGGAGTGGCTTTCTTCGCTGGGTAATCAGAGCCAGAGGCTACCCCTCCCTTTAGCAGCCTGGACAATCAATTGAAAGTCAGTAAACAGAAACCCTGAGAGTGGCTCCAGGCTGGGCTCTGAGAGTTTCTCACAAGGTAGCCCCCCAGGGAAAAGCTACTGTTTGCTGAAAGGCCTCAACTCTACCCAGAACCTAGCCTCATCACAGCATCTCCAAACTTGAGGAAACAGCCATCTCCCTCTTTTGTGATACTCAAAGCATATCTCCCTCCCATTGAACTATGCTGGGAGAAGAATCACAAAATCCTGGGTAAAGCAGAGCATTTTTCTGCCTGTTCAAACAAACTGACCTAAGAAACCAACCAACCAACAGGAAAATCAAACACCACAAGTAGACCAGAGACTCCAAGAGGCTGGTTACAGACACAAGGGAGATACAGGATCTTCCCACCCCTCCCAAAAAAATCAGAGAACTTTTTTTGTACCTTTTATAAACCATTTTTTTTTTTTGTCAGTCGTGGGGCTTGAACTCTGGGTGTGGGCGCTGTCCCTCAGCTCCTCAGCTCAAAGCAAGCTCTCTACCACTTGAGCTACAGCGCCACTTCTGGTTTTGTGGTGGTTTATTGGAGATAGGAGTCTCACGGTCTCTCCTGCCTGGGCTGGCTTTGAATCGTAATCCTCAGATCTCAGCCTCCTGAGTAGCTAGGATTACAGGCGTGAGCCACCAGCGCCCGCCCGGCTTATAAACCATTTTTTTTCCAAAACTTTTTTTTTTAATTTTTACCTTTTAAAAAAATGTTTTCTACTAAGTTTTTTTTCTTCCTCATAATTTTTATTTTAGGGGTATATGTTTCTTTTATATGTTTAGGGGTATATATTTCTTTTATAAATTTTTATTTTTTTTTGTTTTTTGTTTAGCTCTACTGAACTTTTGATCTTTTTATTTCTTTCTTTCTCATCCTTTTCACCTTTTCTTCTCTTTCCTTCTTCTTTGTGTGAATAGAATTGAAAACCCAGAAATGAACCTACAGACCTATAACCATCTAATCTTCAATAAGGGAGCTAAAAAAATAGAATGGAAGAAAGACAGCCTCTTCAGTAAATGGTGCTGGCAAAATTGGTTAACTACTTGTAGAAAACTAAAGCTAGATCCTAATATGTCACCCTGCACCAGAATCAACTCCAAATGGATCAAAGACCTCAGAGTCAAAGCAGACACTCTGAAAACATTACAGGATGGAATAGGAGAAACCCTAGGTCTCCTGGGGACAGGCCGAAATCTTCTAAATAGAGACCCAGAAACACAACAAATTAAAGAAAGGTTGGACAAATGGGATTGCATGAAATGGCAGAGCTTCTGCATGGCAAAGGACATAGATCAATAGAAAACCCACGGATTGGGAGAAGATCTTCACTAGCCATACAACAGACAAGGCTCTCATATCTAAAATATACCTTGAACTCAAAAAATTAAATCCCCCAACAACAAATCTTCAAAGAAAAAACTGCCCAATAAACAAGTGGGCTAAAGACTTAAAGAGAAACTTCTCTGAAGAGGAAAGAAGGATGGCTAATAGACACATGAAGAAATGTTCAATCTCTCTAGCAAATCAAAACAACATTGAGATACAACCTCACCTTAGATAGAAGGGCTAAAATCAATAACTCTAAAAACAACAGATGCTGGAGGGGATGTAGGCAGAAGGGAACCTTACTGCATTGTTGGTGGGAGTGTAAACTTGTTTAACCACTTTGGAAAGTAGTATGGAGGTTCCTCAAAAGACTCCACATAGAGCTCCCCTATGACCCAGCGATCACACTTTTGGGCCTTTACCCAAATGTTTACAAACAAGACCACACTAAAGCTACCAGCACGACTATGTTTATTGCAGCATTATTTACTATAGCTAAGATACGGAACCACCCCAGATGTCCCTCAGTAGATGAATGGATCAAGAAAATGTGGCATATATACACAATGGAATTCTATGCCTCCATCAGAAAGAATGACATTGCCCCATTTGTTAGGAAATGGAAGGCTTGGAAAAAATTATATTAAGTGACGTAAGCCAGGCCCAAATAAACATAGGTCTCATGGTTTCCCTTATTTGCAATAACTAGTATATGTCTGAGTCAAGCAGAAAAGGTCAGATAAGGTGATGTTAGGAAAATGAACCCTAAGATATGTATTCAAATGTTTTTTTCTTTCATGTGATTGTTTCTAACACATTTATAAGATTATTTCTTTGTTGCTTTGTATGTCCCTCCCCCACAGTATAACCCCTGCTTTCACTGCATTTGATGTAGGTATAATTTGTGGAGGGGAAAGGGAAAAACAAATCGTTTAACTAGGGATACAGGTGGACCCATTGCAACAATGAGATGTACAAGTCGTTATGTAGAAAACGAACTTTACAACTTTGGTGGGGAGGGATGGGGGCGTGGGGAGGATTGGGTGGGGGGTGGGGGTAGGATGGGAAGGGGAAACAAAGGAGGAGACTGCAATACTTGATAAGAAATGTACTCATTATCTTGCCCATGTATTTGTAATCCCTCAGTACAGTATTTTCACAATAAAAAGATAAAAATAAATGACAAAGAGTATACAAGATAAAATAGAAAATTAGGAGCAAGATTATGAACTTAAATTGTATTGATAATGCCTCAAAAGTTGATAGATTTAGTGCCTCCGCTAGAAAAACCAGCATAGTCTCAACTGTGTACTGTTCATAAGAACGTAAATTAGTGCAGTCATAATGGAAATCAGTATAGAACTTCATCCAAAATCTAAAATAAAGCTAATATACGATGATGTTATACTATGCCTGGGATTATTTTCAAAATAATATTTCAACATATACTAGAGCTATTGTACACAGCTATGGTTGTTAAAACACTATTAATCATAGGTAAGTTATGGATTAGGACAAGGTGCTCACTCAACCAATGAATGGGTAAAGAAAGTATTTTATGCGTGTGTGTGTTCACACATGAACACATATTAGATTATTCTCAACCACAAAGAATTATGAAATTGTAATTTTTGTCATTTAGAGGGAAATGAATAAAACTAGAGATCATCATGTTAAATCAAATTAACCAAATTTAGGAAGTCAAATATCTCATATGTAGAATCTTGACCTAGAAAGATGAAACTAATATATTTTAGGACAAGCGAGTGAGGAAAGAGAAACCGTGAGAAAGGAGAGGAGAAAGAAAGAGTGATGGGGTGAATGTTATTGAAGAAAATTATGCAGATATATGAAAATAGGTAATATCCACTAGTATTAGAAAAATAAAAGTGAGAATAAGAAAAACATAAATGGTGAACTGGATCAGTGTACATTATATGCATTTGTGGAATATCACAATAAAACCAGTTCATATAACTAATGAACACTAAATGAGAATTATTAATATGACAAAAATCTATGCAATAAATTTGTGTGAAAAAAAATCCACTTCAAACACTAAGACAAATACAAGGTTTAAGTAAAAAGACAAAAAGTGCTATGCTATGTCAAAAGATATTTGGAGTGTCTCTGCAAATTTATTGATGCTTACTGTAGAGCAATAAATATCATGGAATAAATTGAAAATTTTAATCCTAAAGAGGTACATTTGTCAAAATTTTGTAAAATCCTAAATGTTTTTGCCCTCATTGTAAACGTTTAAAATGTATGAATCAAAAACTGAAGTCAACAATGTCTGGTTCATTACTAATGTGTAGATATTTTCCTAATCCTAATTTAAAGAATGAACTGTTAAAGGATACACTTCAAGACTGAGGGCTTTTTACCCAATATTACCCACCCAATATTCATATTTAGAGTGATATCCTTAGTCCATACTAGCAAGGAAAAACATGAATTAAATAAATGGAAAAAATACAAAATAATTGCTATTAGTAATTAAGTAATGTCCAACACTACTTTTCAGTCTTGAGAACAACTACCAGACAGAATAGAAGATTTTATTCAGTTATCAGTGAGTTTTTAAAATATTTTATTAGACAGTACTTCATATGATGACTGGAAATACACCATTAATCATCACTACTGAAATAGTTTGTATTATATGCCTTAATGAAGAATCAACAGAAATCCTTGCTTAGAAAATTTACTTAGTTTGTTTTGACCCTAATTTTATAAGCTTTATTAACTGTTGGGACCCCAACTAGTTAATATATAGAATTTCTTGTCCCAAGTTATATGTTGTATATTAGAAATCACTATTATTGTTTAACTATACTAGTTGATAAAATGTTAAGGAAGGTTATAATAATAGAAACGGTTCTGTCTCTTGACTACTGAATCACAGCATATACACTGGTAACTCTAATGACAAACTAGAATGTATGAGTTATTGAAACTGAAAATCCCATATGGATATCCTGGTGGATCATATACAAGAAATGTTTTACTTGCTTTTAGGAGAAACTACCAATGTAGAACTTTCTCCCATGTGTGCAGGACCTTTTTTTCCACCTGACATTGCCTCAGAGAGTATATAATATTTCCCATACAAGATATGTTTCCCAATTACACATTGGTTATGGACATAAAGTAGCAAAACCTGCATGATGAACAAAACATTTGCTACAAGATTAGAGAATTAAGAGGAATAAGAGTAGGCCTCTGAATACTTTGAGTAAAATAATTTAATTTAAATAAGGAAATCAGAAAAGACATGTATTTTCTTTCAAGCAAAAGAGGCTTGGGAATATTCTAATTCACTAAGAAGACATGAGATTATAAGGTGTTTGGTTTTGTAATGCATCTTTAGTTACATAGATTTCACAAATGGAACAAAGTAAAGATAATGTGCCCAAATACAACTAGAGTAAAGCTTTGTACTACAACACAAACAAGAACTTTGCACCTATTACTGAAAATGGAAGTAAACATAAGCTTCCATGGCTTGCCTTACTACTAAGACACAGGCACACAAGTAATGCAAAACATTTAGATCCAAGTGGGGACTGCATTTTACATAAATTTCTTAACAAATCCAGAAAAATCAATAGGAAAGATTAAGGCGGAGCAATTATACAATTTGTGAATATAGAAAAATACTAAATTTTACATGACTTACAAAAGGAGTTTTAATGGCCTTCTTAAAAGATACCTTCCACTTTTAACATATCAATTTTATGTGTAGCAAAGTAAGGCTTCTTCCACACACCACCTGGAACTCAATATCTCATTGAGGCATTATTTTAGGTCAATCATATTGACATCACAAAATTGCATATAGGGGCTGGGAAGGTGGCTCAGTGATAGAGCATTTGCCTGGCATGCATGAGGCCCTGGGTTTGATTCCTCAGCACCACATAAACAGAAAAGGCTGGAAGTGGCACTGTGGCTCAAGTGGTAGAGCACTAGCCTTGAGCTGAAGAGCTCAGGGACAGTGCCCAGGCCTAGAGTTCAAGCCCCACGGCCAACAAAAAATAATAATAAAAAAAATAAAATTGCATGTAATGAAAATAGTTATTTCCAGAATAACAAAAAGACTGGAATTATAATTTGTAATTTCTTTTATAATTGTATGTCAATTTTCAGAGTAACCTTCAATTTTCTTAAATACTAGGATAATTAGAAATACTAGGATAATGTGATAGATGATAAGACTTTTAGTGATACAGACAGGTGTTTTCAGGTATACTTAAAACTTGCCTTATAATTTGATTGGAAGCTAATCTCAGTGGAAGATGTTTTTGTTCATTTGATTTTGTGTGTGTGTGTGTGTGTGTGTGTGTGCAGTCCTGAGGACTGAACTCTGAGCTTGAATGTTTTCCCTTAGCTTTTTCACTTAAGGTTTTTACTCTACTACTACTGCCATTATTTGTAATGATTAATTGAAGATAAGGGACTAGTGTACTTTCCTGCCTGGTTGGCTTCAAATCATTCTTCAGATCTCAACCTTCCTGGTAAGCTAGAATTACAAGTGTGAGCCATTCAACTTTGATGAAGATTTTGAAGATTAAGAGGATATACATTTCAGACTAATGACATACTTCAAGTCTGGTTCAATCCCCAATAACACAAAAGTGAGGACATAGATACCATAAATACTGTATTAATCATTAGGTTCTAGCATTAAATCAAGCAGATTTCCAATCATTGCATATAAAAGTCACAAGAGAAATCCTAAATTCTGCAAAACTCAAAAAAAAAAAATCATAAGAAATACCTGTGGTTTAATCTGTATTTTTACAACTAAATCAATTTCCTGGAACGGATTGGGAGTTCCTAAAAATATTTTGTGTGAACATTTATATGTTACCAACTTTTATGCTGGATTGCTATTTTGACAGATGTAATAGTACTGATCCAAATGAGTAACAATCCATCAAAGGTGTGTGGGTGGCATACATAGTTGTGGTCATTTTAGCTGCTCTGGGTTGATGTCTTGCTTATGTACAGAACTGCTAAAGTTTAGTCAATAATGTGGAACATTTTAAAATCAATAAAGGATCTTCTATAACTGCTTCATAGTCTGGTTGTAAAGCCTAGAAACTGTTTTGGAAATAATAATTCAAGTTCGGTTTACATTTAGTTTAGATAGATGGTGGCAATAGCAATGCCAACAAAACCAGGACACTGTATCTAAGCAATCTTCTATATAAACAAATTTACAACATTCTGTACTGTGATGCTTTGTTTGAGAGATGATACTTTGAGACATTGAATAATAAAGGCATTATATAAATATAAACATTTTTAGACCTGCATAAACTTTCAGTGTAACAAATGAGCATAAAGTCAATGTATAGTTAACAAAGTTAGACATTTGAAAGGCATTTTTGTGAATTGTTTTGCTTATTGGACTTTTAACTCAAGGTCTTGGCTTTGTTATATAGTTATTTTTCCATGTGGCAACCATTTTGCTTTGGATATTTTAGAAATAAAGCCTCCTTTTTATGCTTGATGGACTGTGATTCTCCTATTTATGTAAAAAACATAAATAGGATGAAAGATATTTGTCACTTTGTCCATATTTTTAGTGATTGAGATGAGGTTTCATAAAGTTTTTGACAAGTTGGCCTCAAACCACTATCCTACTGATCTCTACCTCCCATGTGGTTATGATTACAGGTATGAATCACCATACCGAATCACTTTCTCAGCTACTGATAAAACCAATTATGCAGATAAGTATAAGTTGAAGGACACTATCAACTATCAAGTTGACATTTGTTCAACACTCTGAATAAACATTCTTTTAAAGAGTACACACAAAAATCATTAGAATAAACCATATACAAGCATTATAAAACCAAAATAAATTAAACATCTTAGATACAGCAAAATATATTTTTGAACAATGTAAATGTATTAGATGAAAGATATTTGAAAATTTCCCAAATATTTAGAAATTTGTAAATCTACTGTGTTCTAGATGTTGTTGTGCATGCCTGTAATCCCAGCACTTGGGAAGGTGAAGGAAGAAATTATAATTCTGAGACCTTCCAGTGATATATGATGATCATATCTTTAAAAATAATAAAATAAAAACTATAATGTGAAAATACCTCAATCGAAAAATGTAATCAAAAGGCAAATGACAAAGTATTTTGAATCAAATAGAAAAGAAAATACAGATAGCAAAACTTGAGGCAACTGTTAGCAGTGAGAACCATAACATTGGCTATATCATCACTTTAGGAAAAAGAAAATCTCATAGAAGAGCTATAGCTTGCTCTGAAATGACTCCAAATACCTGGCATTAAAGATCATGTTCAGCTTGGTTCTTGAGGACAGAACCTCAAAGGGAATTGCAGGGCACTTGTTTCTTCCCTTTTCTTTTTTGTACAAGACCACAAAGTGAGTGAATTGTCTATATTGTCTTGCCCAAAAGTACAATTTTGATGTCCCAACACAGGTCTAAACAAGGTAGTCAGCTGATGAAGAAATGAAACTTCTAAATATATCCATGGGCCCAAATGAAACTTTGTCCTTTATAAATTTTTTATCTCTGATATTTATTACAGTAATAAAAAATGACTAATAAACAGTGTTTCTCATATTCCACTTAAGAAAGTAAGAATGATATCAATTAAATGTGAGGAATATATGAATGCAGATAATAGTAAAAACAGAAATTCTTGAACTGTCAAATGATTTGGTAAACCAAAAACAAGTAGAAAAAAACATGTTAATTCAAGGATAATTAAAATTATGAATAAGTTGATAAATTTTCATTTAAAAAGACAAATTCAAATTACCAAAAATAAGGATATGATCATTGATCATAACAAGAAGGAATAATTTATAACAATTTATAACAATTTAATGTCAATATATTTTACTATTTACTAAAATGAACTAATCTTTTGAAATATGTACATATATGTAATAAAATCAAGAAAAAATACAAAGCTTAAAAAGTCTTTAGTCTTTGGAATTAAATAAGTATGCAATTAAGAACTTTCCAAGAGAGAAAACTACAGAGCTAGATGGTGGATTTTATCAAACAATTAAAGAATACCTAATGTCAACTTTACACTAATTATTTCAGGAAATAGCAGACAGTATTTTCTCAGCTCATTATGTAATTATGATTAACCTGATTTTTAAAAAATTGACAACATAAATCAATCAATCAATCAATCAATCATCCAGGAAATACAAGATTTTGTAAAAACAGTTTTGCAAAGTACTTGAACATTGATTAGGTCAATGAATAAAATGATAAGGTTAGCCGAGCGGCGGTGGCTCATGCCTGTAATCCTAGCTACTCAGGAGGCTGAGATCTGAGGATCATGGTTCAAAGTCAGCCCGGGCAGGAAAGTCCATGAGACTCTTATCTCCAATAAACCACTAGAAAACTGGAAGTGGTGCTGTAGCTCAAGTGGTAGAGTGCTGGCCTTGAGCTGAAGAGGTCAGGGACAGCCCCCAAGCCTAGAGTTCAAGCCCCACAACCGACAAAAAAAAAACAAAAACAAAAGACAAAACAAAACAAAAAAAGAATGAAGTAGGAAGGGATGTGTGAGAATGTTGAAAAAAGTGCATTGTATTCATGATGCATTGTATTCATAAATTGCTTTGTTAAATAGAAAAAATAAGATGTGTAAATGTGATTCTTCTGTGTATATGTAGAAATGACAGGAATGTTACTTGAGAGTGGATATGAGATGGGGGAAATGGGTGAAAACAAAGGAAGGGGTGATTTTAACCAAGAAGCATTGTACTCATAAACTTACAGGACTGTAACCCCACTGTGCAACTAGTTAATAATAAAAATGAGCAAAAAGAGAAAAATATATCCTTTTGGGTTAAGATTGAAATAAGGGGCTAGTTAATCCAAAATGATAGCAAACAAAACAAAAATCCTCAGTAACAGAACTATAGTCTTAAGTGAAATATTCTTCATTAATATGCATGTCTTTTTACTAAATTTCTAATTTAGGTGGGGTCTAATTTTGGTGGGGTCCAGTCATGGGGCCTGAACTCTGGGCCTGGGTGCTGTACCTCAGCCCTTCAGCTCAAGGCTAGCGCTCTACCACTTGAGCCACAGCGCCAGTTCTGGGTTTTTTCTTTTTGTGTATGTGGTGCTGAGGAATTGAACCCAGGGCCTCAGGCATGCAAGGCAAGCACTATACTACTGAGCCACCTTCCCAGCCCCACAGAGCTTTTATTATATTGAGGAATGTTCCATGGATTCCTTGTTATTCGATAGCCTTCATCAAAAAGGGGTGTTGGATCTTGTCAAATGCTTTTTATGCATCTATTGAGATAATCATGTGGTTTTAATTCTTGCTCTTGTTGATGTGATTAATTATATAAATTGAATCAGCTTTGCATCCCTGAAATGAATCCTGTTTGATCATAGTATATGATTGTTTTCATGAGTTGTTGAAGCTGATTGCCAAAATTTTGTTGAGAAGTTTTGCATCAATGTTCATCAAAGAAATAGGTCTATAGTTCTCTTTCTTTGATGAATCCTGCCTGGTTTTGCAATGAGGGTTATGATGGCTTCATAGAAAGAGTTTGGTAGTGAACTTTCGCTTTCAATTTCATTGAAGAATTGAAGGAGGATTGGGGTGAGTTCTCTTTGATTGCTTTGTAGAATTCTACTGTCAAACATTCTGGACCTGATCTTTGTGTAGTCTCATCCCACTCACACAATTCCTGTATTAGTCTTTGATTAGCTTCCTCACACTCATGGAATTCCTGTATTAATCTTTGGCTAGCCTCCTCTTGCTCACAAAATTCCTGTATTAAGTGCTCAGATCTGTCTCCTTAACCAAACTGCATGGATTTTTCCTCTCTGGCAAAACTCTCTGTACTGTGATGGCACACTTGGTTGGTGTGACTCTCAAACCTAGGACTTTTCACTGGAACACTGAAACTGCTTTCTATGCAAGAGCTTGTTTAGCCTCCAGCTTCTCCTCTGCCATCTTCCTACAGACTCTCCATGAAGTTTTTATATTACGTGTCTTACAAGATAGGAAGTAGAGTGTAGCTCTGGCCACAGGGAGATTTACACTCTCCATCCAGATCTTCTTGGATAATGTTCTCATAGCAAAACTGTGACCTACATGGTCAACACTCTTCACTTACCTACATAAGGTAGTCTGGCCACAGGGAGATTTATACTTTCCATCCAGATCTTCTTGGATAATGTTCTCATAGCAAAACTGTGACCTGCCTGGTCAACACTCTTCACTTACCTACATAAGGTAGGAGCTGTAGGCATGGATGGGACCAGGTAGTCTGCAATGTTCACCATGCTGTGGAGGGGCAAGGTGGGTCCCAGTGTGTGGAATATCTCTGGGTTCATCCCAAGAGAAGATTTCCCTTTTGTTTCTTTTGTAGAGCTAAAGTTTTATATTTCTAACTTCCCCCTGGTCTCCATCTACATGTTGCTGTTGTCCTCTCTTGCCTTTCTAAGCTACACAGCTCTCCTTAAAGCCACTACCTGAAGTTCTGTTTCAGACTAGTGGAGTTATTGGATTGAGGTGGAGCTATGTGCTCTGCAGTCTTAAACCTCTCCCTATTAAGATTTGAATCTGGGAAGAAGATCAGAACTCTTCCTCTTCTAGACTATATTCCTTTGTTTTTGTTTCTGCTTGGTGACAAGAAAATGAAGACTTGAAATGAATTAGGAAAGATATAGGGGGGAAATGTTAAGTCTTTATTCCAGTACCTAGATCTATCCTCACTTGAAGCAATACTGAGTATAGATGATCTGCCTTCTATAATAATTATATAAGCATGCAAAATACATAAAGCTCAAAATGGCTTTAATATACGGGCAGTGAAGGTAAGTTTCTGTGATTTATAATTAAAAAAATATTTTACTATATACAGAAGTATTTATTAATACTGTAAGAAAGAAATTGCAGGCCAGGGGCTGGGAAGGTGGCTCAGTGGTAGAGCGCTTGCCTTGCATACATGAGGCCCTGGGTTCAATTCCTCAGCACCACATATGCAAAAAGAAAAAAGCCGGAAGTGGCGCTGTGGCTCTAGTGGTAGAGCGCTAGTCTTGAGCTGAAGAGCTGAGGGACGGCACCCAGGCCCAGAGTTCAGGCCCCACAACCGGACCCAAAAAAAAAAAAAAAAAGGAAATTGCAGGCCAATTATTCAAACATGCATGAATATGCCAGAGAACCTGAGCTTCCCAAATAACCTGCAATTAGTTTTTGGGGAGGATTTTTCTCTTTTTAGCTGCAATAAAACTTTCAAACTCTTTCCCAAACTGTTTTGAGTTGAAAATGACACAATCTCTATAAAATACCTTCATATTATCTAATAAGTTATTAAAAATGAATTTATTATGGCATTGAAGCTAAGGAGAGACCAACACAGATGCTCTGGAATCACCCTAAACCATTTGGGTTTGTCTGACCACTAATCATAATGGGTTTGGAGCTAGCAAAGGTAAATTCAGGCCAAGTTTCTATCGACAGGACAAGAAAATCAGGTCAGTTCCCCAGATAATTCAGACAAAAAATTCGCCTACTCAGAAAATGACCTAATTTCTCTCAATTCTCTGGTCAGTTGACTCCAATGGGTGCTGTGCCTTATAAGCAGGAAACTTGTATAGCCATTTGTCTTGACTAATGAGAGAGTTGGGGAGTAAGGCTCATTCTCTCCTCTTGGCCTTCATTCTGTCTAGGTTTCTAGATTCATGATGGCCTATTTATAATCGCACATCACACCCTTATATGAATAGATGGAGAAACAGAATATGAAACTAAGATTAGAAAAGAAAATCTGGTATTAAGTCCCAGGAAGTTCTGAAACTTGACTTAGACACAATGTGAATAGAGGTACAGCCTTGCCCTGCCAGCATGAAATGCACCAAAGGTGATTATTTAAATTCCCTGACTATGCTTCACACCTAGAGACTGCTTCACAATGGGTCTGAGGCAGAAATCATGAAACTTCAATTTTAATAAGCCTCCTAAATAATATGTAAGCACAAAAACTTTGAGAAACATTAATATAATCAGGTCTAATGCTGTTCCTCTCTTTTCTATATAATTACATGGCTGTATAGCTGATTCTAAAGCTGATTGCATTATGGGACTTTTTCCTTGTCAAAATTATCTTAAGAGGCAGGTCAAGTAATTTCTCATTACAAGGGTACTTTGAATTGGCAATGGAGTCACTCCTATCAGAACCATAGAGAATATAAACAAGAAATTTAAGCTATATATTAAATTAATATTACCTATAGGAGCTCTAGCATACCACATTTTTATGCAGTGGATACTAAGCAGTTGAGCATATTTAATGATAGTATATGCTTTCCTATTTGAAAACAACAAACACAATCACATTAATTCTGTTCTTAAAATAACAGATCCCAGTTACTTTGCCTGTGAAATACTCATCCAAAAATTTTGGGGAAATTTTTAGCACAGACATATTTTGCACGCATAGCACCAGGTTATTTTGGCACAATTACATCAGATTAAAGATCCACTGAGACATCCTGTAAGTCTAGATAAAATAGCTCCCAATATCCGTAACTGTCAATGACAGCACTCCAAATGCTCGCAGTCTGCATAACAGCAGTGACTTATGTAACAGTCTACTTACAACTTGGCACAGCTCTACAGATACTGAAGAATGTATTCAAACATTGTAAACTAGCTACATAGAAGAAGGGGGAAAATAACATTTTTTAAACCTCCTAGGAATATAAACACATAAATTTTTTAAAAATCCAATTTCCACATGCATGTATTCTAACAGAAAGATGGGACAACAGTACAGAGGAAAGAGGAAAAAAATAAATCCACTTAAAAATAACATTATTGGACTGGGGTGTGGCTCACTGGTAGAGTACTCGCACAAATTATTGGGATCGTTCCTAATGAGTGCACAAATGAAAGTAATTGAGAGTTAAGAATAATATTATTTTCTGGGCTAGGAAGTTGGCTCAGTGGTAGAGTGCTTGCCTCTCATGCGTGAGGCCCTGGCTTCAATTCCTCAGAACCACATAAGCAGAAAAAAGCCAAAAGTGGCACTATGGCTCAAGTGGTAGAGCGCTAACCTTGAGCTGAAGAGTTGAGGGACAGCGCCCAGGCCCAGAGTCCAGCCTCTATGACTGACCCCCCCAAATATATATATATATATATATATATATATATATATATATATAATTTTCCAATATGTAGGCAAGCATACAGAAACAATTTAATTGAATCCATAAAAACAATCTTTTATTTGGACAAGCAAATACTGCTAAGTTATAAGTAATTGTATTGTATTTTGTCATATCAAACAATATTAGTATCTTTTTAAAATCCTTTTCATCTTATATACATAGAAGTACTATATGTTCAGTTTCCTTTATATTATATTCTATAATATTCCTTTCAAAGGCTGGTTTTCTAACTATTTTATTCCTTCTAATTCTACTTTATTGTGATTTCATTTACCTTCTACAACCACTTAAATATCCTAATTAAATTACTATAGGCATCTCTGAAATTTATCTGGGCTTCAGACTTTCTATCTGTTTATGATTAGCTAACTCTACTGCTGTGCTTTGATGAATATCCAAATCAATATATCCATCTCATCATCTTTCTCAAACCTATAGCATTTCCTGTATTCTATATCTTGTCTGCCATTAAGCATCTTAATCTAAGGTATACTTCAGAGGAACACCATTTTTTCCCCTGGAACATCTCCAACTCCTATATGCAAGAAAACATGAGAAAGAGTTAATTTCTATATTCAGTGTTTCTTGAATTGAGAGACAGTTCTCATATAACATCTAGATTAATTTTTCCACTTAGAACTATTGAATACCATTTATTACCCAACAAGTAATTGTTAATATAATGTAAGTATACAGAAAATCAATGTGGCATTGTAATGCTCTCTATTTTGGTACACTATGTTTTCTTGTTAACTGCTTTTATTTAATAGAGCAAGTCCAGATACAATGTAGTACAATAGTAAGCCAAAAGGTGGATTAAGTGTTGAAAGCTGAGTTGTGGGTGGATAAAGGGACTTAGTAACATCAGTTGGATATGTCACAATCACAAATACATGCAAGTTTGACTCAGGAAATCATACATTCATTATATAAGGGAAGCCATATAATAGCATTCCTATCAGGTCAGATTAAATCTTACTTTAAAAAATAGGTTGGTATTTTTATAATGCTTATTTTAAAGAGGCATGAGTTTCTGTAAGGGCAGTAGATTTTATTAATCAAGATAATAAAATTTAGAATCATTTCTGTACATATAAAGTCAAATGTGAAGTATTCATTAATAGTCTGGAATATAAAAGGTGATATTTACAGCTACTTTTAAACAAAATCTCATCCTGTCTTTAAATAGTAGAAATAACCAAGTCACAGAACTTGTTGAATGATTAAATTTGGAAGTCCTAAGCTCATCTAAGGCTATTCCTTTTTTTTTGAGATGTTCAGTGGCTTCCTTCATATTTGACATTGAGTTTAATTCTTACAGAAAGTTCTCCTTTATTTCTTCCTTGTTTCATTTTACTATTTTCCTATCTCAGATGGATGCGGGCTTGTTCATGTGATAATTTTTCATAAGTAGGTTGGACATCTTTCTCACACAGCACTTATATAGTAAATTTGTATTGACATTTTGTTATTCTAGTATTACTGTCAATAATTGTTGTACATATATTTGTAACTATAAAGGAAGTGCCATTAGGAAAATCAATAATGCTATGCGTGACATTATTCAGCAGTTTGTCAGAGCTTAACATTACTCTATTGAATTCTAGAGGTCATTCAACAATTTATATCCCTTGAATTCAGCCTGTTAGTATTACTTCAAATGTTATTATGTGCCCTATACTTTCCTTGAGTTACCTCATTCTTATTGTAAGGGGGACCCTTCAGCTAGCCATCACTGTTTGCCATATGCATAGCATAATAATTCTGGATTCTTATAAGAAATCAGAGCTTTTCTAATATCCATGGAAATGCCACAGAAAATGTTTTCAGATGAGTCATGTAAATATTTGTTGTTTAAATTCGTATTTGTTTGCTACTTATGCATTTATTTGTATTTATATATATGTGTGAATGTTTTATACATGTATTATAATATATATGTCTATATGTTAGTCATGCAATTGTAAACATGCCTGTGTTTATCCAAGTATATATTCATATATTTCAAGTACATATGAATTTAATGTAGGGAAACACAGCCAGCAGTCTCTGGGTATCTATATAACAGCTGAACTCTGTTCTTGCTCCAGAATTAATATTTATTTTATACTTTCTCTGACAGAAATAAAACAAGAAGCAAATTACAAGTAAGTTAGAAACTTACACCCAATGATTTTACTTCTCTGCACTGCTGTAATTAAGAGCATATGTAACAACCAGATACTAGTGGCTGATGCCTATAGATAATGGGTTCTACCTACTTGGAACTCTGAGAGCTGAGGATCTCAGTTGAGAGCCAACTGGCACAGATAAATCAAAGAGAGTTTTATCTCCAATTAACCAGCAGAAACTAGAAGTGTACATGGGACTGAAATAGTAGAGCACTGGTCTTAAGCAAAGCAAGCAAACAAACAAACAAGAGCAGAAGGCTCTAGCTTACTTTTAAAGAGCCTAATTTATAAATTAAACTCCCATAGCTACCTGTGTATAGGGAAAAATACATAACATATATATGATATGTTATAATATATGCCTTTATTATTCCTAGGGAGCTTGACACATTCTTCATGGTAGTATATTTTGCTTTAAGTCTAAGAAGTTGGTATTAGTTTAATATTTCTTTACTGGTCGATACACTTATTTGCTGACACAATGCAAAGACTCGAAGCAGTTTTACTATAATGATTTTCCTTTCAAATTTAGACAGAAGCCAAAGCCCTGAAGGAGAGCTGTTTTTAATGCTTTAGAATCTACTACTGCTGAGCACAAAGGGATAAATTCCAGAGCCAAGATAGGACTTGAGCTCGCTTACTTTGCTGCTGATAAACAAAGATTGTTGTTTTTGCTCTTTGCAGTTCTAAGTATTGTTGTTGTTGTTGTTTTAATGTTCCCTTTAGAAAAAGACTGGTGTGTGTGCCAGGGGCGGAGTTGCCACGTAAAAAGGAAACTAGATGCTGCCAGCCCCTCCCTTCTCGTTAGAATCACATGATAGGTTTGGTTGGATCTGTGACTATTAGAGACTTTTTTCCCTCACTCTAATTGACTCATTGCATTTTGAATAGGCAGTTATATTGGCATCCCAGTTATCACCTCCGGTACAATGTCTTAGGCTGAAAATAAATCTGTCTGCTGCTCTGTTCCTGTTAAACACACCTGTGTGGAAAAAGCCATCAAATAAGCAAGGGTCTTTATTTACAACTTTCTTGCAGGTTTTAGTTTTGCTTCTTACTACTGCCTAGTAAACCATTCTCTCAACTACAGAACCAGTGGATGCTTCCATGTTTTGAAGCCCTTGTTGAAACATTCCTCTGTCTGAAATGCACTTGTCTATTGGTTCAATAGTTACTTATCCTTCAAGACCTAAATCAAATTTGTTGTGTGACAACTCTGCCCCATGACCCTGTATAGTATTTCTATTTCTAGCTTGCCACAGAACTTCATTTATGTTTGAAATATTTTATACATTGCACTTGTCCTAATATGTATATTTTCTCTATTTCTAATCTCATTTGTATTAGGATTAATATTATTAAATATTATCTAATTTTAAATATTGTAAGTCAAATAATCACAATTGTTAACATATTTTTACTGTCTCTGGAATCAAAACATAGCACTAAATATTTAACATGCACTATCTATTTTATCCTTATAGCAGCTCTGCAAGTAATTTCAGCTTTCCCATTTTTGAAAAAAAAGAAAATTGACTTGTGAAACACTGAAGTATCTTCCCCTCAAAAAACGTCAGGTATCTAATGATAGAGTAAGAATCCAGAGCAACTTCCAGCCCACCACATCCCAAGGCTCTACCTTGTATAGAGTAAAAATGAAGTATAAATCCTGCACCATTTGATGAATTCCACAGAAGCAGAACATTTTTTTCTTTGCTTTTATTGTCAAGGTGATGTACAGCGGGATTACAGTTATGTAAGTAATGTCATAAGAACATTTCTTGTCCAACTTGTTACCCTTCACTTCTTCGTCTTCTTCTTGCCCTCCTCTCCAATCCCCCCCACCAAGTTGTACAGATCATCTCCAACATATTGTCTTATGTATATCGCTGTTACAATGGTTTCCCTTGTCCTTTGTCTCACCATTCTGTTGTTCCTCTTCCCTTCCCTAATTCAGACACACATATATACAGTGACAGGGTACCGAAAGCAAACACAGTGACAACAGCGGATATACCATAAGGGTAACAACATAAAAAGAAACAAGAAATCACATAGTACATTAAAAACAACAACAACAACAAAGAAAATCCTCTTGTGTCCATGTGTTGGAGTTATGGTCATATACACATAGCTATTGAGCTCATCTGATAAGATTATCCTAGACGCATACTAATTATTGCAAAAAGGAAAACCACGGGACCTGTGTTTCTTTCGATCTGGCTTATTTCACTTAATATGATTTTTTCCAAGTCTTTCCATTTCCTTACAAATAGGGCAGTACCATTGTTTCTGATGGAAGCATAGAATTTCTATGTGTGTGTGTGTGTGTGTGTGTGTGTGTGTGTGTGTGTGGTGTGCATGTATGTATGTGTGTGTGTGTGCGTGTGTGTGTGTGTGTGTGCGTATATATCACATTTTTTTGATCCAGTCATCTATTGAGAGGCATCTGGGTTGGTTCCATATCTTAGCTATGGTGAATGATGCTATGACAAACATAGTTGTGCTGCTAGATTTAGTATGGTCTTGTTTGTAATTGTTTGGGTAAATGCCAAAAGTGGGATTGCTGGGTCATAGGGGAGCTCTATGTGGAGTCTTTTAAGGAACCTCCATACTACTTTCCAAAGTGGTTGAACAAATTTATACTTCCAGCAGCAGGGCAGTAGTATTCCCTTTTGGCCACATCCCCTCCAGCATCTGTTGTGATTAGAGTTCTTGATTATAGCCATTCTAACTGGGTTGAGGTGGAATCTCAATGTTGTTTTGATTTTCATTTATTTTTCTTTCTTTTTTTCTTTTGTTGTGGGAATACCGTACAGAGGAGTTACAATTACATAGGCAAGATAACAAGTACATTTCTTATCAAGCATTGTTGCTTCCTCTTTGTTTCCCCTTCCCATCCCTTCCCATTCTCCCCGCCTCCTCCCCCCACACGATCGCTGCCCCCCAAAGTTGTAAAGTTCGTTTTTTGACATAATGACTTGTATATCTCATTGTTGCAATGGGTCCACCTGTATCCTTAGTTAAACGATTTGTTTTTGCCCTTCCCCTCCACAAATTATACCAACATCAAATACAGTGAAAGCAGAGGTTATACCGTGGGGGAGGGACATACAAAGCAACATAGAAATCATCTTATAAATATGTTAGAAACAATTGCATGAAAGAAAAAAAACATTTGAATATATATCTTAGGGTTCATTCCCCTAACATCAACTTATCTGACCTTTTCTTCTTGACTCAGACATATACTAGATATTGCAAATAAGGGAAACCATAGGACCTATGCTTCTCTGGGCCTGGCTTACTTCACTTAATATAATTTTTTCCAAGTCTTTCCATTTCCTAACAAATGGGGCAATGTCCGGTACTCTACACAATCAGTGAGTTTTCTCTAGTAACAAACTATAGAAATGATCCCTGAATGCATTTCTTTTATGGCAAGAAAAGTTGAGCATTTCTTCATGTGTCTATTGGCCATTCTGATTTCCTCTTCAGAGAAGTTTCTCTTTAAGTCTTTAGCCCACTTATTAATCAGGTGATTGTTTCTTTGAGAATTTGTTGTTGGGGATTTAATTTTTTGAGTTCTAAGTATATTTTAGATTTGAGGCTCTTGTCTGTTATATGGCTAATGAAAATCTTCTCCCAATCTGTAAGCTTGCTATTGATCTTGCTAGCTATGTCCTTTGCCATGCAGAAGCTCTGCAGTTTAATTCAATACCACTTTTTCAATCTTTCTTGGATTTGTTGTGCTTCTGTGTCTTTATTAAGAAAATTTTGACCTGTGCCAAGGAGCCCTAGAGTTTCTCCTATTCCTTCCTGTAATGTTTTCAGGGTTTCAGAAGCAGAACATTTTTAAGTCATTTGTATATACTGATGGAAGTATCTTGCTTTTGTCCATGCAATTAACAGAAAGATTTTCCTAGAAGTCAATCACATTACAATAAAATTTTTGCTCTTTTATTAACATAAAAGGGCATACATTGTACTGCAGACTTCTGGGTTGTTTCCTGTACCTATAGAACCAAGGGCCATAAGATTCTGGTGTACGGGTTCCTAGGATGTTGAGTACATACTTTAATACCATACTTCTGTCTCTATGGTGGTGGTTTGTGTTGGAGTTGATTGCACCTTACATTAAGGGCAGAATTTATGGTTCCAGACTTTCTGATACCAAGGCAGGAAGTTGTTCACATGCTATTCAATTTAGCATGGGCTGCTATAGGAATTATCACTGCAAGCAGTCTGGCCCCAGATTTTGAGCTCTAAGTGGTAGACAGATCATAAGCAAAAACTTACTAAGGCCATCAGAATCTGGCTCCCCTGAGATCCTGAAGAACAGAAAGGGGACTTCGTGTGTTCATTTTGGCCTATTTTGAAGATTACTTCCACAGTGGAGTTCTTTCAACAGTGACATGTTCAGAGAAACTACAAGTACAGGTTAGGACCAATATTCCTGAAGCATTTTCAGTTTCTTCATTTCATTCCCAATAAAGATTCATTTTGGACACCTGTGACAAACTTTATACATCAATCATTTTTCTTTTTACATCTTCCTCATTTTTCCCCTTCTTTGCAGCCTCCTCGAAAATTGGTCTAAAGATTTTTCTATTTTTTCTTAGCTGAATGGCTCAAGATCAGATATATTTTACAGCCTGTTTTATAAGGTTGAGTGAGAGTAATGAAGACTTTATGTGCACATTTTGTTCATTTGTTATAGATTAACAGCCTTACATTATATGGCTGACTTATACTCATTTGGATCATATATCAAAGTAGAAAGTCTCTTTGAGAATAAAATTATGAAATCATTGAGTGTATTAATTCTAATTGATATACTGAAGATAATTTGTAAGATGGTGGGTAGTTCTTCAAGCTTCAGAATTTTTAAGTCAGGCTGGGAATGTGGCTGAGTGGTAGCGTGCTTGTCTAGCATGCATAAGACCCTGGGTTTGATTCCTCAATATAAAAATAATAAATAAAATTAATTTTAAAAATTAAGTCTATTTTATACGTTATATGAATATAGAAACTATAATCAACTCAATCTGTGGTGATGAAAATCATAGAAAATATATAATACAATCCTCAGATACATACACTGTTGGTGAACACACACAAATACACATACATGGCCTCTTTCTCTCTCTCTCTGTCTCTCTGTCTCTCTCTCTCTCTCTCTCTCTCACACACACACACACACACACACACACACACACATACACAAATGTTAGTCAAGCACTTTTTCACATCAACATTGTAATATAACAACATGAAATGAAACGCCAAGAAAATTATAGAAAAGCATTTTGTTGCAGCAAATTTATATACCTGATACATACTGGACATTTATTGAACAATCAACAGTAAATTGCTCCTTGTTAGAGTCTATTGTATGCTAAGATATTGATATCTAATATTGGACTATCAAAATAATCTAAGGAAATAATAAAAATAAAAGTGACCAATTTCCCACAGATCTCCATATAGTAAATTTGGGATGGAGTCTACCCACCTACAGTGGAAAAAAGATGAAATCAACTCACAAGGTTGGAAATGAATGTTACAACTTGAGCAGGGTATAGGAGGGGAGTGTGTGGGGGGATACTAGGTGAAAATGGAAGGAGTGGGTAACATTGTCCTACAATAAATGTACTTATTACATTATTTAAGTAACTCTAACCCCTCTGCACAGCACCTTCACAACAAAATAAAATTAAATTAAAAAAGAAAAAAATGATGAAATTCTGTATTAAACCCATTTTTATATTAATGGTGTATATTAATAAATATACACTAATAAGTTAAAATAGCCTTAGAGAATAGAGTGCTACTAAAGGATATGGATAAGCATCATTTTAAGGTTTAATTTAATCAAATCTTGTACACCTAGGTAAGAAGTATTTCAGTCATCTAACTTCTCGGAGTCTATTGCCAAACTAAGTTGCCAAATTGTTTGTGATGGTTGAACAGCATTTTTCCTCTAATTATTTAATCTCATTGTGTTTAAATTTCTAACTTTTTTCTGTAAGATCAAATAAGTTTGTCAAAAATTGTGAAATAGCTAATCTAATTTTTTTCTTTTTTTCCAGATCTCTTGTTGTTATTCTGTAAATGGGCCCACTCTCAGACAAGAAGTCAAATGAGCAGGCATGGGCTTTTCAGATATTTTCTGTGACATAAAAATAACACATAATGTTATGCCCTCCTTAGGGATCACCTAGAGTTTTCAAATACATCAAGCCATTGGTCAGCTGTCACAAGGATTTCATCAGGGACAGAAGTCTGAGAGAAAGAATCAATATTGATAAGTCTCTTATATTTAGCAAGAAGAGAATGGTGATTTCTACTCAGCATGCATATCAAGTACCTGAGCAAAAAAGTGAGCCAAATGGCATATACTTGGTATAACTGCCACCAGGCATGTAGAATCCTTCAGAGTATACAATAGTAAATAGTTTAAAATGGAATTCCTCAGTTACTCAAATAAGCAATTGCATGCAAATCTTCTTAGAACATCCCATGGTGATATAGTTGAGCCTCATTTCTATGGTAAATTTTATGCTTAAAAAAGTCAAATTTGCAGCTATAGTAATAGCATAGAATTACCAATACACACATCTGGAATTAGGAATTAAAATATTATTTCTTTCAAAGGAAGCAGGTGAATGAGGAACAAATTTACAATATTAAAACAGGATATATATATATACATATATATAAAAAGATAAATATCCATATCCATTTATCTATATATATACATATATTTATATATATACTTATATGTATACATGAATATATATGTAAATATTATATACTATATATTTGTATATTATATAATATTATAATGTAATGTTAATATATAACATATATTATTATAGATTATATATTTTATATATTATTATATAATATCTAATATGCATATATTTATGTATATGTATTTATGTAACATGCATATTATATATCATAATATACATATTTTATGTATACATATATAATATATACATAATATATAATATACACATAATGTATAAATATATTTGTATATATACGTGCTTAGAAGTAGATTGTTTGCTTAGCATTTGCTAGATTCTTACATGCAATCCTCAGCACCACAAAGACTTTACAATCTTATGCTGAATAGAAATTACTCATTACCTTACTCATGTAACTGTAACCCCTCTGTACAGTATCTTTACAATAAAGTTAAAAAATAAAAGGAATACATATATTTCAACTTTCCATAAAAATTATAATCAATTGTATCAATGTGATAAAAAAAAACCTTGCTAAAATTTAGATAGGGATTGCATTGGATTTACAAATTATTTTGTAGAGATTTGACATAGTTAATGTATCAGGTCTTCTAATTAATGGATGTGTCATTTGATCATCTGATAATTCTAGCTTTTTTCTGTATGAACTTTACACATTTTGGCATAAATTGTTTGATACTACTTTGCTATTATTTTCTTTTTTCTTTTTAAACTTGCTTAATACAATTTTAACTGTAAGTTTTAGTACGTGACACTTATTGTTCACAGGAAAGGAAATGAAAGGCTTACAGATTGCCTTGTGTGCTGCTGCCCACCACACTCACTGCCTCCAATACGTTTTTAAAACAAAATATCTTGACAGTTTCTGTTAATCATTATATCATTTCTGATAATCATTGTATGTGTAAACAAAAATAGGGTCTTGTTCCTCTCTATTTTGTGAAAATCATTTTTGTTCTTGTCCTTTGAAAACTCTAGCTAGTACTTTTTAAATGATGACAAATAATATTGACTGCAATTGGTAGTGCTTTCAGTGGTTTTTATTTCAGTCTTGACATACTTTATGAAATAACTGATATGGGTTTCATATATGATCTCTTCAAACTGATAAATATCATAAATCTTTATTTCATGGGAGTTTGGGGATTTTTTCTGTTTGTTCTAATAATTAAACTTTTATTCATACCTGTTTTAATGTCTTTAATTTCTTTTTTTAAATCTAATTTGTCAGTTTTAAAGGGTATATATTGGTAGATATGCAATTAACATTTTCAAATTCACTTACCTCCTCTTTATTTTTCTTATTACTGTTGTTGTTGCTGCTGTTTTTTACTACTACTACTACTACTACTATTAGCCAAACTGTGATGGGAACTCACAGACTCATGCTTGTTCAATTTATTCAGCTTGTTTGCTTGCCTTTCCTGTTAGCCTAGAGCTCCACCATTTGAGTTATGCCTTCAGCCCTGAATTTTAGTAGTTATTTTAGGAAAAGAGTCCTGTAGAATTTTCTATTCAGGGATGGCTTTGTATTGTGATTGTCCAGATCTCAGTCATCTGATTAAGTAAGATTAAAAGCATGAGCCCCTATCTCCTAGATTCTTCTTTTCATTTTGTTTACTTATGTTGTCAGGTCATATATACTATTCTCTGTCATTTTTCCAATTTGTTTTAGTGTTTGATTTACAATTTGTAGTTAACTATGTTAAATAATCTTCAGAAATCCACCTATGTGGGTTTTGTTAGTGTGTTTTAGGTGCTTTTACTAATTGTTTCAGATTCCTAATGACTCATCTAGGATATTTACTTGCCATTGAACAGATGACAGTGTTTTCTATATTTTGGATACTGAAAAATACTTTTGCTGAATATTAAATCCTTGGTTATTTTTCATTTTTAATTATTTTGGAAAAAATTCCCTACTATTGATGTTTTTCATGCATTGCTTTTGAGAAAGTGGTGCAACAAAACTAATATTCTTCCTATTATCTCTAATTTGATTTTTCAGTTTACATGAACTGGTAATTTTTTCCATTAAAGTATATCAGTTTTATTAGAGTATTTCTCAGTGATTTATTTTCGATAATTTTCCCAGGTACAAATTAGGCCTTTACAAAATGTAGAACAATTTTATTGAAGACTACTTGTTGAAAATACTTGCAATAGCATTGTGTTTTTTTACTTTGGGAGTTAAATAATATTTCCAAAGAGTTACATTAATTTTCATGCGTTTGCTTTCTGCAGTACCCTCGAGTTGAATGGCTTGAGTTCTCTAAATGTTTTTCTTGACAATCTTCTATCTCAAGAGTACTGACCACTTTTACTGTATAGATATAAGATGTTTGAAAGTTGATTATATTGGACATCATCAAGAGATGGTACCAAGAAGAGAGGAGGGATTTTTTGACATGTTTGTCTTTCCTTTTGTGAGACCCTTAACCTTTATTGCTTTTGAACTTTTTTGTTGTTGCTGTTGTTGTTAAAATTGAAACCTAGGATTTTACATATGCTAAACGAGTTCTCTACAATCAAACTACTTCTCCAACTCTGATCCCTAATTTTTAATTTTCCTCTTCTTTCCTTCTTTAATTTTTTATTATCTTTAAGTAGTTGTACAAAGGAAGTGACATTTAACAAAGCAGTATATGAAAACCATGCATTTTGATCAGTGTCACTTTTTCACCATTCTCTTTCCCCTTCGATCCACACCTTCCCTTACTTCTTTCCTTTTTATAGAAAAATGAAATTTTATTGTGAAAGTGATGTACAGAGGGGTTACAGTTACATGATTCAGGTAATGAGTACATTTCTTTTTGAAAAATGTCACCTGCTCCCCATTCTCTCCCAGGTTTTCCCCTCCCAACATAGTTCATTCCCAACATAATGTCTAGTGCTGCTAGAATTGATTCACCCTTTGTCCCACCATTTCTGTGCTTTCCCTTTTCCTCTCCAAATCAGATAAACTTATGTACATGGCAAAATGTACAGAAATAAAATTTAAAAAACAATGACCGAAGGGAATAATCCAAAGGAAAAAAAAGAAAGAAAAGAACCATAAGCACTTCCCTTACTTTTAAAAATTTTGTCGTATATAATTAATTCTTGACTGCATTCCTCCCACCCTTCATTTGTTTCCTGCGTTCCCTTACCTATTTGTCAGGTTTTTCCTCCAGAAAATGTTTCCAAGGTTTTTAATCCTTGGTCTTAACTTTCAAGCCCATTCAGTGCTGATGTTTAGAATTAGCAACTCCTCAACTTATGCTTAGTATTGTGGCAATTAGTCTTGTAATTTCTTCTGAAAATATATATTTTTTTTGTTTTTTAACCTACTTCTGTTTCAATTATTTTTGTATAGGTGCTCTTGTTCACTCATTCCCCCCCCCCCCCCCACATAAACACTGTTGTCATCAAGATAGCTTCTGTAAAATTTGGTTATTAGATTTCTATATACAATTAATAGAACATTCAAGATATTTTTCTAATGTCTAAATAAGGATCAATTGTCATCATAGTTTATCATGTTCATGGCTAATAGCATTTGACGCATTTTGTAGCATTTGTATAGACAGATTCTGAATCAGATGACTGTTGTTACAGTCTATGATTAGACAATTACTCTGGGAAAATTTTTAAGCAATTTTAGATGGTAAGGAAGCACGCCATTTAAATATTGAAAGGATAGAATTAAATGCAGGTTTTCAGGTTGATAAAATGTCTTAAAAATGAATTGAAAGCGAGGCTGAATTCAAATTGCACCTAAAGGATTAAGAAATAATTACCAATTTATTAAATTTGGCCTGTATTGAAGATATCTGCTACTGGTGCACTTGTCAAGAGAAAAATAATAATCATATTGTGCATTAACATAGCCTCTTGGTAATAAGAATAAAAGATTACATTCATCACTGACCAGGGAAATACTAAAAAAAGTTCCACTGAAAGTGATTTTTAAGACTCTTAAAATCATCAACACTCAATATACTATGGCAAATTTTCTCTTGGTATTCTCATTTAACTATGATTATTTTCATTTTACTAAAGTACATTAATTTGGTTAATTGAATTGTTAAATGTCTTGTTTATAAATATTGTTAGTTATTTTATTACTTAAACACAAAACATGGTGAAGTTTCCATGCTAAAAAAGCAAACTCATTTGGGTTGAGCAGGGATCCATATAAAATGTCACAATAATAACTAATTTGGAGAGCTAAAATAACCTTGTTAAATTATTCTGTTATAAAATGCATAAGGATACAGTATTTAGCACGCTTTTTACCATATGTGTCTGCTGAGTAGATATTAGCTTTGTCTGGGACAAGAAATCAATTCACTTTTAGTGCACATCTATCTTCTTTCATATACAGCTTATGGCACAAATGGCAGAAAGAGAGTAGTTTTTTCTTTCTTTCTTTTTTTTAGGCCATTCCCATCTGACTGTGGTCACTAACGCCAAAAATAACTAGAGAAAGTTTTCCATTTTTAGAATCTAAAGTCCAAACTGAGAGAAGTTTCCTGAAACAGTCCTGCTTTTTCACTGTTTTAGAAAATGTATTAACCCATGTCATGAACTGGGTTATGATACAAGAAAAATATTATATAGTATAAAGGATAAACATGTAAAGACTTCCGAGCATATTTCCATTCATGATAATTGTTTCATTTATTTATTTAATAATTTATTCCATATTCATGATGATATGTTTTTTTTTAAACTAGCAGATGAATCACTGATGTCTCCTTTGTTCTAATGTGATGGAACATGAGGACAAAGGTGGATACTGGATTAGTAGTCATCATTTCATAGTTGTCTAAATATGTTTAAATGTCTATCATGTTAAGTACTATTTGGAAGGAATTCTTGTCTATGTACCTCTCTCTCTCTCCCTTTCACTCTCTCTCACACATGTGCTCTCTCTCTTATAATTCTAAGAAAAAAACAATGAGAAGAGTAGAAGAAACAAAGAATGCATAGAAACATAACTAAAAATGTTTCTATAGGCCAATTTCTAGATTTGGATAAGGTCTGTACACCTAGTCTACCCTCCTATCCAGGAGAATGATGACCACTGGGAAGCCAAATTAGCTAGCTTACGTAAAAGCTTCTTGAAGAAGCTCCAGGACTAAGGATGTTTATATATGCTTCTGAAGCATAAACCTTAAATGAGTTGAGTAAACTTTTGCCCATGAAGAAATTCAACAGCTTTTCTGATACCATGGGACTCAAGGAACTCACTCATGAATATTTTAAACCTGTTTTCTTGGAAACAGAGGCAACTATATCAGGGACAGATAAGAACAAAGGGCTGCACATGCAGGCCAAATTTGATTAATAATAGCATGTCAATGCTCACACATTTGTACATCTTTCTTATAGACCTTTAACAACTCGTGAAAAATTGTAATAAATATACTTTAAACATAAACTATATGCTAATATAGTTTATTATAAGCTAAGTTTATTGTAGTCATTACTTTGCAGATGATGTAGTGCTAAACATGAATGAATTTGAAGCATCCTTTGCAAAATGCAAGTACAAGGAAAGCCTGCAGTGGAAAATAAATATAAGCTGATCATATATTTGGCAAACAAACCATATTTGAGACTATAATAAAAACAGACAAAGGCTTACTCAGTTAAAACTTATTCTGTTTCATAAAAGTTAGAATGAGATCTATTTTTATTTTAAGAGTTTTTACTACAGGATCTACAGTGAATTCTTTACAGCCAATGCATTTCTCATCAAAAGTTTAATTTAATCACTGAGTTTGGAGTTAGAACTCATAAGAATGTGGCTGGATGTCCTCAGCCATCATTTTCTTGCAGGATGGGAAAGAAAACCAGAAGAGGAGGTGGGCGGGAGCAGATGCTACTTAAGTAGAATTCCACTTGGGTTATTTTAAGATTTAAATCCTCTACAATCTGAATTTATGATTAATTTTCTATTCATGTGGTGTGATATTGTTGTAGTTGAGAAACAGAAGTTTGGCCAACAAATGTTCAGAGTAAACTGCATATTATTTTTGAATATAGCATTAATTAACTGGTCTTTGTTAAAATTGTGCAAATTTGCTAAACCTCTCTTTTTTCACTTAAGATGGATATGGTTCATGCTATACTTCCTTACATAATGTCACAAGAACTAAAACGAGTCTACTATGTACTTCTACACTTTTATTGAAACACTTTGTTTAAAACTGCAGCATGGTAGAAATAAAGATGCCCCATATTGACTACCTCAAAAATAACTTATTTAGTTTATTAAGATGGGCTGGGAAGGTAGCTCAGTGGTAGAGTGCTTGTCTTGCATGCATGAGGCCGTGGGTTCTCTTCCTCAGCACCACATAAGCAGAAAAAAAATAAGCCAGAAGTGGCGCTGTGGCTCAAGTGGTAGAGCACTAGCCTTGAGCGTAAGAGCTCAGGGACAGTGCCCAGACCCAGAGTTCAGGCCCACGACCGAACCCCTCCCCCCCAAAAAAGACATATATTGATGAGTTAAAATAAGTTTTGCTTTTATTAGGATTATTAGAAAGCCACGGAACTAATTTTCAGTTACATATAAAATAATAATGTACTATGTGAATTTTTTGTTTCTTTGGTATCTTCCTCCCCCACGGTATAACCCCTGTTTTCACTGTATTTGTTTTGGGTGCGCTGCATCTTGTATATACATTTTCCTAATTTGGGGAGGGGAAGGGAAAAAACAAAATGCTGAAATAAGGATACAGGCCAACCCATTGTAGCAATGAGATGTACAAGACACTATGTTGAAAACGAACTTCACAATTCTGAGGGGGGGAGGGAGAATTTGGGGAGCTAGGGAGGGAAGGGATGGTAGGGGAGAGGCAAGGAAGGGGGTAACAAAGAGCGATAGGAAAGGTACTCATCACCTTACTCAGGTAACCGGAACCCCCCTGTACACTATTTTTGCAATTAAAAAACATATTAGAAAAAGAAAAAAAAAAAGACAGCAAAACTCAAACTTAGAAGTCATCCTGATATATTTTATAAGGTGAAGGAGCAATATTCCTCATGTTGCAGTAAGGAAAACGACTGATTTCAAGTTTGTGTGAAAGAATTTAATGAAATTTTCATTTTTTAAAAGAGAAAATATCAAATTGCTGGTTAGTTCTTTTTTTCAGGGCTGGGATGGAACCCAGAGTCTCAAGCATGTTAAGCAAGTGTCCTACCACTGTCTCTGTCATTTATGTTTTTCCAAAAGACTTATTTTCGAGCAACGTTAGATTTACGTTAAAAGAGAGTAGTACTTATAGACAGTTTCCTTACGCCCCCACATACCTATAGTCTTCCCCACTAGCGATATTCCTTTCTGAAGTGGCATATCTGTTAATTGATGAACAAATACTGACACATAATTACCAACCAGAGCCCATAGTTTATCTTCCAATATATAATTTGGGCTTATGACAAATGTATGATAATGTGCATCTAACATTATTATATAAAAAAGAGAAGATTCCCTTCCCTAAAAGTACTCTGCGCCCTACCTATCTTCCACCAGGCAAATTCTGGTCTTATGATTGTCTTTGATTATAAATTGTGAATAAAAATACATTGCAGGTGTTATAAAAATCCATACACAACAATTTATGTAGACATAACTGATTAATATTTTTAGGTAAATAACATGGAGCACAGTTGCTGGATTAATCCGAAGAGTAGGTTTTGTGCAAGCCTATTTGTCCCCCAAACTGGCTCTTTTATTCTCACTAGCAGAAAATGATAGTTTTTGTTGCTCCACATTTGTTTTGTCTGCAGCATTTGATGTGATCTGTGCTAAATTTTGGCTATTCTAACAGATGCATATTGTTTTCTCAGTGTATTTTGATTTGTATGTTGCTATATGACTTGTACTGGAGAGCCTCTTTTCATATGTGTATGCTCATTTTCCATCTGTGTGTCTTTTTGGTCAGTTGACTCTTAAAATATTGGATTCAGTTTTTAATGGGTTTTTCTTTGTGTATTTTGGATAGATTTCCTTTAGAAAATATTTCATCTGGTAATATCATTTCCCAACTGTAGCTTGTCTTTTCATTCTCTTTTTGGTAGACTTTGCAGGAAAAGAAACTAATTTTAATAAAATTCAGCTTGTTGAATTTTTCTCCATGGATGATACCTTTGGTTTTACATCTTAAAAACAATTACCAACTCCAAAGCCATCTAGGATTTCTTCTTTATTATTTTCTAACTGTTTTATACTTTTGCTTCTTTATATTTATACCTATAATCTAATTTGGGTAGGTTGCATGAAGAATGGAGGCATGTTGCCTACATTCTATTTTGTGTTTTTATGTACAATTGCTTTAACACCATTTTGTGAGCACCATTAAAATATTTTTGCCTATTTGTAAAAGATTAACTAACTAAATTTAGGTGGAACTACTTTTAGTGTCTGTGTTCTGTTATTCTGGTCTATTTTTAAAACTCTTTTGCCAGTAGCATTGCCTCATTTCTGCAACTTCTTAATAAATCCTCTGACTTTGCTTCTTTTTCTTCAATATTTTGTTGTCTATTCAGTGACTTTCATATCTCCATATAGACTGTAAAAGGAGCTTATCAATATCCAGAAAATAACTTGATAAAATTTTGGTTCATATTTCTTTGAATCAATAGATCCTCGGGAAGAACTTTTTATATTGAATTTCCCATCAATGACTATGGAATGTTTTTCCATACTTAGATTTTCTTTGATTTCTTAGTAATATAGTGTTTTGCTCATATTTAAATTCTACACAAATTCGGATGGATTTATACATGTGAATTTAAAAAAAATAATACATGGGTTCTAGGGCTTGAACACTGCTGAGTGCTGCCCCTGAGTCTTTTGCCCAAGGCTAGCACTCTATGTTTGAGCCACAGCTCTATTCCAGTTTTGTGTGTTTGTTTGTTCATTTGCTTTTTGTAGCTAATCACAGATTTTCCTGCCCAGGCTGACTTTCAACCACAGTTCTCAGATATCAGCCTCCTGACTAGCTAGAATTACAGGTGACACTAGCACATGGCTTGGATTTAATATTTTTGTTAGAAAAAAATTAAAATGAAATTACTATAGAGATAGCAAAAGATTAAAAAGAATGCATACTAACAAGATTTATGAGGAACATATCCTCTGAACAGCAGAACTATTATAGGTGCATCATATGAGCATACACAAACAAGAAATTCAACCAAGTATAGCCATAAATATATTATTATAAACTAATGAAAGATCTGGTATTGGTAAATAGGTAAGGCAATAGAGACAAACAGATTACGACTCTTAAAAGATATATTCAATGCCATAATTAAAGTCATGAAGGAGTCAGAAATGGCAATTTAGATCAATTGAATTAGATTTTAAACTTGTGGCAGGAAATAAAAGGGAAGGTTATAAAAAATATTTATAATTTCAGCATTCAGATCTCTTGAGTGTTTTATATATTTTTCTAGAGAAACCACAGTATTACCTACTTTGTGTCAGTTTGACACATAAATATTCTTCCTCTGTCTCCTCTGTATTAGAGGCGGTAACTAGTCCCTAAATACAACCAGAAACTAATCATTACAACTTTAGTCTTTCCTTAGTCTCTTCTTTCCCAGATACAACTACAAATTCTATGTTTATTTAAGTTATTAGTTTCTGTCTACAGATTCACGTAGGAAGAACTCTATTTTATGTCTGAAATTCTCTTAATTTGCTTTCAAGACTTTAGCCCAACAATCTGCAAGCAAGTTTAATTTTAGTAGAGGTTTTGGGACCCATACCCATAGCCCAGAGTTGTGTGTGAATTCTTGGAGTTAGTTCAGAGTGTAAAAGCCATAGGAGAAGGGATGGTATTCAGACTTTAGTACTGAAAATATGAAACCAACTAAACAATATGATAATGAAAAAACTGAACTTCAAAATTAATATTAAGCAGGATACAGTGGAGAGCTTATCTTTATTTGAAGTGTTGGTTTACAGCTGGTATCAGAGAACACAGAATTACTAAACTTAGCTACTTTTGCATATAAATAAAAATGAAGTCTATAAACCAAAATATATCCAACCAGAGAATTTATGTATATTTTTCAGATGCTAGAAGTAAATGCTGGTTCATATTTTAGGCTATATTTTCTGAGATAAATTTTGGAATTTGAGTTGTACCTGTGGTTCACTCTGCACTTGAATGATTTCTATTCCTTGACCTTAATTTAATACATTTGATTAGGTGTGTATTTATACCAATATATTATTTTATATTATTATGCATATCATATTTGAATGTGTGTGATCACAGGCATATTTCTCTAGATAAGTAAAAGTTATAAATTCTGAAAAGATAGATAAGTTCAGTAGAAAAACTAGAACTTGAAATCATATTTATTAGTTATTTAATTTTCTTTGATTTCTTAGTAATATAGACCTATAATCTAGCATATTCCAAGTGTTTGATGACTAACAAATATGTACATTTTCCTTTATAAATTCCAAGTGATAGTTTTTAATTTTGTGAACTCTTAAGTGTAAAAATTATACATCCACACATATATATATAGCATATAGCATGAAAAATGCTATTATTTTTGTATATTATAATCTTTGATAAGCTTTGTTCTTTTCAATGCTAAGAATATATCTCTTTTTTCAGGTATTTTTCATTTCTTTACAAATTGATACCATGTCATTCTTAGTAATTAGTAAAATTCATTGCATATATATGCAGTTTCTTTGTCCATTTATCTATGGAAAGGTTTATGGGCTGATTCTATACCTTGACTATGATGAATAGTGCTGCAATGAACATGGTTATTCTGGCAGCTTCACTATATTATGGTTTGTGTTCTAAGGGATAAATGCCCAGGAGTGCAACTGATGTATCATAAGGTAGTTCTATGTTTAGTTTTTTGAGGAATCCCCATACTACAGCATTATGGAGTGGCCATACAAGTTTCCTTTCCACCAACAGTGTAATAGGTTTTTCACATTTGTTCACATTCTGGCCAACGTGTTATGGTATGTTTTCTTGATAATGGCCATTCTAACTGGAGTGAGGTGGAATGTATGTTGCTTTTCTTTGCATTTCCTTTATGGCCAGAAATATTAAGTATCTTTTCATGTGTCTATTAGCTATTCTCACTGCTTCTGAGAAGGCTCTCTGTAGTTCTCTAGCCCATTTATTAATTAGGTTGTTGGTACATTGAGGGCTTAAGTTGTTAAGCTCTCTATCCATTTGTAGATTTCAAACAGTGTAATTCCTTAGAAAGACAAAGTCAAATCAGCATCAGGAAATGGGTACTTGAAAGAAATCTGGAAAAGTAGACAATGAAAAGGAGAAGCAAGGAGACTGAGGTCAAGAATTCAATGTATATCCTGCAAAACTACGAAAAGTGGGGGAAGAAGTGGATTGTGAGCGATGGATGAGAATATTAAAAAAAGTGACATTGATCAAGATGCATTGTTACACATAAAGTGCTTTGTTAAATAGCAACTCTTTTCTACAGCTGTTTAAAGATTATAATAAAATATTCCACAAAGTATAATTATAAAGTTTGTTTCTTCCAGGATGTCAAAAATGAGATTTCTAGTGTCCACTTTATATAACACTATGCAAAAGAAATGACTTTGTTAGATTCGTCTATCATCTTAACCCATTCTAAAGTAAATTCTGACTTTAGGACTCAAACATGTCATATTTTAGGCCTATTTTATCAAATTATTAAAAATAGATAATTTATCACTTTCCATCTGAAAAAGACACAATATTTATAAGTGAAAGGCATTTTTGGAAAAGAAAATTGTCATTAAACATATGTAGGAGGATTGCTTAACCTATAATATAAACAATAATAGTGGTAGAAATACCTTTCAGTAAAGTAAAATGACATGAAATCAAACACTATTAGATTTTGTACCTGAAAACCCACAAAAACGAATAATATTAATACCTTCATTATGCATATATAGATGGATGTGTATATAAACACACATATTCATATACATATATATGTACATATTTGTTGGTCCTGGGGCATGACTTCTGGGCCTGGGCCCTATCCCTGAGCTCCTTTTTTGCTCAAGATTAGTGCTCTACCATTAGTCTTGATCTTTTCTGCCTGGGGTTGGCTTCAAACCGTGACCCTCAGATGTTAGGATCCTAGTAGCTAGGATTACAGGTGTCTCTGTCGCCCAGCTATCTATTTCTTTATATACACATGTGTGCATAAATACATATGGATACATATGCAATACACAGGGATACACATGGATCCACACATATAAGTAATTGATTAATCAATATACTTTAATTATTAACTCTTCAGTAGTGATGCAGGTTTCTTTTATGAAAGATATTTATAACAATATCCAGCTAAAGTGAAATGAATAGAAATGAAAAGTGAAATGTGAAATGAATAGAAATGAAATGAAGTAGAAGAGACCAATACTATTCATGATCATAGATATAAATTCATTAAATAAAATATTGTGTATTGAATCCAACAAATAATTGACATTTTGTGTCTTTCATAAAACTGTTCCCTATAATTATACAGAAAACTTAATGGTAAGGAAACTACATGTAATTAAATCCTTACAGGAAAAAAATTCAGAATAACGTATTTAAACTACTGTCTAAAATAGAAAGTCAGAAATAGAAACTTTCTTAAGCTGTTAAAACCCTTCCTTATTTTTTCTAAAAAAGAGGGGATTATATACTAAATGTTTTAAGTGAAATAATATACTATCACCATTATATTCAATAACGTGAATTCCACAAGTTCATCAAAAAGATTATGGTAAGAACAACTGTAATTATTACACTCTAAAAATTGCCAAGTTTTCCTGAATGAAGTAGTAAGAATATTAGACTATGATAATTTTTTTTTTGGTAAAGGTCTTAATTTGGGCCTTGGACAGAAGCAGAGGTTATCAACAGAATCAGTTAAGATTTTTTTGCATGTATGTTCTCCATCCTTCCTTATGTCTAGAGAGCTGAGAGGAAGCAAGGTTTCCATGGAAGAGGAGAGTAAAATAGAAATGACTACATAGAGATATGCCCAACAAATATACCTGTTACAAATCTGAGTCCCCTGGTATAAACCATCACAATGTGGCTGAGAGTAGAAACAAGCGAATTACTAATAAATATTCATTCTGAGTAGACTAAATGTCCAATTACTGTCTCTGAGGTTATTTTGGAAAAAATATTTAGCATGATACACATTTCTCCTGACTATATAATCATTTTGTTTAATATTTTTAATTATTTTTATTTTAATATTTTTATTTTAAAGATTCTGTACAGAGGGATTACACTTACATGAGTAAGATAATGAGTACATTTGCAATTGAGCATTGTTACTCCTTCCTTTGTATATCCCCAACTATCCCTACCCTCCTAACCTCCCTGTCATTTGTACCTTAAAGACATTAATTGACTAATGCCTGAATTGACTGTGCCCTGGATGGAAAACATAAGCTATGACTATTCGAAAAAGGTAACTATAGATCTAGAGATCAGGTATAAACAATAAAAAAGGCATTTTTCTTCCTTCACAGGAAAATGTACAACCCATTAATGGATTCAAACACACTACATATGTGTGTATATGTGTATGTATGTATGTATGTATGTATTATGTATGTATGTATGTGTATACATATGTATGCATGCATTGTATGTGTATATATAGGCATATGTGTATTTCTTTATGTAAATTTGCATCTAGAATATTCATCTCCATCTATCTATCTATCTATCTATCTATCTATCTATCTATCTATCTATCTATCTATCTATCTATCTATCTATGATGTGAAAACAAATACACTAATGGCTTACTCCTGAAATCCTAGCTACTCATGAGGCTAAGGTTTGAGGATTGTGAAGCAAAGCTAGCCTGGAAAAATATCCATGAGAGTCTTAACTTATTAACTACTAAAAAAAAGGAAGCCACAAGTGGAGCTGTGGCTCAAATAGTATAACTTTAGCCTTGAGCAGAAAAGCTAAGGGATAATGCCCAGGGCCTGAGTTCAAGCCTCAGGATAGGTACACAGAAACACACACAGACACACATACCATACCACACAGAATGCCTTAAAGACTTTTACCAAGCTGCAGAAAATACTTTATAACGATAGTGACCATTTTATTTAAAAATGAATTAATTTGAAATGCTCAATACTTTGATAATTATATTATATTGTGTTAATCATGTATTCAACATGTTTTTATGATTAAAACTTATGTACAGATATTTTAAATGAATATTTTGTTAGCCAACTTCAAAAGTCGATTTTCTAAGCATACCTTACAATAATGATGAATGTCTCTTATTGTACTTGAATTCCATTTGCCTCAGCAGACATATTTTCCTTTTTGTGCAATTCCCAAGTTACAAAAAAGTATTGACTTGGGTGTTGTCATGTAACTTCATAAACATTCACAAAATATCACATCTTATTTACTTTTTTTAATATTCTATGATTTTGTGTAAAATTCTACAGTTTCATATTCAATTATTTAAAACATCTAATCAAATTGATAGACCTGGGCTTTAGTGGCGCTAATTCTAATTCTGTGCAATAAAGTCGATGAAACTCTTACACACCATTAACTACCAAAAAGCTAGAAGTGGTGCTAAGGGATAGCATCTAGATTCTGAGTTCTGGTACCAGTACCAGCAAAAAAGAAAGATGGTCAGGGAAGGTGGGAGGGAGAAAAAAAGTTGACAGTAAGTTAAAGCCTTGGTTGAATTAAAGTCCATTTGATTTACAAGGATTTTATTTGTGGATTTGATTTATAGTTTATTTGCTTCCATGTTTTTACAAAAACTTAAAAAAATCACTTCAAAGTTTCATTGGTTTATAATTATTAAAATGAAGCCAATATATGATATTTCCTTAAAGAATATTCATTTTAGGGAAGAAATAGGGTAGTCTCAGATTCAGATCAGAATTACTCCATATCTTGGAGCTCATTTAGCAACATATTATATAGTCATATGTACATAGCTATTGAGCTGTTGTGAACCTCTTCTAGGATTATCCTAGCTCCATTCATAAGAAAATCGAGAGACTTGAGGAAAAAACCACATTAAGTGAAGTAAGCCAGACCCAAAGAAACATATACTCCATGGTTTCCCTCATGTGTAATAAAATTTATAATGAAGCTACGTAACTGATTTTCTATTGCAGCTCTTTATTCATATGGCATCTTAAATTAAATTCTAATTACTACTAATATAGGTATTATTGATGCTATCAAGTTGTTTTAGTTACTAATGACATATGCAAATTGATTGCATAAACATTCTTTGGCTTAATGAATATATGCTGATGTTGTGATGTTACAGATAGATTATATAAGTAGAAACCCTTAGTGAACATGTTTCTGTAAAATAAATAGCATATTAAATAATTTCTTAAAATCTTTCATCTCAATTTTGTAATTTTTCCTGAATAATAGGGTATTATAAAAAAGTATTTTTATTTTTAAATTTTATTTTATTGTAAAGATGCTGTACAGAGGAAGGTATTTTATTTTATGGAAGAATTTACTCATAACAAATGCAAATCTGTGAGTGATGCAGTATAAAGAGCATTTATTTTTGCTGTGTTTTGTAAAAGAATAGCACATAGATTAAAATCAATACCATTACAATTTTGTCACTAGGATTCATTTCCAATTAACAATGATCAGGCAACAAGTGTACATACTGAAACCTATTTGAATTTGAGAGCACTATATCTGTTACATGGTACAAAGAGAAATATGAGACTCAGCTGCTCTTCATCTTAATGAGTTTTGACTCATGTACACCTGTTTCTCATTAACCAGTAGGAGAATTATGGCAACTCTGAAGGACAGAAAGAAATAAACATCAACTGTGCCACAACCCAAGGAAGACTGCAACTGTTCAATGACATTATAGTATCTCCTAATTGTAATTGAGAAAACATCAATTTAGGATGCTTCCTTTGCCATTGCAAATGAGAAGATAGTTAACTGTTGAAAGTATTTCAAGTATTTATATCAATAAATAAATCCTTAAATGTTTTTTCAGCACAAAAAGATTGAGTAGTATTCAAGCGCACACAAATGGATTAATTGAAATACAATAGATTCAAGGGAGAACTCATAGTATAATTCCTTAGAAGAGGAAGTTTGACAAAATTAAACATCCAGGAAGCCAGTACTTGAAAGGGGCAGTGTCAAGGGTAAAAAGTGGACAAATGAATAGAAAAATAAAAAGAGGAAGAATACAATCAAGAATCCAGTGTGGGGGGGCTGGGAAGATAGTTCAGTGGTTGAGTGCTTGCCTTGCGTGCATGAGGCCCTGAGTTCGATTCCTCAGCACTGCATAAGCAGAAAAAGCCAGATGTGGTGCTGTGGCTCAAGTGGTAGAGTGCTAGCCTTGAGCTGAAGAGCTGAGGGACAATGCCCAGACCCAGAGTTCAGGCTCCACAACAAGCAAAAAAAAAAAGAAAAGAAAAGAAAGAAAGAATCCAGTGTGTTTTATTTCCTACGAAATTTAGAAGAGTGAGGAAGGGGGCCGTAGGCTAAGGGTGGGTCCGGATATTGAAAGGGTGACATGGATCAAAACAGGTTGTGTTCATAAACTGCATTGCTCAATGGCAACTCCTTTGTACAAGTAATGAAATAGAAAAGTATAATCGAATCTCCCAGAATATTTTAAGTATATTTTAGGAGACTTTGTTCAAATATATTCAGTCATCTGAGCATCAACTTAACTTCCACATTCATCTTTATATTCTTTATGAGCTAAATAGATAAAGAAAACTTAAAGTAAAAATACTCTTTACCCATGGAGGCATTTCATTTTCTATGAATGCTATTGCAATAATATTTGTGTTGTTTATTGAATTCATATTGTCCACAAGCTAGTTACAAACACTTACCAGGTATTACTTTATTTGTTTTCACAGTAACACTGTAAGGTAACTATAATTACTTCAATTTTAAAATAAAAGACTAAAAATAACATTGTAGACAGGCATGTTAGAGCACTTCTGTAAAACCAGCACTCTTGACAGAGAGGCAGGGGAGATTATGAGTTGCAAGGTAGTGTGTGCTATATAATAAGACCCTGTTTTAACAATGTAAACATTTTTTTTTGTCGGTCGTGGGGCTTGAACTCTGGGCCTGGGCGTTGTCCCTCAGCTCTTCAGCTCAAGGCGAGCACTTTACCACTTGAGCCACAGCGCCACTTCCTGAACAATTGTTTGTAAATCACCAAAATTCTTGGAACTATTAAGCAACTGCAGTATTGGCAGCAATATAAACTAGTACAATAACTCTGGACAGCAGTCTGGAGGTTCCTCAAAATACTAAACACAAACCTTCCCTAGGACCTAGCCATACAACTCCTAGACATCCTCCCAGAACATCACAAGCCAGGATACCATAAAGACACCTGCACATCCATGTTCATTGCTGCACAATAGTCAAGTTCTGTAAATGGCCAAGATGACCTATAAGACCAAAAAATATGAAACTGACTTATTCACAATGGAATATTACACACTCATTAGAAAGAATATTATATAAATTGAAGGGAAATGGATGACACTATAATGAGTCATATTAAGTGAGGTAAGACAGATTCAGGGAGAAAAATGGCACATGTTCCCTTAAATGAGGAATCTAGATCTAAAATACACAAAAGCACTCACACACAGTAAGTCTAAAAGAGTATAGTTCTCGGGGAGGAATAAAAAGGTGCAATATCTCTGTGTCTCTGATCATGTAAAATAATATTTATCACAATGAACTCTAGGGAATAAAAACAAGAGGTATTTTTTCATCCATTTTTGTCTTGTTTGTTCATTTGTCTGTCTTTGTGGAGGGGGCAGAAATGGAAGGACAAAGAGTGAACAAAGGCAGCAGTAGCACTCACTAGACACTATGTTGAAAATAAACTATACAATTTGCGAGTGGTGATGGGAGACGGAAACTGGGAGAGAGCAGGGGAAGGGGCGATACTGTACAAAAAGAAATGTATGACAAGAAATGGATTCATTACCTTACTCATGTAACTGTAACCTCTCTGTACAGCATCTTTACAATAAGATTTTAAAAAACACATGGAAAAAATAAATATAATCTAAACCTCATCTATGTAACTGTAACCCCTCTGTCCATCACATTTTCAAAAACAATAATACATTAAGTTTGTAAAGCTCATGTACATATAGTATCTTCTGATTTTTAAAATGTCATCAACTCAATATTTGACTAAAACAAGTTTTAAATATTAGAAGTTAGGAATGGAGTTGGAAATTCTACTTGTGGGATTCATTTAATAATCTGTTTGTACTCAATAAATCAGACAGTAATTATACAATCCTTGTATTATACTCTATAAAATATTGTGACATCATTTGATATGCATAACATCATATATTTCTTTATATTGAAGGCTAATTTGACATATGCTCAAGGAAGCATGACCAAGCAGTTACTGCCAGTTAATATTTTTAAAAGGGGTATTTTATTTCTGTCTCAGTTTTTAGATAATTTATTGAGCCTAATTGGTTTTAGACTTGATCTCTCTTCACTGCAACCTGATTACTATTGTAGATTTAACTAGACCTTTCCATAGTGCTTGCCTGGGAAGTGCTTCAATTTAATCTGGAATCCAAGATGCTCAAGGGTACTTAGCCATTTCCATGGAGGAGGGTGACAACTTGTTTTAATAAGCTTCTCTGGTGACCAAATGTCTATACACAGTGGGATCTCCTTGCTATATTTGGAATGGCAGAGGACCAATTTCTCTCAGAACTCCTGGGTGCAAGGTGACTTCTATTACAATAAAATTAATACGGTATGCCTGTAGTGAGATTGTATTGTTAGAAAGGGAGGAGTAAGTAAAGGAAATTAAGCAAAAATGAGGGAGGGAACAATAAGTTCGACAAGAAATGTACTCACTAATTTACATCTATAACTATAACCCTTCTGTACATCATCTTGACAATAAAATTAATTTAAAAAATAATTATGCCCACAACTGAGATATAAATTCATAGTTTTGTACAAATAATAATTCGTGTTAGGAAAAGTTCTAACCCTTTGCTCCAGGGAGCCATTCCAACTTTTATTACTTTACAAACTATATGCCACTTGTCCAACTTTTCATTTGTAAGTGCTCATGAAAAACTTGAGACAAGTTTCACTCGAATTTTGATTAACATCTCTGTGTGGGATTTCCCTGCAAGAGATGGAGTAGAGCAAAACAGAAAGCAGAAATAGAGTTTCTTGAACCCCTGGTCACCTCTATTAATTTTCTAATTTCCACCTTGGAAGGTCTTCACAGATTTTGCCATGATACCCTTCTGATGCCCTGTAAAGAGATCTTGATGGCCCACTAATTACAAAGATGTCATTGGTTGCTGAAGTTTGAGAAAATTAGGTAAACATACCAATATGTAGTGTGCTTCATGTTTCTTTCTGAAGGTTAAGATGCCTTAACCAATTTTGGCAAAAGACAATTTTTAATCCAATTGTGGAAAGCTATGAGTGTACTCACACTTTCAAGGAGAAGCTTAAACCGATTTGAAATATGACAAATTTTGAAATGACATGTTCATTCTAAGACTGGTTTAGCCTTCAGCAAATACAAAAAATACAAGCTGCTAGGCTATCATTGGAAAACCATAATTTCTTTAGAAGATAAGCAAAATTAAAGGTGAGGAAGCAAGCTTACAGGTAAATATTATTTTTTGCATCAGCAAATTTATTTTATTAATGTACTTTTTGCAACATGACTTCTTTTGGCTTTTCAATTTACTTTACCAACTTCAGGAGTTTTAGTTTTTTATTGATGCAGTCTTTGCAGAACAGTGTAGAGACCTAGTTAAAATACTTGTGAACGTCTTTCCATATCTGTATCTGAACTGAGAACACATGGTTGTCAGATTTTAATTCCATTTTGGGAAAAGCCCTACCAGGTACCTTAAAAATAACTAGTTAACTCTGAAACTCTGGTTCATAAATTATTAATAGATCAGTCTGAATACCTGTAACTTGTAAGTTAAAAATTAAAACTGTTTACCAAGTAAAATTTCCTTTCAAGGTGTCTTGGAAAAATGGGTATAGGCCCTTTTGAGTTCTATTTTTGGTAGTATGCCAGCTCTGTGTCTAACTCAAGTCTATATTTTTAACTCTTAAAATATTAGAACCAAGAGAGTATGAAACCTAAAATAGATCCTCTGAGTTTCTTGTAGGTCACACTAGACTATCAATACTGCATATTTTTATTTTCAATATATTTTCCTTTCAGACAGAATTTGAATATAATTTTTAGTTTTTATTTCCCAAAGAAAACAAATGAAGTTTATATAGAATAATGTTTTAGTGAGTAATATGCATTACATCAGAATGTAATGGTATTTCTCAAATGGGGCAGATGAAGCACTAATTGTGTCATAGTTCACTGTGCAAAATATTAAATATTAATTATGCATTACCTTATTAATATTTACAAAAATCTTGTAGTGAATTGAAATGCTGCTTTTCACTGATTGTGATAGCAGCAAAAATCATTGATTGTTTTGTTAGTATGTAGGTCTGCTTTCTGCTACTATAACAAAATATCTGAGAAGTTCAACTTAAAAAGAGGAAAGGAGGGGGCCAGGAAGTTGGCTCAGAGGTAGAGTGCTTGCCTCACATGCATGAGTCCCTGAGTTCTATTCCTTAGCATGACAAAAGCAGAAAAAAGCTGGAAGTGGTGCTGTGGATCAAGTGGTAGGGTGCTAGCCTTGAGCTGAAGAGCTGAGGGACAGCTCCCAGGCCCAGAGTTCAAGCCCCATAAATGACAAAAAAAAAAAAAAAAAAGAGAGGTTTATTTTGATTTCCCTTTTTGAGGCTTTGTTAGCAGAGGACACACACACACACACACACACACACACACACCATTAACTCATCCAGAACATAGTAATATGTGACATCACTTCAAATTCAGACAGTACTATTTATTAGAATGTGCCATTTAGGGAAATTTCCCAGCTTCTTTCTGCCTCCATTTTTTCCTCAACTTTTCCATCAGGACAGTAATTACTACTATATGAGCCATGTCTCTTTAAATTGCATTTGTTCATCTCAATTTCCTTGACTCTCAAGTCCTTTTCCTCATCTGTCTTAGAATTAATTTACCTTTGCCATCATAATGAAGCTCACATTTCATCTTTTCTAAACTTACAAAAATCATTTTCCTTTTTATCTGTGTAGTACGTATTGCCCAAGCTTACACTAATTGCTTGCATGTTTTAAAGAGCCAGCCTTGTCTCAGTGTTGTAAGACTCCTTTGCCCAATTAGTCTGCAAATGCCTTAAAGTCTTCCTGAGGATTGTCTTCTCCTTTAAGCACCCAGTGCAGGCGAGGAATCAGAAGAATTGGAAGTGAGTTGTTAAACCTGTTGTCTATCAAGGATGACTGAGGGTAAACTATAAGAACTTTCGGCCTCCTTTTATTCACTAGTGCTCAATTAACTTCAAAAGTGTATTTATACTGTTCAAAAATGTTGAAGTTAAAAGACCATTGGATTGGTTGAATTCAAATGAAGCCATTACTTAAATAACTTTTGCTTTTTTTTAAAGAAATCTGAAATGTGAAGGCAAGATCTTTGATCTTCCCTTGGCTGATTAAAAAGTAGAGAGAATGTGTGAAGACACTGCTAAGGGATTTGTCCCAGCATGTCTGTCTGAACATAGAGCTTTCAGGATACCGTAATTGCTGCATTCTACCCTTATTGACAAATCTGAGTTTCTTCTTTATTGTTTTGGAGGGGCAGATACAGACAGGAACTGGGGATATAACTCAGGGTCTTATACATGCTAAATGGGAATACTTGCACTTGAGACAAACCTGATTCTACTGAACAATTATTTTCAAGGTGGGGTTAATTCCATAGCCTGCTTGGGCTGCGGTCTTCATACTGTGCTTTTCCATTTGCTGTGGAGCAATAACACGCCATTGCACCCAACCTTTGTGCTTCTTCCATAGTTGGGACAACACATGCAAACTGTACCACCCAACCTTGATTAAGATGGAGTCTTGTGAAGCCTTTTTTTTTCTCAAGCTGGCTTCAAACTATGCTGTCTACCTCCTAAGAATCTAGCATTACAGGTTTGAGCCACAATGACCAAGTAAAAAAATTCCAGTATCTATTGCTTCTCCAGTTTAATAACAGCATGAGGAATCATTATTTGTTAAACAATGAAAAAAAAATACAATAATGACAAGCAGAAAAATCTGGGCTAGTGTTTATTCACCATTTTAGTTATGTGAAGTCCATTTTTTGATTGTTTTATCCTGGACAAGGAGGTGTTAAAATATGAGCTAATAAATAAATCTCAGAGCCAGTTGCTGGTGGCTCACACCTGTAATCCTAGCTACTCAGGAGGCTGACATCTGAGGATCTCAGTTCAAAGTCAGCCTGGGTAGGAAAGTCTGTGAAACTTTTATGTCCAATAAACTACCAGAAAACCAGAAGTGGTGCTGTAGCTCAAGTGGTAGAGTGCTAGCCTTGAGCTGAAGAGCTGAGGGACAGGGCCCAGGCCTAGAGTTCAGGCCCCATGACCGATACTCCCCTTATTCCCCCCCCCCTAAAAAAAAGAGAAAATTAAAAAGGTGGAAAGAAAGGATAACTCATTTCTATTTCACAAGATCTCATGGTATCAAAGACTATGCATGCATTCTGGAGCTGTCACATGAGCACTTCTGAAATTTATTTATTTATTTATTTATTTACTCGGTCATGGGGCCTGAACTCTGGGCCTGGGCACTGTACCTCAGCTCTTCAGCTCAAGGCTAGTGCTCTACCACTTGAGCCACAGTGTCACTTCCGGTTTTTTTTTTTTTTTCTGCTTACTTGGTGTTGAGGAATTGAACCCAGGGCCTCAAGCATGCAAGGCAAGCACTCTACCACTGAGCCACCTTCCCAGCCCCTTCTCCTTATGAGAGGTGAGTTAAGAGATATAGGTCAAGTACAAAAGCTTCTACTCACACAATTAAATGCTATATAATGCCATGCACTCTTCCTTGAAATGAAGTAGCAATATTCTTTCTACTCATCCACCTATTTTCTGAACAAGTGTTCCATTTCCCTTAAAATTTTTTGATTCTTAAAAAGGCTTTATTTTTTAACTGTACATCAATTTTTGTATATATGCATACATGTACAGTACATTTTAGGAATGAGAATACATGAGAAATCTTAGGCTAATCTTTGACTTGTCCTAGAATTTGAGACTAATGATACTTCCAGCTCTGTTTATCCTATCCTTTGTTAGCTTTCAAAGTGCTAATGAGTTATACCTTGGTCTCAAGCCTAGGGTAGGAGAACATTCATAGAAATCTGTCTCTCTTCATATTATTAGATAAATATACATATATATGTGTATGTAATAAACTATCTTAGTGTTCTCATATATTAATGAAGTAGAAAACTCTTGACTACTTTTCTGAGTTTTGGAACAACTTTTCTTTATATCATCTTTACTTTGCTTCTACACAACATGCTTGATTCCAGCTCGTTTAATATTTGATACTGGACATTAATGACACCAGGATTTCATAGAATATTTTCTGTTTCTGTTATTAGGTGCAAATCTGTCAATGTGGAAATACAGCTCAGCAAAAACAATGTGTTTTCTTGTCTCCTCAACAGTAGCTGGTCAAGAATATTGTGAAGTATCTGAGGACTAGAAATAGTGCAGGAAATTCTAATAAGAGAAACTTTCCTGGGTATCATGGATTTCTTGAATAATGATGACTAAAATCACAACAAAATGATATTAGTGAGGTGCAATAGTTTGAATTAATACTCTGGGTGGTGGTTGTGGTAGTGGTGGTAGTGGTAGTGATGAGGTGATGTTGGTGTTGGTACATGTGTTCTTTTAATTTTCTTGAAAGAATTTTGGAAATTCTTAATAGATTCTTTAAAAATGATCATAGAAATAGTTAATGATGCTTAGATAATAAATTGAATCCAGATGATATATTTAAAAGATTAACCTTTGTATAATCTATGAGCTATTTATAAATTATTCAGTATTTAGTTCACTTAACATTTTAAGGCAAATTCATGGCATTTGACAGATCTGAAAGCAGTATGATTTGTCATCATGTGAAACATAATGATATTTCCATTAACAGATGATACATACTTTCCAAACCAGCAGCTATCCAATACCCTTTCAACAGTGTTTCTTTTAAAATGATGGCATTTTCTTTCATGTGATTTTGAAGATGTTTTCATTTGTGATATTCTTGATGTGAAGTACGTTCAAATGACCAAATGATGAATAGTGGTATGAATTATCTTCATGGGCTAAACTCAGCTCACATAGTATGCAAGCAGGAAATTGTAAGGAGTTAATACATGCTATTACTAAACAACTTCATGATAAAATTTTGGCTTTATTTTATTAACATAACTTTAATTCTTAGGTTTGTTTGCAGTTAAACTCATCTCCCCAAGACCTCTTTCTCAGAGAGTTAGCATTAACATTATTACATCCATTATAATTTACAGTTTCTATGACAATCACAGAAATATTGTCCTTATATTCTTTCTTTCTTTATTTTTGTCATCGTGGGGCTTGAACTCTGGGCTTGGGAGCTGTCCCTCAGCTCTTCAGCTCAAGGCGAGTGCTCTACCGCTTGACCCACAGCGCCACTTCTGTTTTCTAGTGCTTTATTGGAGATAAGAGTCTCATGGACTTTCCTGTCCAAGCTGGCTTTGAACCGCGATCCTCAGATCTCAGCCTCCTAAGTAGCTAGGATTACAGGCGTGAGACACCAGCACCGGCTTATTCTTTATTTTTATATGCTAAAATTGAGACCTAGACAGGGTAACTTTATCTTAGTTAGCATATCATAATATTAGGGAAAAATATTAATGCCCCCTTGAAAAATACTAGAGAAGGCTTTGAATAAATTTTCTTAGATAACCTTAAGTTTCATGTGATTATATTTCCTTAAATGTTAATCACCATATTGAACTTTTATCCAAAATTGTCATGGAGATGACCTATTCTTATGGGTAACAACCTATTTACATTTTAGTCTTACAATCTTTGTGCAAATTATTTTAGTAGTTTAAAGGCAATGATGCCTATAAATAATCCATATTAATAAATACTTTTAGAAAAAACATTAGAAGAAACCTTTTCTTACCCAAACTTATGAATATTGATCTTAAGGTGGTATATACATAACAATATATTGATGGTTGAAAAATTCTACTACCTACTTATATTTTATTAATATTAATGAAGAAAATCAATATAAAAACCTTACAAATTGTATTTATAAAAGTTTTATCGAGTGGCATTTGTTTTTGCATTTTTACAGTTTAGAACAATATATGTTATAATATTTGTTGTCATAGGTCAAATTTACAAATCTATACTGGTCACAATCGACAACACATACTGCAAGGAATATATTGTAAAGGTCACTAGGGCATCGAAAATTGTTTCCAAACTCTTTTAAATATGATCTGCTACTAAATATTCTAATTCAGTATTCAGAGTAGCCAAAAGCATCTTTTTCCAGACAACGATCTTAGGTGAGTCTAATTCAGATGTGATGACTTAAGTCAGTTTTATAGATAATTTAATTTTCCTAGCTTTTTCCTTAAGTGACTTCTAATCTGACGTTTATGCTTAAAGTATATTTACTTTTTTGTTTCTTTATTATATAATAAGTTGGTTACCAACCAATTATAATCAAATTTGTTTGCCTACAGTAGATAGCTCACTATCTTGTTAAGATTTTGGTTATAGTCTGAATAAATGTGTACTGCTTCCACCGCCTACAGATTTTCTTCCGGATCCTAATAATATATACATAAGATAGTTAGGTTTTAATCTGGAATAAGCTTTGTATGTGTTCAAATAATGACATTCAGGTAATAAGGCATGCCAAATATATTCTGATGCCAAATGAGTAATCCAGAGCTCACCTCAAACAATTCCCAAGGCTGATAATATGTGCATGTTACATTGTATTGAAATGCCTCAGAATCAGTAAGATTGCATTCACCATACAGAGATTTAAAGACAATGTTTTTAATTGTTTATGAACAAGAAAATTCAGAACATCAGTGATAAATTTAGAATTATAATCCATAATAATAATACATTTTAGTAACTCTTGGATGAATCATGTTAGAAAAAATAAAATGTAGTCTTCAATTCCTGATAATATTATGGAGTTAAAAAGCCTAAAAAATATCTGATAAAAATAGAAACAACAGCAACAACAACAATATGAAAAAATAAACACATAAGGCTCAGAAACTGTTGATAAACAGTACAAATATCAAACAATCTCATGATAAAGACACTATGTTGCAAATGACTTTTACAACTGAGGGGGTAAGGAGTTGGGGAGGAGACAAAGAAGGTGAAAACATGGAAGGGAGGGTAACACTGTTCAACAAGAAATGTACTCATTTCCTTATTTATGTAACTAAATCCTCTGTACATCACCTTTACAAGAAAATAAAATTTTAAAAAACATAAGAAGTAATATATAAAGATATATATTAAGATATAAAGATACATACTAAGTGATCAAATAAAAGATAATAATCTGAAAAGTAATGGAAATCTAAAGCTGAAACAATGGCATATGGTCATGATAGGATAGACTTCAACACTGTAAATTAAAGTGAGACATCTTCATGAAACAAAACCTTCATGGACTACCACTTCAGAGACATTACACTAGAAAAAAATTCCAGTTACATACATAACAGAAAAAACTGTATGTCTTCACACAAAATACAGAGGAAAAACATATCCCTAAACATACCCAAAGGAATTCAATTGCCAACTATGCCTTCAGTTTAAGGCTTGAATTTACTTGTGAGTTCTTTGACTGTAGAAGCTAATAATTACTATGGATCCAAAAATCTGGGATTGTCAAACACTAGTTGTGCATAGAAGGTGTAACTCAACTCAGACTGTTGGCATGCCAATAAAGAACAATCAAATATGAGCCCCCAAATCCAAAATTATCAAATAGACCTTGTTTACAAGACCCAGTAGAAACTGCCTTCTAGTTCTGGTTTTTTACAAACATCAGATGATGCATATGAAGTATGTATTTTTATAACTGAATGGGAATGAAAACATGACCATGAATGAGACACTTGAAAAAAGTAAATAGTAGCTCAAACCAAATCAATCCAAAACTAAACTAAACAAATCACAGATGCAATCTCTAAAATTAATGATCACAAAAAAAGCATTGCCAAACTCATTGAAGATAATTAATACACTGAATTCCAGAGAAGCAAGGAGTTCGGAAATATGAAATTTTTAAGAGAAAAATGTGCAGTACCTAATAATAGTGCTTTTCCAGAATCAAGAAGAGAGCAGAATGTTAAAGGGAATATTAGAAGCATTAATAACTCGAATATTTTCAATAACAGGACAAAGCTAAAATCAGGAATATAAACAAAACCCAAATGAAACTAAAATTGGACACAGCCATGATGAAATAAGAGAATACAAAAACAAAGAGATTACCTTAAAGTTATTTAAAGAGAAAAGACAGATTACCTGAGAATAAACAGCACTCAGAAATCAGATGACAGTGGAACAATCTCCTTATTTTGCTAAAAGAAAATAACTGTAGCTTATAAATGTGAACCTACGTAAGTTACATTTTAGAGACATACCTACATAAAATTATTTTACCTAAAACAGCACCTCACTGAAAAAAACTTCTGAAAGACAACTCAAGAAAATAGAAAAATGTTTATGAAGAAAAAGTAATTTGAAAGAATGTGCAAATATTTACAAACATGAATAAACTTTCCCATAATAAAACAATTATTATTTGTGGTGTTAAAAATAAAAATAAGGGCTGGGAAGTTGGCTCAGTGGTAGAGGGCTTGCCTTGCATGCATGGGGCCCTTGATTCAATTCTTCAGCACCACACAAGCAGAAAAAGCTGTGAATGGTGCTGTGCCTAAAGTAGTAGAGTGCTCACTTTGAGCTCAAGAGCTGAGGGACAGTGTGTAGGCCCAGAGTTCAAGCCCCAAGACCGACAAAAACTAGAATATTTTGCAGGAATAAAAATAATGTTCTTTGTGTTGTTGATGGTGATAGAAATACCAATTAACCTTAACCATTATTAAACTTAGTCTAATACAACTGCTAAAATGATAAGAGTAACCACTAAATGAGTAGAAATAATGTACAATTGCATCTGAAATGTCTGAAAGAGAGAACAAGAGAAAGGAGTTCATCCAAATTCAGACCAGAAGCAGATAACTGCTGAAGAGTCCTATTGATGCTTCCCATCTTCTGAGTGAGGTTAATAAGATGAGCACTTGGACCCTGTAGTGAATGGAGAAGGAAATAATTTGTTCCTGCTTTCATGGACTATAGCTTTTGTTTCCCACGTGTAGAGTACTGGTCATTTCAACACCTACTGAAGAGATAGAAAGTGCAGTTTTGAAATTTATTGTATTTTATAATTGTACAGCATATTATTTTAGTGGGAAATTCAATTGCTTATAAACTATTTCGTTAAGAGCAGAGATACAGAGTGTTGAGCTACTGTTGATTGGTGTAATAGTCAACTCAACTTATGAGACTTGTTTTGAAACTGAATATTTGATTTCTTGCTGTGAATTGTGGTAGGTTGAAAGTGTAAAACCAACTCTCTCTCTCCTCTCTCTCTATAAATATATGTGTATGTATGTATAGATAGGGATATGTGTATAGATGTATAGAATTTTCTCTTATTTTCACAGAAGAGCAATTAGAAAAAAATGTCACTTTTTATTGATCCAAGTTACTAATCAATGTCTACTTTAGGCTCAGATGTTTGATCTTCAGAGAAAGAAAATGTAAATAAAATGGAATGTGGACACTTAGGTAATCCAGAGGCTGAAATCAGAGGGCATGAAGATTTGAAGCCAACTGAGAAAGTCTGAGAGATTCTAATTCCAATTATTCATCAAAATGCCAATTGGCAAGTTCTTCAAATGGTAAAATACTAGCTGTGAACAAAAGCAAGCACAAGTAGAAGGCTATGAGTTCAAGTCATAGTGTTGGCACAAAAGAATGGCATATCTGGAGAAATAGACTTTGTAAAGATTCTCAGTGTTCTTCAGGACTCTTCTTTCTAAATGACTTTCCTATTAGCCATTTAGGCTTTTGTCCTTACAGAGGGAGAAGAATAAAAATGCTGACAGGGCAACAGAAAGGAACAGGCTAAAATTAAAATTGTGAAATATCTTGAAGCAAGTGATATCCAGAATTTCTGGCTGGACATAATATAGGATGTATTAGGTTCTGAGTAAGAAAGTCTTCTAAGGGAAGTATATATGACACTATCACATACTGCTAATAAGAAAATGAGAAAGGGGAAAGAGTAGGAAGATTTTCATTGGAAAATAGCCAACTGTCACTGCAGTGAGTTTGTGTAGCTGCCAGAGTTATGCCATAATAATTAATGAGGTCAAGTCTATGGAGCAGAACTGGTTATCACTGTATTATAGGGGTTTGGGACGTGTGTGCGTATGTGTGTGTGTGTGTGTGTGTTTGTGTAATTGTGTTTCACTGTCTCCCTGAACACAAAGAGCTGAATGCCTTTCCCTACATTTCCCGTAATGGGTGAAGACCATATACTAGTGTCACACACCCTTTCTTTCAAACATTTATTTCATGTCTTTAAGTAGGACTTTGTATTCTAATAATTTTTGCAAATGATAAATCTGTAGTAGAACTGCTTAATGTATAAAGTTAAATATATAATCTCAGATGAATGAAATGCATTATCTAGTCACCAGAAAAGGCCTAAATAGGGAAGTATAAGAGCAATGTTTTCATATTTTCTTTGTAGAAGCTGAACTACAAGGTCTGGTTGGTGGGGGAGAACTTCAGATAGAAGAAAGGGGCCTGTTGGTGATGGCTCCTAAAGAAATAGGGTCTTTGTACAAGATTAGTACAAAAGTGAGCCTGAGAGAGAAATTTGCCCAGTTGCGTTCCTGGTCTTATGCTCTTCCTGGACCATGCCTCTACCTTCCATTAAAACTTTCCTCCATACTATTTAAACTAAAAATGTATATAAAGTACAAAATGATTATTACTTATATATTACTTTGTACTCAACCTTAATCTTTGTGTAAGACCCCAGCAATGAAAAGATGTGATAATGATTCTTGTTTCAATGTACTTACTTATTATAACAATTTTAAAACTCAGCTCTCTACAATTTTTTTTGTTTGGTCATGGGGCTTGAACTCTTGGCCTGGGCACTGTCCTTGAGCTCCTTCAGCTCAAGGCCAATGCTCTACTACTTAAGCTACAGCACCACTTCTGGTTTTCTGGTGGTTAATTGGAGTTAAGATTCTCACAGACTTTTCCTGCCCGGGCTGGCTTTGAACTCTGACCCTCAGATCTCAGCCTCCTTAGTAGCTAGGATTACAGGTGTGAGCCACCAGTGCCCAGCAAGGGATTTTTATGGTGCTGAGTTTTGAACCTGGAGAGTTTTACTTGCTAGGCAAGTGCTGTTCCATTGAGCTACACCTCAGCACCTACAATTTTATTAAAAATTTAGTAATAGGACTAGTTTAATTTCTTCAAAGGTACTGAGTTCATCAATGCATGTCTTTCTTAATTTTAAGAGATGAAAACCCATACAAAGTATGATCTATCTAAACTCAGCTCAGGCAATAAAGCAGAGGTTCTTTTCATTGTTTCCACAGGTTTTTAACATGGAAGACACTAAAACTAGGAAGATTTCAATTTTAACTTGTTTAGCCCTCCTTTCTGTATATTTTAAGGTCTAGAATATAGTACCTAATTATAGATGTGTTTGACATACCAAAGGTTACCTGGATTTTAGTACATCTAGAATTGTATAAACCATCTCTGAAAGATTATTTCCTATTTTAGCTTAGTTTTATGTTTATACTAAGTTTTGGATATGTGTATATATATATACATATATAAAATATCTATATGTGTCTATTGAGCTGTGGCTACATTGAAGATTTTTTTAAGTCTAGAAGTATGGTTTCCTAGTAACAAGAATCATATATAATTCTTCAAATAGCTCTCTCTTTCTCTCCAGTCAAAAACTGCAGCCTGTAAGCAAAACAAAAGCTTTTCAGAGACAGGTTCAAATTCTGTCCAGCATATCTGACAATAAAAGTAATGGTGATATTTTAGTATAAACTAGAAAGAAGCCAAATATACAGTAGCAGTAGATTTCTTTAAGTCTGATTCATCTACAAATGACAAGGGAACTCTCATAATATTTAATACTAATAACTTTTTAATAATAACTAAACTGCTGAACACTTTTGTAAGGTTGATTATCTGGCAATTTATTTGCAGTTGTCTGGTTTTAAAAGAATAGTTGAATTGAGTCTAATCAAAAGACTGAAATCTATTCATCTCCTTTTTTCCCCTAAAGGTAAACAGCAGCAGAGAGAAAGCTATTTGCAAGGAAGTTTTGTTTTGTTTTTTGTTTTTTGTTTTTTTTACTTATTCTCAGCTCTTACATAAAACATTCCAGACTAAGAGAGACAGTTTGAGTGCAATTTACTTTTAAAAAATTGAACTTGGTTAGAAGAGTGGCTCACAAATACAGTCCCATCTATTCAGGAGGTAACATTTGAAAACAAAAGGCATAGTTTGAAGCAAGGGAAGGCAAATAAAATAGACTCTGCCTCATTCTAGATCTCAGGTGATCCATGCCTGTGATGCCAGCTGTACAGAAAGAAATGTACTGGTGGATCACAAGACTCTCCCCGACATAAATGTGAGACCCTATCTGAAAATTAACAAAAGCAAAAGGAATGGATGTGTGGCTCAAGTGATAAAACACCTACCTAGCAGTGTGAGGCCCCAAGTTCAAACCCTAGTTCAAGAGAGATATTGAAGATACTTGTCCTTTCCTTATAAAATTTCTAAAGCAGAAATGAATTAGTTTATTTCACTTGAAGTTAATTTATGTACAAAAATATAAAGGTGGAAGATAAAAAACAATGAGATGAAACTTACTTCTTCATGCCAGACTTGATATAGTATACTATCTAATATAAAATACCCAAGTTATGATCCAAAGTGTGTCAATTTAATGATTTCTTGTGCTACCTAGACCATTTGAATTCTACTTTCTCCTCTATTATTTCCAAGATAACAAGTTTCAGACTGTAAAATATCACTAAATATCCTGTGTTGCTTTGTAGTTTTAGCAAGGAAAACACAAGGTATTTGAATTGTACCAGGAATACATTGAGACCCAAAGTAGAATGAAGAATCAGTTGATGAATTGAGATGGGTTAGTAGAGATGACATTTTATCAGTATGCAAAACATCGGTACCTACAAATAGGTTTCCTCTACCTAACGTCTATGTTTTATTTGGTCAGTAACATTTTTTTTTCTTGGTAGTTCTGGTCATTGAACTTAGGGACCACCTGAGCCATTGACTATAAGGTCTATGTACAAGACCATAAGGTCTTGTGTTTACACCTTTAGCCTGGGCTTAAGCTGTCCTATTTATCCATCCTATGTAGTTAGGATACCAGCTGTATGCTAGCATGCCTAGCTTTTTATTGGTTGAGATCTGATCTTGGGGTCTGTTAGTGTGGCCTGGCCATAAACTGTCATGCTTCCAACTAGTATTACAGGTGTGAGCCACTGTTGTCAGTTTGGTGAGGTACCATCACCCTTTAAATCTATAAATTTTCTATCAAATTGTGACATGATTCCTTACCAAATGGCTAGTAAAATTCAGTGAGTTGACAATATTAGAAGTTTCTTTGCAAACAGCATTTTGTAAATATAAGGAGTTCTTTGGAGTTCATGCCTTTCCTACAACATTCAGTGTTCAATGTTGTCATAGCATATAAATTAATGTAAACAATTTAAATTATAAACCTAACAGCCCAGAGTGATATCAATTAACATTAATTCAGTAAATAAAGATGACTTGAGATTCCTGATTGCCTTCCTTCAGGTATATGCTCATGTAAACTTCAGCATGTTCATTGCATAATGATTGATATTCCTTAATATCATGACATCTAATTTCTGAGGCTCTTATTCCCATGTTGTATCAACTTTCACATAATCAAGAGATACTCTGCAGTTAAATGAATTTAATTGATGAAAGTTGTTTAGGCTCACTAATTATTTGTAATTTCTAGAAAATAAAATTGATGGGATTTTCTAGCTACTTTCATTGATGAAAAAATCAATAAAGAATCAGCTGGGAATGTGGTTTAGTGGTAGAGTGCTTGCCTAGCATACATGAAGCCCTGGGTTCAATTCCTCAGTACCACGTAAACAGAAAAAGCCAGAAGTGGCGCTGGGGTTCAAGTGGTAGAGCATTAGCTTTGAGCAAAAGAAGTTTAGGGACAGTGCCCAGGCCCAGAGCTCAAGCCCCAGGATTGGCAAAAAAAAAGGAAGAAAGAGAAAAGAAAAAAAAGCAAATAATCTACCTAATGATTACAACTAAAACTATGGAAAATATAAAATAAAAATATGTAATGAAACCAATGAACCAATGATGGGCAAAAGTAAGTACAATCCAGAGAAGGTTTAAACTCAATTATTTAACTCTAAATATCTCTACTTACCAGTTTCTGTTGTTTAGAATAAAACCAAAAGTCTACATAGATTACCTTGATAAAACTAAAAAAATGTACTATTATTGATTTTATGAGTGTTGTGAAAATCAAAAAGCACATAGACTTTACAAATCAGTGACAGGTCACTCTCAAATCAGTGGATAATTACTAAAATACACAGATAAGGAAGAAATCAAGGACCATATTTGATAGAATATTGCCAAGGTGAATGAAAAGGTTGTAGTGACACAGAAGATATCATTACTATAGAGATAGTATGGGATTTTGACTGTTACTATTTTGAGAAAACTGGTAAGGATCTCAGGGTCTCCACTAAAATAGCAAATCTCAATTTAGGGGTAAATGTTAAACACAAAGGATAAGTTGTTGCCATGAGGAAAACAAACAAACTCAAACACAAACAAAGGAAAGGAAACACACTAAGAAAGCCTGAAAATAACCTTCTAAGACATCAAAAAAGAGCTGGTAATCCAAGTGTGCTTGCACACAGTGCCACTCTCCTCAGATGAAGGACAGATTTCAAAATCTAGAATGAAAAGCATTGGTCACAGTTAAGAATCCCAGAAGTATGAAGAAACAGAAAATATGGTTTCATAGAAACAAATCACATGCATCTCAAGTGTGGAATGAGCATCCAGAAAAAATCTATATAAATACATGGCTCATTACAATTAGTCTGACATATTGATAATTGGAATCACAGAAAGAGAAGGTAAAGAGAAGAAAAAAAATGAGGAGGTAGTGGTTAAAAATTTTCCAAATTTGAAAGCAATCTATAGATGCAGGTGTTCAATGAATTACAAACAGTACAAACTGAACCATACCAGAACCAAACTACAGATAACAAGAAAAAATAAACTATATACAGGACAACTGCAATAAGAAATAATGATGACTTCTCTTTACAAGCAATGTTAATCAGAGGACAATAGGACAACACTAAAAATTCTGAAGGACAAAATCCATAGAAAGTGTAGTTATAAGTTTAAGATGAAAGAAAAATACTTTTAGACATTGGAAGAACTTTTCACAAAAGACATACAACAAAATATTGCTAGCATAATAACTTATCTAAAAATTTTTTGTGGTAAATATATTGCAGTACTGTTCTCAGTAGCCAAATGGCAGAATCAGCTTAGGTCACACACAACAGCTTATTACATAAATAAAATGTAATATAAATATATGTATTCCTAACATGCACAATATATTATATATAAATTATATTTATTATATATACACATATACACACATATACTTATATGTGTATACAAGTATATATAAGTATATATGTATATCTAAATAGTATGTATATGTGTGTCTAGATAAAACATTAAACTATGAACTATTACACAGCCATAAAAACAAATGAAATACAGCCATTTGCAGGAAAATAGATACAATTCCAAGACATCCTTCTGAGAGGACAAACTAAACATGTACTCATTACTTCACTCATGTTACTGTAACCCCTCTCTACAGTATTTTTACAATAAAATATATACAAAAAATAAAATCTCATTTATTTATGCATAGAAGCTATATCTAAAAGTCACACATATTTATATGGATATATAAATATGTATATAAATATATGCATATATGGATATATACATTATATATCCATTTATATATTTATTATATATAGTCATATATAGTCATATTAGTCATTATATATATAGTTATATGTATGACTATATATGTATACATGTATACATACACACATATATTGATATATTTATAGATATATCCATTCTATAACTCTATGTATATATGTCAATTATAAAACCATATATATGGAAAAATGTAAAATGCGAATCTAGCTAAGGGACTACTTAGGAGGAGATGGGGTAGGGAGAAATGTAAAAGTATAATAGAGACTGAATAATTTTGTAAAAGAATGAACATGTTTGAAATAAATCATATCTGAAATAAAAATGTTATAATGTAAATAAATGCAATACAGTTATCATGCACAATGTCCTTATGTTAAAATGAAGCTAGTAAACTTAAGGAGCTGAATGGAAAATGAATGATGTGATGGGGAAACAGAATGGCAGAGATAATGACAATGATTCACATGCATTTATAAATATTTATCTACACGTAAATAGTTTGGTCAGACAGAAAAAATAAGAAAGAAGAATTTCAGAATCTCTTGAAAGAAGAGGTTTCTGGTTATATACGTGAAACAGAGGAACAATTAATAAGTATGGAAAAGGTTCAATTAGTTCTTTTCATTTTTCCAATGTGTGTAGAATAACAGAAATAATATATATTCATCATTAAAACCCTGTATAATATTTAAAATACTTTTTCCTTAAGAATAAAAACCACTGAGCAATATTCTTATTGTCAGAGACATACAACAGAAGAGAGATGTGAGGATTCTTGTCTCTCTGGAGGCAGAGATGAGAGGAATCTGATTTTGAGACCATCATGTACTGCATAAGGAAGACTTGTCTTAAAAATAAATAAATAGATAAACATGCTGGGCACTGGAAGTTCATGTCTGCAACCTTAGTTGCTCACAAAGCTAAGATCTGAGAATCACAGTCTCAACCACCCAGGGCAGGAAAGTCTGTGACACTCTTATTTCCAATTTACCACCAAAAACACAGAAACAGTGCTGTTGCTCAAGTGGTAGAGCACTAACCTTGAGCCCAAGCCCTCTGTTCAAACCCCAGGACTGACACAGAAATAAAATAAGCTGGAATAGTAGCCCATGTCATTAATACTAGCTACTTGGGAGTTGGCAGTAAGGAGGATCATAGGCAGATGCTAACTTTGCAAAAAGCTTTACAAGGGTCCTATCTCAATCAATAAAATGTAGAGTGAAGTGGTGTGTGTCTGCATCATGGCAATGCAGGAAGCATGAGTAAGAGAACCCTGTGCTCCTGGTTGACCTCGGTATAAATATGAAACTCCTCTCAGAAAAACAACAAAAGTAGGAAAGGATGGGGATGTGGCTCAAATGGTAAAACACCTGATTGTTAAGCAGGAAGACCTGAGTACCTACTACAGCATCCTCCACAAAATAAAAAAAGTAAGATGCCCATGCTATAAGTATGTGGTACCTGCCTCAGAAATGACCAGGCGGATGTTCTGGGGACAGATCCTATCTCCAGCCTCAGTGAGATACAGCATACAGTAAAGATCACAACACTGAGAAGCAGTTCAGGCTCTGTACAGACTGAAACACAACTCATAATCATGTGCTCCACTAGCCCTGTTCTCCATTCAAGGTTAAGATATCTATGTTGATCCTACATTCTTCCAGAGTATTAAATCATATCCTTCAGTGAGCTTCTTCATGGAAAGAAGAGGCATATCCAATATGGAAAGGAGTACTACAAAACTGTATGTTGCTAGGTTTGCCTACTGCAGCATAAGATGTGTGTTTGTTGGCAGCCATGTATTGTGTGTACATTCCTGACAATCATTCTAATGTTAGTCCTGCCCAGACATACATGTCCCAGGGTGGTCCTTAGGATTCCATACAAGAATGGTAGGAAAGCTGGTAGCTCACACCTGTAATCCTAGCTACTCAGGAGTAGCTGAGGATCATGGTTCAAAGGTAGCCCAGGCAGGAAAATCCCCATGAGACTCTAAACTCCAATTAACAACTCAAAAACCAGAAGTGGCACTGTGGCTCAAAGTGGCAAAGCACTAGACTTGAGCAAAAGAGCTCAGGGACAGCTCCCAAGCCCTAACTGCAAGCCCCATGACCGACCAAAAAAAAAAGATAAAAGAAAAAGAAAAAAATAAATGGTGGTATGTGATGCTGGGTCCCCATGGTGTGGGTTACTGGCTGCCTTGGAAGAGTAGACTACCTGTTAATAACATGTTTATGTACCATTGTGGTATGTAGGTGCAGGGATTAGTCCTCCTTGCTAAGGGATCATGCAGGAAGAGGGATAGCATGTAGATTTTTATTGTGAAGATTCCTAAGTGGTTATACTGAAGGGAAGATGGGGTAGGTCAGCCTCCCATATCAGAACTAACAGAGGTCTCAGACAATGCACATCTGGAGGATAGTGATCCAGCAAATGCATGCAACCCTGAGACCCAGTACACATGCACTGTCATGGGTTACCTTGGGGCCTTACTTGCTGGGCCGGATGATACTTTTCTCTAGCGAAAGTATAGACACATACCACTGATGGGCAGAGTGCCAGTGAACAGAAGGAGGCTGTGGGCCCGTGAGTAAAGCCTAGCTTCTACTCCTGTCCTGCCTCCCATCTTCTTTTATTTGCATAAGTCATGCTTCACTCTGCCTAGAATGAAGAACCTGAGTTCCACTGAGGAAACTACTTTAAATTTTAATCTTGTTATTATTATGACATAAGAATCTCTCCAATTATTTATATTGGTGTTTTTTTCAAAAATAAGGCAAAAAATAAAACTCTGTCAGTTACAAACCATCAGTTACAAATGATAAGCACTTAGTAAATGCAACAGTACCAATGTTATTATTTACCTAAGAAAACTGAATTACTCATCATTATATTATTCAACCATCTTGTGGATTTTTGGATACACAAAACCAGATGGCTTAACAAAAGTAGAAAGTGTATAATATGACAATAAAGGTAGGGGACAATCATCATTACAATCAGTTACTTTTGTAACTTGAGAAGGGCTATGAAATAAACACCGAAGTTACTACTGGGAATTTTATTCTAATTATAAATTGTTAGAGACATTACCTGAGTAGCTTCTTTGGGAAATAAACTTATGAACCATTTTATTATTAACCACCTAGAAGAAACATAAGACATACACACATATATTTGTAAATGAACAGAACTTTTTCAGTCTCACTTGTTCAGAATACAAGTAATTGTTGATTGAAGCCAATGTTATCTTTTCCTATATCAGTCAAAGCCTTAAAAACCAGCTGACAGGGTTGGCTCTTGGGTAGTGAGTTCTGGACAGTTATACAAAAATGTTTTTGGACACACTGAAAAATAGTTCAAGGAAGTTTTTGGGTAAAGAAGAACAAAGAAAAGGTAGACAGATAATGTAGAACTCAGACATGGGTGCAGATCTGTTAACACGTGCACCTGATGACAGATGCAATTAGTGTTTTAATATCAGGGGTATTATGGTTAAAAAAAAGTGGATTGGAGATTTGGTTCAAGTTTGCCTGAAGATGTTTCCCTTTGTTTTAGACACGTGGCATATTTCATCATTATCAAATGGACTCAGAGGTATCAAGGGCAGCTTGTTTATGGAATTTGGGTTGTTATGACATAGATGCCTGGGTCTCTTTATAAACAAGAATGCTGGTACTTGCTCCTGTAAAGACAGGTGTCTCTATCCTTGAGATTAATATTTTTCTTTGCAACCCTTTTTGAGATCAAAGTAGTCATTTCAATAAATGGACTTTCACAGGTCAAGTGTATTTAAACTATCCTTGCTTGGTACTAGCACATACTCAATATGTGGGAAAATAAGAAAGGTAGGAGAGAGAGGCAGGAGGGAGGGAGAGAAGGAAGGAGAGTGAGAGGGAAAAGGAGAGAAAGAGCTTTTCTGCTTTTTTATGGGATGCAGTTTAGTGAAGGAGTGTAAGGCTTTTTAATCAAGCCATTTATTAATAAAATGCTTACCTCTGAGTTCCTGGTTCCTTTTATAGTGCCTCATTGTTCTTCACCTATTCTGCCTTACCTATTCTGTTTTTAAGATATATTTTATTGTTATTGTAGAGGTGCTATACAGAGGAGTTACAGTTACATAAATCAGGAAATGATTAGCTTCGCTCTCTCCTAGTTTTCTCTCCCATCCCCACCAACAAGTTGGATAGTTCATTTTCCATATAGTGTTTAATGAGTACTGCCGCTGTATTTGTTCACCCTTGGTCCCACCTTCTCTGTGCCCCCTCTACTCTCCCAAAGATAAATAATCAGCAAGACAAAAGGAAAGACAACAAAAACAGTAACATCAATAATAAATCTGTTTCCATTTCTTGGAGTTCTAGAAGTATTTTTTATATAAATAATATGAACATAGCTTGGGAGCCTTTATGATCCACTCCTATGACTATTCTCCTTTGGTCTCACTGTGTGAATGTCTGGAGACCAATATAATTTATCATGTCCCAGTATATTTTGTTTCATAATCCATTGTGTTTATTTGTAGGTTTATAGGCACATATCTCAGTTTTACAAGTAGTTTTTATTGTTCTCTAAGTAAATATTTATATAGTTCTTTTTTACATAGACTGATATCATTACATCTATTGATTGCATATTTGCTATTCAAAGAATTATTACTTTCTCATTTATTGGTAATCTTACATTTACTGAAACTCTTCTGTAGATATTTTGAACATAAGTATAAACAAAACAGACATGATCCTCCACCTGTTTCGAGTCTAATAAGAAATATGGATAAATAAAGATAAATATACTAGTAGAAGAGTAGGCATTATAGGAATATATGTGTCCTTCAACAGAATATGTTCTGGGAACAGCTTCCTGAACAAAAGGTTAATTAAGTTGAGGATAGATGATTGAATAGAAATTAGTTAAATAACAGGAAAACAGGATTGCTTGAAGTCAGATAATAAACATGTTCAAGAGACTGGAAACTGAGAAAAGGTTAAATTTAAGCTAAAATAGTTTCCTGTGTCTGGAACAAAATATTCTTGTGGATGAATGGTGAGAATTTTGACCACATATACATGATCATGATATAAAGAGCCTTGTAAAACAAAAAAAGTGGCTTCAAGTGTGTCTTCAGATCAATCGATAGCCATGGGTGGATTTTAGGTAATAATGTTTTGTGATCCATTTTGCAATTTGAAAGATCAGTTCAGCTACCAGGTAGATAAAGATCTTAATTGAAAGAAGGTGGAATAAACCCTATGGGAGAAAAGGAGAGCCTGGCACATGTGGTGGCAGTGTAGATGAAGGGCACAGGATGGTTTCCTGAAGCTGTAGATTGCCTGTAGCAATAATGGCCAGGCTAACCAGTACTTACATGAAGATGAATAATTAAAATTTCTTCTCAATTGAAATATAATTTCAATATTATTAAGGAATCTATTTAAGTATAAGGTTTAGAGAATTCTAATATATGTACCAAATCATGTAACCAAAATCTCTGTGTGACCTATCACCCCAGAACATTTCTTCATATCTGTTTCTAGCCAACTTTCATCCTCCAAAGGCTAATTATCTTCTGATTTTGTATAATTTATCTCTGCTTGCTTTTGGGTTTATCATGATTAATGTTTTATTTTATATATGTATGTATGTATGTATATATATATATATATGTATATATATATATATATATATATATATATATATACTATGTATTCCTTTGCATCTGACTTCTTTGCTTAGAAAAAAAATGCTGTTAACATTTATCCATAATGGTGAGTTCATCTGTAGTCTTGGCTTTTAATACAGGTTGGTATGCATTCGTAACAATTTTCTTATCCATTCTCTTAGGGATTATTAACATCTGTGTATTATGCAGAAAAATCTAGTATAAACATTCTCTCTATAAACATTCTCTATTATATAACACTTTTCACATACTTTTATTTTGTCCTAGTTTTTGTAATTTATTGTGCTTTTATTTGTTTGGGGTCCATATTTCTTTAATTTTCTTTACAAAAGATAACCATTCAGATTAGTGACTTCTATCTTTTTTACATTGGATATGTGCATTTGGTGTTTTAAATTTCCCTCCAAGCATGAATATTTTTATTAGATCCACTAATTTAGAATTATGTTTTGATGTTTACGTTTCTTCAATGTTCTAGTCGGAAGATTAGCAGTATATTAAAACTAAACTTAAGATCACTTTCATGTAATACTGCAGAATTTCTTTGGAGTATACGGAAGTATTCCCAGGCCCTCCTAACTTTCTTTATAAAAATATTATTTCCAATTTTAGATACTCAGCTGATCGGCATTCAATTATCATTTCTCTTATTATTGTTGTAAGTAATTACTTTCTGTTTTATTAAAAACTTTCTTGGAACTTCATTTTCATCTTCCCTGTACCTTCTCTAGTGCTATCATGATGTAAACTCTAGTTTCTGACATTTTCTTTTTCTTTAAAGTACCTTTGTAACATTTCTTTACAGACAGTTCTACTAGTAACATGTTCTCATAGTGTTTGTGTCTTTACTACTATCATAATTCCAAAGGATAAGGTTAAGTATAACAAAATTCAAAACTGCTTAATTTCTTTTTGTTGTTTGTTACTTTCATGAGAGTAAATTGTTTCCTCTGTTTTCTTTTTATTTACAGTTTCAGAAAAGGACTCCAATATGAGCATTTTCCTTGTTTCTTTACAGGTAATATATTCTTTTGTCTCAAGATCTTAACTTTGTATTCTGTTTTGAGGTTTGGATATTATCTAGATAAGTGTACTTTTTATTTTTCAATCCTATTTGGGTTTTCTTCAAATACCTGGATCTGAGGCTGAGAAGGTGGCTCAGTGGTAGAGTGCTTGCTTTGCATGCAGGAGACCCTGGGTTCAATTCCTCAGTACCACATAAGCAGAAAAAGCCAGTAGTGCTATGGCTCAAGTGGTAGAGCGCTAGCCTTGAGCTGAAGTGCTGAGGGACAGCGCTCAGGCCCAGAGTTTGGACCCCACGACCAAAAACAACAACAACAAAAATTCTTGGATCTGTGGTTTTATATTTGTCATTAATTTCAGATATTTCTCAGTCATCTTCTATTACTTCTTTTTGTTATCTCTTTCCTTTTTCATCATGTTTTTATAAGCATTTCTGTGTGCTATTTAGTTCTTTAATATTTTAATTATTTTTCCACTTGCATTTCAACTTGAGAAGTTTATTAAAATATTTATCCTTATTCCTCTTTCTTTAACTGTATGTGGGCTATTCATTAATCCATCAAAAAATTCTTCATTTTTTCTGATTTACTTATTTCTAGCATTTTCTTTCATTATTTTGTTAACATTTTCCATCTCTTCATGTATTACCAATTTTCTCCTGCATTCTATGTTTATTTTTAATTAAAATTCTTACCATATAACCATCAGCATTGAAGCTACTCTTTTAATAATGCCAAAATCTGTACCATTTCTTATTTGTGTGCTTTGTTTTATAGTTTTTGTATTGTGATTTTGTTTTCCTGTTGCATACTTTGTAATTTTCTGTGGTTGAAAGCTGGACACGAATTATTAGATAGTTGGAATGGAGATAGGTAGGCTTTTACCCAGAAGATTTGATTTTCTGGCTAGGAGTCATAACACATTACTCTTTGTTTTGCTTATAGTGGTCAAAAATTTCAATTTTCTCTTGTGTCCTTATTTTCTGCTCATCCTATTTGTTTCCTACTTGGTTTCCATAGGAAGTCCTTAGAGAGAATTGATGTTGGATAAGTCTCTTACACAAAATCTACTGGTCCAATGCTAGACCTTTAAGATGTGATGGAGATGTTGAGAAGGAAGCTCCTCCATAATCTGATTTAAAAAATCAGTGTTTTCAGAGTCTAGAGAAAGATAAAGTGCTAGGCTGTGACCTTCAGAAGAGCCTCATAGCCTTTTCAATTTCTCTATTTATATGAGACAAGAAACACTGCAGTTGACTTATTGCCTTTTCTCCAGGTCAAACATGGCTTTGGTAAAATAATTTCCCTTGAGGGAAAACCTTTTTTAAGGAGAACAGAATGTCCTGGGTGTTTTTCAAAATGGCTTCCTATTCTTCTCTTGCCTGAAACAAGAGGAAAAAAAATGTTTTCAATATTCACCATAAAAACCTACTAGCATTCTTGAAGTAAAAATAACACACATTATTGGGAGAGCAAGAAGTTTAACTAAGTGTGTTCACACTCAACTTGTAACATTTTTTCAAAAGCTGTAAGTATTCCCGCTAATCACTGGATTTTGTTGTTCTTTCTTTCCAATTAATGGTTACTCTAAGGATTCACATGTGTCTACATTTTGGAGGCAATCATTTGGAAACCTCAATTCTCTGATGATCCTAAGAACTATTTATGTCAATTTGCTAGATGGCTTCCTTCTTGATGATAAAACTGTTAACTGTAAATCACTTTATATGTCAAGTTAGAACTCCATTAAATAGAAGAAATATGAGTGCCTCAATCATGTCTTTTGAAACGTATCTCTCATGTGATTATATGTACAGTCTGACTCCACTGCATATCTTTAATGACAAGTTAAATAACCTGCATTACTTAGAACTATTCAGAGGAACATAAGTAATGGATTAAATGTGTGTATTATATACATGGACATGGATTTGCTTGTATATGTATAATAAAAAGAGATTTTTTTATTTGATTTGCATAATTGGAGGCTAGGTAGTCCATCAGTGGCTACCATCATGCTGCAAAACCAGAGAATCTTGCAGCTGCCAATTACTCCAAGAAGCTGAAAGTATCAAAAAACAAAAGACAAAAAACAGAACAGGGAGGTTGATAATGCTGAGCAAGGCTGAAAGCCTTCACAAATGTGAGTCCATGTTAAAAGCAGCTAAATCTGAAGTCTGATATCCACAGATGATGACAGATACACTCATTCAGGAAAAAAAATGAGGGTCCTGATGATTTTCTCATTTTTCCACATTTATTCCATCAGGGCCCTCAGCCTATGTGGTACTATCCACATTCAGGGCAGGTCTTTCCCCCTCAGTTACTGTTCCATATGCTAATCTCTCTAGAAATACTTCCATGGAAATGCTTTACTAATATCTTGAGTAGCTATCAATCAAGCCAAACTGACAATGAAGATTATCCATCACAGATTTCAGTGTTATTTCCTGGTGGTTGGATTCTAGATAGAGAACTATGAAAGTTGGAGAATTCAGAAGAATGCATACTACTGATTTTTTTTTACCATCTCCTAAACATTAGGAGTTTGTCTCACTTGAACATTTAGCATTCATTAAATCAAAATCCATGATCGATTTCTGTTACTAACTTTTGAATTGCCAGTATTACATGTAAGTAAAAAAAGATCCATATGCTTTAGAGATCAAAGGTACAGATGGTAAAATTGGTACTCTGTTGAGAAAAATGTTGAAGTTTGTCTTGTATGCTTGCATAATAAGGACATTCTGTGTGGGAGAGTAGCAAAGAATAATTCCTTAAATTATTCACATCTGTCCAATACTTTATGGGAAAAGCAGTTATCTTTTAGTGCACAATAGTTACATACTGATTGGTTGTACTACTTAGCCAAAATGTGAAGCTCCATTAGGAAGTCTTAACTATTTCATTATTGTCAACACTCACAGAATGAAAAGATTAAAAATACTATCCAATTTATACCATACACTGTGTTAATTCTTGCATGTAACTTTTGTGAAACCTTATCATTTTTAATTTTTACAATAATATTTGATGGAAAAATTTACTCTGTCTCAATTATAAAATTGAAAAAATGAGGATTAGAATAAAAATGATTGGCATTTTAGTGCTTGGTATACATATAGTTTCTTTTCTTTCTATATTGAAAGGTTAAACATAACACAAGATGTGAAAGTCACATCATTTCCTTGGCCAATTATCTAGTGATGAAGGTAGAATATAATCATAGCTTAAAGAGAACAGTTGGAAAGTCAGACTTTCAACATCTTCACACTTGAAATACAAATACATTCATAAGGGCAGTTTATATTGTGCCTAAAAGGCTTGTTCCAGGTTGACCTAGTTTTTATTCTAATTCTAATTTTACTTTTGCCTGTATTAATATCATAACTTGGACTAATTAACTTCTGTAGGTCTCTATTTCCTCATTTGTCAACTTGTGATTGTTAAATGAAATTTGACCACCTAAAGCTCTTTCCATACTTTTAATTCCTACACAGGGAACTTCAATCCAACTTATTAGATAAAAAATCTACAATCTCATGTAAGGGTATATTATTGTAAAATATATCTTATGCCAAATCACAATAGCTAATGTTCAGCTACTTACAAGCAAATAATAAATCAAACCATATCTATATTAATTAATTATCCCATTACAACATTCCCAAATAAGATAAATGTATGTATTCTACAAGTTGTTTTTATAGGTGACATCGTTTTTCTGTGTTTGAATGATGCCTCTCTATCACTGCTTGCTGTAGCTTTCTGAATATTTCCTAGTCCTGAATCCTGTCACATTCATGGATTGTTCTTTGCTCAAAAAAAAATGTTAAATTCAACTTGTCTACAGGTGTTCTTTTGCATGGACTTCTTTATTAGGTAAATTGTATAAAGTAATTGTTAAATAGATGCCATTGATATTATTGATATATACATTTGGTAAAGAACAATTCCAGCAGGGCGCCAGTGGCTCACACCTATAATTCTAACTACTCAGGACACTGAGCTGAGGATCATGGCTCAAAGCAAGCCCAGGCTTGAAGGTATGTGAGACTCTTATCTCCAATAAACCACTTAGAAGAGGCACAGTGACTCAAGTAGTAGAGTACTAGTCATGAGCTGAAGAGCTGAGGGACATAGCCCAGGCCCAGATTTCAAGCCCCACGAGCAACCAAAAAAAAGAAGACTAAACATAGAGTTCCCCTATGAGCCAGCAATCCCACAATGAACCCAAACAAGTCCAGACGAAAGCTACCAGCACAACTATGGTCATTGCAGCATTATTTACCATACCAAATTAGATGTCCCTCAGTGGGTGAATGGATATATACATACCACTATTTCCTGATCCAAATATATATATATATGAATTCTATACTGCCGTCAGAAAAAATGACATGCCCCATATATAAGGAATTGGGGGGAAAATCCTATTAAGTGACATAAGCCAGACCCAAAGAATCATAGGCAGCTAGCATTTAGTATTGCTTCTTGCATAGCAGATATTGATACATATTTGCTGCCATTAGTTTTTGATATTTGTATTTGTACTGTTTTGTCAGACTAATTGGAGTATTAGTATAAGACTAGGATAATCCTCCCAGAAGATCACAATAGCTCAATAGCTATGTACATATGGCCATATAAAATGATGCTAATCAAAATGAACTCCAAGATTTGGTAATAAGAAGGTTTTTTGTTTTTTCTTTTTCTTATTTTTTAAATGTACTGCGGTAAATTATTTAATTTTTCCTTCATTTTTTTTCTTTCCACCCTGCTGTCATTGTTTTTTATTTTGGTACCCTGCGTCTCATATAGATAGATAGATAGATAGATAGATAGATAAATAGATAGATAGATAGATAGATGTGTTTAACTGATCTGGGGAAGGGAAGTAGAATAACAAAATGGTGAGACAAAGGACAAAGTGAAAGCCAATGTAATAGCAATATTCACAAGACACATGTTGGAAATAAACTTTACTACCTGGGAGTGAGGGGACTGAGGGGAAGGAAAGAGGGATAAAAATGAGGAAGGGGATAACAATGTTTGATAAGAAATGTACTCTTTACCTTACTTATGTAACTGTAATCCCTCTGTACATCACCCTTAAAATATTTTTTAAAGAATACTTTCATTACTTTTCTGAATAGGTGACTGTACTATTTCTATACACTTTTTGCTTTTCTCCACATTATTTTATGGGCATTAAAATTAAAAATATGCTAGACAATTCTATATGTCAACATTATCTCTTTAAAATCTATGAAAAATGAATTCTATTGATTAATAATTTGATACAACTCAACACTTAAATATTACCTATATTTAGCTACAAATAGGCTACTGATTAGTTTATGTCTTTTTCTATTTTTAACTAAATAATGATTGTTTCATATTATATATTTAAAGAATTAAGGATCTAGATCAATCATTTGATTTTAAATCTGAAGAATTTAATTTCAAAATACTTATTATCTTGAAATGTTTACTAACAGTCTAGCAAATTTAATTATTATAAAAATTTTGATAAATTACTAATGAATATAAACATTACTCAAAATATCAAACTAACTGTATGTCCTCTAATTTAAATTGAATTGATTTTTAATTCATGCTATGATATAGACACATTATAATATATATAATTGACCACAATTCAATGCAAACTGTAATAACCAAAACCAAAATCTAATTCCTTACTGTTCATTGAATCAAAATCTAAATTTGACAAATGGATTTTCAAATAAAGAATAAAGTTCAGTATAGGTAAAATTAGTGCATAACACATAATGGCTTAATGATTCTTAATCCAATTACAAAATAGTTTTAGTGTGAAATCTATGTTTGCCTCTTAGGTTAGTATTAAATAAACATAATTTCGCAGTAAAATTTGAATATAACAAGTGAGATTTGATCAGATTGTATTACGTGCTCAGTCTTTACAACTTTTTAAACCATAGTTAGATAACACTTATTCTTCTAATTTTTTATGTTTCAAAGCATAATCTAAACATATGTCTTTAAATATTAGTTAGGGAAAGTAAGCTCTATTATAAGAGGAATTGTTTATAAGCTTTCAATTTAGATTTTTAATTAAATTTTTGTTTTTCTTGTTTCCTAATTGCATAGATAGCTAAATTAAACTTAAAGAAAGATATAGGAAGTTAAAGAGAGAAATATGGAAAGAAAGCATAGAGAAAAGTGTGAGATCTATAGCAGCAGACTTAGTATAAATTAGATGAGTCTTTTCTACTCCAATTGTTCAGACAAAACAGTACATACAGTTATCAAACACCAATGGCAACAAATATGTATCAACATCTGCTATGCAAGAAGCAATATTAAATGCTAGCTGCCAATCTACTTAGGAACAGAACACAAAAGGGTGACTTGAATGAAGAAAGTGATTTGAATGATTCAGGTACAGTTGTCTCTTCAGAAGCAGAAGATATAGCTCACTGATACAACATTTTACAAGGCTCTTTTCTCAGTGAGGGCACATATATGTATATGTTGTGTTGTTATTGTTGTTGGTCATGGGGCTTGAACTCTGGGCCTGGGCGCTGTCCCTCAGCTCTTCATGTCAAGGCAAGCACTCTACCACTTGAGCCACAGTGCCACTTCTGGTTTTCTGAGTGGGTTATTGAAGATTAAAGTCTCACAGATTTTCCTGCCAGGGCTGGCTTTGAACTGTGATCCTCAGATCTCAAGCCTCCTTAGTAGCTAGGATTACAAGCGGGAGCCACCAGCACCCAGCTGTATATGCTTTTGAAAAAAAATCTGTATTCTATTTAAATAGTTGTATGAATGAGTTACCACTCAACAAATCAATTTATGAGTTCATTTTGATTGATATTACCTCTTTCATCACTTTCCCTAATCCCTCCCAATTCAACCCATCCCCTCATTTTCTTAATTTCATAGAATGTGCTTTGAATATTATTAGATGCATCATTTTCAATTCACTGAAGAAGAGACTGAAATTAATATATCTTTTGTGACATTGTACCTACCAGAGCATAATATCTAGAGGCAAATAATACCCATCATTCTTTCATATTGTGATGTTAATTTTATCACCCAAAGTGATGCTTAATATTTTCGCCATAATTTCCTTTGCAACTATTAAACAATATAAGGGAAGAAGAATGTAAGTCAATACAAATACCCTGGACATCACCAGAATTCCCTTTCATATTTAGTGTGCATTGATTTTTGTTTATTTATTATAATTATTAATATGATATGATTTCTATCTATACACCTCTGTATGAAGATACAAATTAGCCAAATCCTAAGCATTCTTTTCATATTTGCTGATCAAAGATCCTATAGTGATATTTTCATTAAAAAGAAGGTATGGATGATCTAATCATGGTATGGATGGACTAGTGTGCCTAATGTATAAAAGAAATGGATGAATTAAGTAATAAAAGAGAGTAAAAAGAAGACTAAGGAATTAAGAGTTCAGAGATACTTGAGAACTGTTATAAAAGAAACAAGGAAGCAGAGTGACTAACTTGAATGGCTATATCAAAATGATTGGAGAAACACGAAATTACTGATTCACATAGTTACAGCACAATAGGGAGTTAGATGAAGAAACTAATATATATTCCAACACTTCAGATAACTAAACAATATCATTAGGAGTGATGGTAAATGGAGTATTGAAAAGTCAAACTAAACAGTTTTCAGAAAAGAGGAATTAGATGTAAAATTGCAGAAGAAGGAAAATATTGGAATATTGATCCATTTTTAGTGATGTAAGAAACAAGTGTTGTTAACAGAGAGCAAGACCAGAACAGTAAAGTAACGATATATTAACATTTGTTATGTTTGATTTTTTTAAGGTAGGAATCAAATTCCATGTATTAGAGTTGAGGGAAGAATGGCAAGCAGTGCAGAATTGAACAGAGACGTGAAATCCTTAGTTATCAGCTTGTGATAGGATAAAAAAAATGGCTGTGAATTGCAAAGTCCCCTTCTCTTGCAGTTTTTTTTTTCTTTTCAGAAAATGAGAACTCTTTACATTCCAACCCTTCAATGAACCAAAGTTAAACTTCTATAATATATGGGTGCAATCAATGTGCCTAGAAATTAGGCAGAGGATAATAAATCAGAGAGCATGCTGCTGCTAAGTTGGTTTCTGTACTGTGAAAATGATGTGTGGCCATCTATCTTTTTCTATAGTATAAGAGCCTACACAAGAACAGAAAAACATGATATCATAAAGCAACGATCTTTTTAATAAAGTTAAGAGAGATATGGAATGGAGGGCAAGCTGCAGATGAATCTCAAGCTAAAAAGGTTGTATTAAAAAAACTGACATATTAAAGCTATAGGGCAGTTCCTCACTCATATTCCTCCATCCTGTAATGTGGCTTTGGCACTTACAATTATAATTGCATATGCATACAGTTGTGTATAGCTGTATGGGTATATGTCACTATAGAAACAGCTAAATAACAAAACTAGATTCAGTGTTCTTTAAACTCTGAAATTGTACCAGTATGTGAATATGCTATTATAAAATTAAAAGAGATTACTAACTTCAATCATGAGCAGTTGAAAATATTGCAATCTTATTGTCATTCCAGTGTATCTTCCTGTCCTCACTCTTCTTGGCTGGTCTGTCTTTCATCCTCCTTGAAGAACAACAGGAACACTACTGCTGCCAGTTGGAGACAACATGGAGAACTGAGTCCTCTATAGTTATGTCTGCCCGGAACTTCTCTTGAATGGAAGCGGGCTTCACAAAGCTGGGTTGGAGAACCTGCTCTCTAATACTGGAAGCTAGAGTTGTAATTGGATCAACCAAAGCAGACCTCATGAACAATTGTTATATATAAAAGAACATTGCTAATCACAACAGGGAAATATCAAATCAGAATTTCAGTTAGATGAAGAGATAATAAGAAATTTCACATACATATTGCAAATATATGATATATAATATTTATGGATTACACATCAAGATGTATATATAATATGTGCAAAATATACATATAAGTGTATGTATATATGTATAATCCAAACTTAAAATACAGTATTTTTACCTGTTGAAAACATTATGGAGGTGGGATCAATGAGCCTAGAAATTAGGTAGAGGGCGGAATGACTTCTTTAATAATTCAGTGAGTAGAAGGATTGCTACATTTGTTGTAATGAGCTCAACTAGCATACATGTAGCCCTTGGGCTAATCCCTAAAAAGAATATAAAATCCCTAAAAATATAAATTACATTATTTATATGAATAATGTTTCCACTTTAAGTAATATATATTTAGCAATTTTCTAACTTTTCAAACTGTAATACTACACTATTGTAAACTATCCATATTCACAGCAAAAGAATTCAAGATATGAAGTACATTTTCTATTCACAGAAATCTTCAAGTATTCTTAATAATTCCTCTTTGGTTATACTAAGAAAATGCAATGGAAAAAAAGCTAAGTTTGAAATGACAAACTATCACCTCCAGTATGAAAGGAAATAAAATTGATTCTATGGAGTTGTTTACAATTCATTAATCAGAGCAGATCAAAGCAGAATCCTTTTTCTGTATCCTCATTGCAAAAAATAGGATAAAGTCAAATCAGAACATCACACATAGTACATCTTACATTCTGAAAATCTAAAAAAGCCAAACCAGAACTGAAGGAAGAGTATTTGCATACCATCTAGTGGTAACTTTCCCACACAGCAATTTTTGATTAAGGGTACAGTTTATATTATCATACCTGAATTAATATAATTAAGAAACTTGTCAATTCACATATTTTAAAAATAGAGTAACTTTTTTGCTACTGACATGCACACACTATTATAATCTCTATCTTATCATTTTATACATCTTATTTTTTTCAAGACTATTGAGATTTTAGAGTTGGTCACTATCTTTGTCAAATCGTTTTATTCCTGAATTCAACCACAGGATTAAAAATGAGTGTCCATGTCTAATTACAAAGAAGTAAATGGAGCTTTACAATATTCTAGCAATGGAAATCAGCCCATAGTTTTCGTTGTTTCATGGTTTCTCCGCATGGAAGCCTGCTCTCTAGAGCATATTAACTGCCATTAGACATTCATTTTTGCTTTAGTACTTTGGGTCAGAAATATACAGTTCCTAGGAAGCACTTAGGGTCATCATTTCCAAAGTCAGTAGGTAATGTAACAGCAAAGCCCAAAGAGGACAGGGCTTCCTGATGAACACAGAGTGAGAGGAGGTGTCTGTGGTTGGGTGGTTGTCAGGAACAATGATTCACATGCGCTACTGCAGGAGAAAAGTCAAAGGAGACTGGGAATTCCTAGCACTGTCAACATGGAATGGATAGTGCCATGAAAGGACAGCTGAGTTTAATGATAAAAATAAGATTGGAGCACATCCTAGTGAAACCCTTAGTTGGGGGCCTCGGTAATTGAAAGACAATCTGCCTTAAGGCTGAATCTACGCTGGGAAAAATTTGCAGGGCACAAGGTGTTTTCTTTTCCTTTCCTTCTTTTTTCCTTTCAGTTTTTATTCTTTACCTTTTTTTAAAATTCAGAGCTCTAATTATGGGAGATAGTTGGAAAGAATATAGCACATGAACATGGTCTTAAAACTATGATTTGTGAGACATTAAGATTTGGAATCCATTGATTGTGGATTCCTTTAAAGGATCAAGCATATGACACTCTTCCATAATGTTTGGTGATTATAGTATACACTAACAGTATTGTTTCCTAGTAAAGAGTTTTCTGAAGAATTTCAGTAACATAAAATCAAAGAGATTATAATTCCATGTGTTTTAGACTAGGCTTACTTCAGAAAGCACAATTTGAAATAAGGGCTTGTACCCAAGAGTTGCATTTTCAAAGAGACCCCAAACATCAGAATAAGAGAGGAGATAGAATGAAAAAGAAAAGATGGCAAGATTTAAAGGTATGTTCTGGAAATGGTCACTATGGTTGGCAACTGGACCTCAATATTATTGGAGGCCCCCAAACAATGATGCAGAATCAACTCATGCTAGAACTGCCTCCTAACAAGAAAACAGAAGCAATCAACAAGAACAACAGCAAGATTAAGAACAACGAACCAAACAAAAACAATGTTTTCTCTTGACTATAGAGTAAGGAAAAATGGAGAAACTAAAGTAGGCCAGACGAGAGCAAGTCAAATTATAATGAAAAATTGAGATACAAACTTCCATCTATTAGAAAAATTCTCCCAGCTTTCACATTTTGTTTTAGGTTTAAAACACAATGTTTTTAGCCATTCTTTACCCCTAAGTCACCTAAGTCAACAGACCACTTCCATAATCTTGACAAGACTTACTTTAACTTCTACTGAGACTTGAATATTTCTATGTCTGATTAAATATCTCTATGGATTTGAGAAACAGCAGATGAATTAGGGTGAACATAGAGCTCTCTACTAGATTTCCCTCTGTTCTTTCAACAATGGTAGTTTTGTGAGTAAAGAATTTGAAACCTAGTTCCATTGCCTGGGTCTGCACAACTCACCTGAGTTTCGTTTCATATCAACGTTTGGAGAAATAAATCCTATTTTGTAGATTCAAGGTTTTGTAAGGATAAAATAAGATTAAAAAAAAGATGAAGGCATTTTTTCGAAGTCAGAAATGCTTTGCTAATATAAGTAAAAAGTATGTTCATATGCCATTTCAGCCTTCTGGTATCCAACGTTCTTGGTACACAAAAAATTTCTGAAAATTACAGTAAGTGTTCTTTCAAATCTTTCTCCTAATAACATTTAGCCAAATAACTCAGGACATTCCAGATAAGAATAAGAATCCTATCTTATTTTCTTCCACTTTGTTCCATGGTTAGTCAATACAGATAAACATTAATAAGCAAATGATAACCTGCCCTGATAGAGGTTGCTATTTTCTTCTAGAATCTAGCATTCAGGGGCCATTTGGGGAGTTTCCTTGGCACTGAATCTGGATGTGTGACAGACTGAGAAACTCTGCTCAACGCCTGCGGTGCTGAACATTCCACGTTCTAAATATGTAACTGGAAAACTTCCCAGATTGTACATCTGCCTCTCTAATTTACACCTCCAAAGATAAGGGTGAGCAAAGAAGAGGTGAGAAGCTTTAATGAACTACTTGGAGCCTTTGCATGTGCTGTGGGAAACTTCCCAGCAAACACCGAGCTCGGGCACCCGGGGCCTGAATGGTAAACAAATATTTCAACATTCAATTTCAGTTATTTCTGTTATGCTTCAATGGATATCCGTGATTTAAAGATGGACCAAGGATCCCTTTCTTTCTTTTTAATTATCTTCTATCAGACTTTCTAAAATGTTTTCTAGGCTCATGTTGGAAATTTCCTAAAACCTGGAGATTGGGGAAGATTTTTATTTGCAAATTTTGGACATTTTCTTCCATACTATGGATACTAATTAAGTAGAAACTGTGCTCCCACTGAGGTCAAACTAAAGATCAAATTCCTAAGACACTGAAGTATACAAGATAATTCTGGCAAAACAACATAAATTCTAAGTGGCCTCTAGTGATAGGAATACAATTTGTCAGCAAATTGTATTGCTTATTGTTTGCTCTTAATTACTGGAGTTCTTAGCTGTAGTGGATGGCATGAAAATAATCTGTTGCTTATATTTTGGGGAAGGAAGTTTTATTGTGATTAAACCAAAACAACTGTTATTGTGGCATATTCTCAACCATAGCTTATCAAGTTATGATTTAATTATCTGTATCAGAAACACCTCTTCCTTCTTCCATTCTTCACATATGTAAATCCAAACTGATGTGTAGAACCCAAGGTATTTCTGAATGAAAATTAATGCCAATGGGGGAAAATATATCTTTAGTTTTTCTACCCACTAGTAGACCTTCACAATTAATTTAGGCCTTAAATTTCCTTATTGTTGGAAAACATCTGTGACTTTTGGCAACAACACAATTATTAGTATATATTATATATTTTTATAAGAGGTTACGTGTTATGAAGTTATCTCAAAAGATTCTTCAATTCTTTATGTTAGAACAATTATTTGACTTCAGTTCATTGTTCAAAAATCCAGGAAAAGTTATTATTCAATGCATTAATACACATATACATGTATATATATACATATGTACATAGCTGTATAAAGCACTTACTTTTATCTTATAGGCAACTGTTTCACTTCCACAAAGTTTTAGTTAAATACCTATGTGTTTACCTTTATTTATTAATAATGTGTCATGAAAAATTAACCAGATTACCTAAGAGTCAGAAAAAAATAGGCTAAAAATTTTGTTCCTTCTACTTCCTACTTTAATCAGCTCAATATAGCTTCCACCACTGCTGGAAGAAGTAAGAACATCAGTCTTTGTACATTAATTTGTCTGTTGCAATTGACATTTATCCCATCTAATAATGAGCTCTGCTCTTCTCCTAGATTGTGAACTGTACAGCAGAGAGCTTTTGTCATGATGGCCTTGAAGAAAGTGGTTCTACAATGAGAAGTACAAAATGTCATGTCAAAACCAGCTTTACAATGTCGGTGTGGGGAGGGGGGGGAGGGGGGGTATGGTTGGGTGAGGGGGAGGGGGGAGGCTGGGAAGGGACGTGAAGGGTAAACAAAGGAGGAGGCTGCAATGCTTGGTAAGAAATGTATACATTATCCTGCCCATGTAATTGTAACCCCTCTGTACAGTATGTTCTCAAATAAAATAAAATAAAATTAAAAAAAAAAAGAAAGTGGTTCTAGAACTGGACTTTTTGGGGTTAAGACCCTTGATGACTCATCATCAGATATATCAGATGCATTAACTCATAGCAGTGTGATGCTACGGAAAATGGGCCACTTTTCCAAACAATAACAAGCTCAAAAGGACAAACACTCCATACTCTCTCTCTCTCTCTCTCTTGTAGAATATAAACCTAAGTGATGATGATGATGATGATGATGATGATGATGATGATGATGATAATGATAAAACTAGGTTGTGAATTTAAGTGGGAGACTTTCTAAGGGAAGAAATTAGTGAGAAATGAAAGGGGAAGAAAGGATACTATGAAGTGAAGGATCAAAATATATTACATAATAGTCACGCAGTACAATTAAATCTATACTGTGAAAAAATGGGGAAGAAGGAAAGAAGGAAAGGGAATGTGGTGGGAAAGTTAAATGTATTCAAAGTTCACTGAATGCATGTAGGGAATTGAAACTCCTTGAATTATTAATTTACGATAATTTAAAAAATGTTTTAAAATAAGTTACATTCTACATTCGTTATGAGAAATATGTACAAAACATAGAGTGATGACTGGGAGAAAGAACTCAATAAATGTCAGCAATTTTGCTCTCTGTTTATGTTATTATGATAATTAATGGTATGAACAGCAGCCGCAGTGACTTCATCAGTGATGGAGGTGGGGGACTCTAACAGAAACTAAAATTTTCACACCTCCGGAGTCTAGCCTAGTACCTGGCATGCAATAAACAATAAATGTGTTAAGCAATGAAATAGTGGATTGTTTTATTACAATTACTTATGACAACTCTATAATTTCAAATGTGAATGCATAAACATGTACGTTAAATTATATCAACCAAAAATAGATGTTATACAATTTCTGTTTTATGTTCAACCTCATGTAATATGATTTCAAGTTATTTTCCATTACCAAAGAATTATGGTTTTGCACATTGAGGAAAACAACAAAGTATCAGCACACACATATGGACACAAACACGCAATACACACACACACACACATACACACAGTGAATGAATTAAATAGCAAAAGGCTTTTGAAATACCACCTTGAGGGCGGTGGCTGACTGCTGACTGTTACCAACAGTGTGAGACCACATTTCTATGATTCCCCTCTCAGCCCTTCTACCCAAGATCATGGCCTTCTTCCCTCTACATTTCGTGCTCCCATATTCCTATATATTTATTTTGTCATGTTTTTATGGACATCTTTTCTTGGAAGAAGAAGGTATGCTATTTTCTTTGTTTGTATGTTCATGATGCCTAAAAGAATCCTGATAGTTTGTCACTTAAGTTAAAATATTATCTTTGCTAGAATCACACGAAATGTATAGATTTAACCTCTCAAGTCATTACATTACATTTAGAGCATTTGCTTTAATTAAGCTATGAAATAAGGATAGCATTGAAATACAGGTATGAAGTTTAAATACCTCACTGAAATAAAAGCCATATTTCTGTATTTCTTGTGAGTAAATAGCCAAAAGGTTTGCAAAATTCAAGACTTAAGACATTCACAAATAAAGTTATATTTCATTTTCTCACTGAAGTGTAGCCCAAATAATTGCTTGTTATTTAATAGGCAAAGTTATTAAATGTAACAGACAGTGATATAACTTTATTTCTAGACCATGGAATTCTCAAAAGTTAAAGGACTCATTATCTATTTTGAGTTTTCCCTCTTTTTCATTACCATCAATTAGTTGAATAGAATGCTTTTGTTTTGACACATCAATATATGTATCCAATGTACTCTGGTATGTCCTTCCTCTTCCCCTTCTCAATATGCTTCAGTGTTCCTTCTTCACACATATGCATAAAACATTTTGACAATACTCCCTCTTTCATCTTCTCTATTTGATATCTCCCCTACCACTAGTACCATACCTAAGATAAGGTATATTTTACATTACTGTCATTCATTTTATGCTAGTTATTCAGAGGAGATTCATCCTGGTACTTTTTCTTGCTTTTTTTTTGTTGTTTGTTTGTTTTTTTTTTTTTGGTCTGTCGTGGGGCTTGAACTCTGGGCGTGGGTGCTATCCTTGAGCTCTTCAGCTCCAGGCCAGGGTTGTACCACTTGAGCCATAACACCATTTCCGGTTTTCTGATGGTTTATCGGAGATAAGACTTTCACAGATTTCCTGTCTAGGCTGGCATTGAACTGCAATTCTCAGATCTCAGCCTCCTGAGTAGCTAGAATTACTGGCATCAGCCACCAGCGGCACCCAGGTCATACTGGTATTTCATTCATGCCTGTTTAGTACTGTAACCACATTTATCCCCTCCCTTACTGGGATCTATTGTGTGCATCATGCAGGAGTATAGCCAAGTGACTGACTTCTGTCTTTCCAAATTTGCCCTTCAGGAGGTCCAGAATGACTTTGGTGGTCAAGAAAGAAAAGAAAATGAACTTGAAATGGACCCAGATAAATACAGAAATACTACTTCAAACATAACTAACAATTTTATTGTTATACATATTGCTATTAAAGATACTATTTTAAAATACAAGTTTTGAATGAAATGTTTAACATTTGTGCTGATTATTAGTGTTCTTGCTCACTTGTATTATAAAACACAAGTTAAATAAGAATGCATATGATTTTTTTCAGATATCTAATTGTTCTTGTATGAAAGTAAATAGGCTTCTGCACAAATACAAGACTAATAAATTTTAATACCCATATTTTCTATACTTGTAGATCATTGCTAATACAGCCAGTTCATAGACTGTCAAATGTATCTATGAACAATCAGGTCATTTGAACAACTGAAAGTTATATATACACACACACACATTCATGCACGGTACTTTACTAGAAGATCTCTCAAAATCCTCAATATTATAAAGTAATAATCAAGTTCTGAAAGGCTCACAAAGAATGCTTCACTTTTTAAAATATTGAACTGCTGACTCTTGTTTATGGAGACTTTTGGCAGAATCCTAACTTGATTGAATTTATTTTTGGAACATTTTAGATAATAAATAGTTGACTCATTATGACTTATAAAATGGAAATATAAATGACAGTGAGATGGATAAGGAGTAGGATTTTTAAAATCTGATCTGAACAGAGCAAAAATGATTTCACCTTGTTTTCCCTTGTATCTTTGCTCTGTTTTATCACAGCAAAAACTGTGAACTGGATGGAAATAAATAAATCACATTTGACTTGAAAAATCTGCATTTAAACTGTTTAAGCCTATGAACATTTTCTGAGGCTTGAGTCTTCTGCCCTAAATGCTATGGACCACCAACTTTATTGTCAGATTCAATGGTACTGCCAGAGTGTCCCTAAACTGTATTGATCATCTACTTCCAGTAGTATCAAGCAAAGCTCAAACATTCTCACAGCCTGCACTTCTAATCTTCATGTATCTAGCTCTATGAAATCACAAATTATTGTTTCATAAAATGTTCATTTACTCAGTCAAGAAAACAAACTAATCAGACTAAAATAGCCAAACACTAAAATCACAGAATATTAATATAGCAGTTGATTGATCTGCTTATCCGTTTATTAATAAAATTGGAAATGTGAGCTTTAAATAAGATATCTAAATCCATCACTGTAATCATTGCACTCTTTTTTTAAAAGCAGATCTTGAAAACATCTTTTCTGGTGTTTGGATAGTGCAGGCTGAATTTTGACTAATCTTATCAAATTTGAGAATGGGCATGTAACTAAAAATCTTTTATTTTTAGGCTATTATGACTTGCAATGTCTGTTTCTTTAAATAATATAGATTTAGTTAGTTTTATTGTTTAATAGGAGTAATTACCTTGAACTCAATCATTTTTCAGGTACATTTCCAGGCTTTTATATAAACAACAGATAGTGTCAAAAGCTAACACAGAGGACAGATGAAATGTAAATTGGAAAAGGCAGATAGCAAGTAGAACGTTCCTAGCTTTGAAAAAGAAATCTCAATAATGAACTCACCTTTAGAGGTAGATATGGTTTAATTTCTTCATTTTTAATTCTGTTCCAGGCGACTCTTTCTTCAGGGGACCTGATGAGAACCTTAAAAGGGCTCTACTCTATGAGGTTTTAATTTCATTTATGCTGGCAAATTAATTATTTTATCCCTGACTCAGTCTCAATTTCAATCCAAAGGGTTTTTCTGTAAAGTCATTTGTTCCTTCTTTAACGCTACATTTGGAAAGCTTTAACATAGTCAGAACTTACCTGCCCTTGAAGAATATATTTATTTTATTTTATTTTATTTTATTTTTGTGGGTCATGGGGCTTGAGCTCTGGGCCCGGGCTCTCTCCCTTGGCTCTTCAGCTCTCAGACTTTTCCTGTCTGGGCTGGCTTTGAATCATCATCTTCAGATCTCAGCCTCCTGAGGATTTTGTAAGTCTGACTTTTTATAGAAATTCCATGATAAGGGAGAATAAGAAAGTAGGCACATTGTTATATTTATGGAACAAACTTTCAATCTAGGTCATCCATATGTTTTTCAAAAAAATCTTCCTTTATGATTTCACATTTTCCATAGTAACAATTCATTTTTTTTAATGCTGTAATTCCAAAGAAATCTTACCTTTTTGAGATGAAGAAGTTGTGATACAAGAAGATGATAAGATGAAAGGAAAAGATAAAAATCGCAATTTTCAGAAAGATTGTATCCTTATGACCTACATCATTTGAATTATGCTATTCTCTTGCCTAAAAAGCATACTTTGATTGCCCATACGCCAAAAATTTTCATTTTAATTTCAAATACAATTACTTCCTACTCTCAGGTAATCCTGATTTCCCAGTTCCATTTTATCTGCTATTATCTCATGCCTTACCTTTATTCTAAGAATATTTTTTTTTTAGTAAATAATTTAATTGAGTAGCACCTACAGAAAAGTACATTGATCATTGCATTCATCCAGCTTGAAGAAACAGCCCTAAACTGGCAATCATACAACCATTCTATCCAACAGCAGCTAAAACATCGATGGCATCTTGAATTTTGGCTTCCGGTTATCCCTAATCATTTAACACTCTCTTGTTGCCAAGTGAATCAAAACCATAAGATCCAGTCTCATAATTTAGTTTTACTCATTATTGAATCTCATATAAATGAAATCATACTGAATTTTTTTCTGGCTCTGGCTTCATTTGCTCAATATTATATTTGTGACATTCATCTATATCATTTTGTGTCACAATAACTTATTTTCTTTCACTACTACTCAATATTCTATTATATGAAATTATCATATGAATATATCATAGAATATCCATTCCAATGTGTATAACCATTGGATTGTTTCTAATTTTAATAATTTCAAAAATATAGCTTTCAGACTTTTAAACATATCTTTTATCTTCAAATGAATATATAGCTTCATTTTTGCTAGTTATATACTATGGAGTGAACACTGGGTCATAGAATAAAACAGACAGATGTTCAGCATCTGTAGAGACTGCTCAATAGTTTGCAAGAGATTGCACTAATTTATAGTCTCATTGGAAACAGAATTTCAGCTACTTCCAACTGCTCATCAGTATTTGAAATTACCCACCATTTTCATTTTAGCGATTTGAGTAGATGTTTTGCTATGCCATTAAGAACTTAATTTTTATATTTCCCTACCTAGGTATGGAAGTTAAACAACATACTAAATACGTTTTATTTTTATTTTCTGGACAATTGGATTTTGTTTAAAATTTCTGCCCAAGACTTTTTCTAATCTCCCATATTTTTTGTTAGATGAACTTTTGAAATATTTTCCAGGCTAACCTCCAGTTCCTGGAGTCAAGTAGTCATCCTTCCTAAGACTCTTGGGTAGAAACAACTAGACATGTCTTGCTTTGCTCATTTTATATTGACCTTAGGTCTTTTTGTTATGGGTTTGTAGATGTGCATTTTTTAATTATTCAAGTCTTTCTCAGTTATAGCATTTACCCTTCTATAGATTGTCTTTATACTTCATTTATATTCATGTATATTCTTTTTGCCTATATTCATTTGAAAAAAGAATTATTAAAATATTAAGCATTTCCCCCTTTTTATTATCTTATTAAGGAGATTTGAAGTTGAATCCTTACTACTTTTATTTTTCAGTTTGCCTTGCTAAAACTCATTATGCATCTGTATAAAGTTTTAAAGGTATTTTTGTGTGTTTTAGTTAAAAATATGTAGTCTATTTTAAGCCTTTAATTTAGTTGTAAATATTATATGAGACTGTTATCAGAGACTATTTATCATATTTTTATTCTACATAAATCTATGTATTAAAACTTTTTCCTTTTGTGTTTTTATATTTACTATAAACCAAGTGTCATATTGTGTTTGGATTTGATTCTGGAAACTCTCCTCTGTAACTTGTGTACAATATGTCTATTTTGGTAAGCGAAACATTTTAAATTTCTTTTACTATATTTTAGCATCCTTAGTTTTATATTTCTAGAAAATTTTCAGAATCAGCATTTCTATTCATATACAGAAGGACACAGCACTAGGATTGGGATTTGTTTAGTTTTTAATTAAATATATGAAATATATTTGTATAAAGTAAATGTTATTAAACATCATTTAATGTATATGAAAGAGTCTTTTCCCTGTTAATAGGCAATTTTAAAACTTATTTTTCTGATGTCATATATTTGAGTTTTTTCAGTGCTGGCTACATCATTACCTTATTGTCTGGGTCAGCAGAAAGGCCACAGGGCAGAAAAAAAAGTCGTATTTTCATAGAGTAGCCATCCTTGACACAATATAGGACTAAACCAGGGGCATAATATATTACACGCTAATTAAGGTATCAAGCTAATTGGAGGCCAATTAGCTATACACTCTTGGGAGGATGTAGGTGTGACCGCCACTGAGGACTGTCTATCCCAGGATGCAGATCAGAAAGTGTGGGTGGTGATGGTCAACACACTTGAAATATTTGGTCAGTTAAAACATGAAGTGATAGTAAATAATAATCACAAGAAAGTGGTGTTGCTATGTTAATGCCAAAGTAGAAATTAATTATTATTAGCAGTAATGACAGTTCATAATAATAAAAAGTAGATTCCATGAAATTAATCTAACAACAATAATGTGTTTGTCTAATGTATCTTAAAACTCAATGGGAATTGAAGTTGCGAGCAAAATATATGATTGTGGAGTGACCATTGAATGCTATTGAATACTACTATAAAATAGGGTTTTAACTATTTTTATTTGAGGAACACCACACCCACTACCTATCTCCCACCAGTCAATATTCTATCCTCTGAAGTGAGAACAATTATACCATGTTATATGCTGTCATTCATATAATTGCCACCAGATGGTAGTAGTTCTCTGCTTTAAAGCACAGCACGAACAAGAATTTAAAAAAAATAAAATAAATAAAAATCACAAATTTTAATACCAAGCAAAGACAACGAGAAAACTAAGCACTTTCTCTCATTGTATTGTTATAGAATAGTTATTTTATTTATTAAATACTGAACACCCATGTTAATATATGAAGAATCAAGGAATTATACAATTCTTGCCTTGTCTAGGGGACATACTGATTGATATACACCATGACTGACAATGTGGCATGATAAGAACAATGACAATAGAAAAATAGAGGACTATTCACACTGACATCATAGGCAAGGCTGATTTCAGGTCAAGGAAGGCTTTCTCAAAGGCAAGGTTCTATATAACATATAATCAATACTATCTGTTTGGTGGAAGCTACTGATTGCAGATAAAGGATTTAAACATTTTTAAAGGTATGTTATCTAACTAAAAGTGTAGAAAGAGTACCACAAAAAGAAGTTGCATGGGCATCACCACATAGCAACTCTTGTATATTTGTTTTGTTTAATTGTATCACAGAGAAGAGTTATGATACCTGAACACAAGAACTAATGGACTCAAATAACTGAACTGAACAATACACAGAAGCAACCAAAGACAAGATTTAGAAGAATTAACGTTCCTAAATCTAGACTACATAAAGGTGACTTTTAAAAAATTAGTAGTAAATAATTGCTCCTTCTTGACTTGTACAAATAAACAGAAAAGTAAAAATTCTAGGAGACTCAAATTATTTTAAGAGATTAATCGAATCCTATTGCAAAAGTATTCATAACAAACGAGCCAAAACTAGTAGATTTAGGTTTTCCAGGAATTGCTCTAGTATGTAATTTCCAGTCTCTGGTGCTATTTTATGGTGTCTAAGATGTCTCTAGGAGACAAGAAAATTCTACTTTCCTCATACTCCAGGAGAACTACTGCCATGTACACACTTGGTCAAGGATCAGTAATTGTTACACAGTACATAACTGAGTTTACCAACATCTAACCTAGTGCAGTTTTATCAAAACTTGTCCAAAATGGGAACTCATCCAGGCAGGACAAGATGTACTGCCCAGTACTGATTCTACGGCCTGCAGGGATGAAACACACAACTAAGAGCATGTGTGAAGTTCACAGCCAAGTTGCACTAGCTTACTAAAAGATTGATACTTAATTATAGTATTGTAGAAAGTTTCTCCCCTCACTTAGGTTAGCAGTATATCACTAAGGGACTCTACCATATTTATTTTTACCCACTACAACATGTCATTTCCTTAACAAAAAAATTAAGGTAGGTGGGGAGGGTTCAGAACTCGAGGGAAAAGGGGTAAAAACATGCAGTCGTGGTGCTCACTGGACAATAATGAAAGTGAACTCTACAACTCATGGGTGGAGATGGGAGGGAGGGACTGAAAGAGAGCGAAGGAGGGGAAGACACTATAGGAAAGGAAATGTGTTCATCACCTGGCTCATGCAATTGTAATCACTCATCATCTTTATAATAACAATAAAGTAGAAAAAACACATTTAAAAATCACCGCATCAGCTTCCTAAAGTGCTGTAACAAATCACTACAAACGCAATAGTTTTGCACAACAGAAATTCATTGTCTCGCGGTTTGGGAAGGCAGAAACCAGATCTAAAGGTGTCTGCCGGGCTGCTTGCTACTTGAGGCTCAGAGGGAGCATGGATCCACACCTCTCTCCCAGCCTCTGGTACCTGTGGGCCAGCCTTTGCACTACCTGGCCTGTCCATGGATTACTCCCCTCAGGCTAAAAGGGATTTTCACTTCTGCCTGCCTGCCTGCCTGCCTGCCTGCTTGTCTGTCTGTATCTGTCTCTGTCTCTGTCTTTATCTCTGTCTTTCTCTCTGTCTCTGTCTCTCTGTCTCTGTCTCTGTCTGTCTCTGTCTCTGTCTCTCTGTCTCTCTGTCTCTGTCTCTGTCTCTCTCTCTCTCTCTCTCTCACACACACACACACACATACACACACACACACTGCCCTCTGTCCTCTGCCCTCCAAGGACACTGTCATTAGATTTAAGGCTCACTTGGATAACCCAAAATGATTTCATCCTTAGAACTTATAATTATCTGCTGACTCTTTCCAAACAAAGTCACAAGACAGGTTCCAGGTTGATGTATCTTGAGGGAGGGTGGGGAGGTTGCTCTGCCTTCAACATACATCTTTCTCAGCTTAGTTATATCCTAATCATCAGTGAAAGCTTACTTCTCAAAAGCATTTCAATGTAGAGACAGAGCTCAGTAGTAGAGGATATGCTTTACTATTGGATTCCCTGCTCTGGATTTAATTTCTATCAACACATCAAATACATTCAGAAACATGCCATATCATACTTTTCCAAACTTAGTTTATGTATTAATTACCTAATCATTCTCTTCAAGTAAGTCCATTCTTATGGATTTTTCTTTCATTAGGCACTGTGAAATAGATGTGGCAGATATCATATGATTTTGGCTTATAAGAGCACTATTTTTGTGGATTAACAATATAAAATAACATCAGATGTTGAACTGAGCAGCCTTCAGTTTCATTGTAACATGTTTAATTTCTACTCACATACTCTAATCAAGATACACACTCTTATAATACAGTTAGGTATATGGTTTTAATGTATTCATAATAAACATGTCTCACCTATTTGGTTACTTCATTTACATGAAAATAAGTTGTTGTATATATGTACAAATTATCTAGGAAGGTTACTAGAATGCATTAATCCTTAAGTAGAGTCTACTTTTTTGGTGGGGGGGGGTGGGGAGTAGGGCTTGAATTCAGGGCCTGGGTGCTATTCCTCAGCTTTTTCAGCTAAGGCTAGCACTGTACCACTTTCAACCATAGCTCCACTTCCAGTTTTCTGGTGGTTAATTGGAGATAAGAGTCTCATGGACTTTCCTGCCTGGGCTGGCTTAGATCCTTAGATCTAAGCCTCCTGAATAGCTAGGATTACAGGTATGAGCCACTGATGCCCAGTTTGCAGTCTGCTTTTTAAAAAGAATAACCTCACAAAATGGCAATACTCCCAAATGATCTGAATCAAAATTACCACCAAAAATGTAGACTTTTGGGGGGATGCATTATTCCATTGCCAGTGATAGAAAGGAGCTTTCTTAATGATTTTTCACAGAAGAAGCTATTCAGTTTACCTCTTTTTTATAGGATAAAATAAAGAACATCTCTTAAGCTTTAAATTCAAACTAACCATTAACCCTATGTTCTGCCATAAAAAAAAGTTTTTCAACATAATGTCTTGTACATCTCATTGTTGAATTGGGTCCACTTGTATCCCTATTTAATTTTTTCCCTTCCCCTGTATGGTATTTTCACAATAAAAAATAAAAATAAATAAAAAAAATAGTTAACAGGCATATTTAATGGCACAAAAACAAGAGAATCAGGAGAAACATCAGAGCCAGACTTAAACATGGCAGAGTTTTTGGAAACATCAGATTATGAATTTGAGATAACTATGATTGACATATGATACAAAATTAAAGAATAAAATGAATAAAATAATGTAAAACTTCTAAAGCTATAGAAGAATGAAAAATGCAATAAATGATTCAAGAGCTGTTGGACTGTAGTATAAAATCGTAATATACAAAAGAAAAAAAGAGCTGGGTGCCGGTGGCTCATGCCTATAATCCTAGCTACTCAGGAGTCTGAGATCTGAGGATCAAGGTTCAAAGCCAGCCCAGGTGGGAAAGTCCATGAGACTCTTATCTCCAGTAAAACACTAGAAAACTGGAAGTGGCACTGTGGCTCAAGCAGTAGAGCGCTCGCCTTGAGCTGAAGAGCGCAGGGACAGCACCCAGGTCCAGAGTTCAAGCCCCATGACAGACCAAAACAAAAAAAAAAAAAAGAAAGAAAGAAAGAAAAGAAAAGAAAAAAAAGAACAGAGAAAATTATATATGAAACAGATGTGTCTTTCACTCTCAGTCCTCAGTCTATGATTCAAATTCTAATCTTTATTCACTACTGTTCTAAGCTGCACCATTGTTACCAGATAAATTTTATAAGTATTTTAAAACACCACAACAAAATTTTTCACAGTCATATTCATATTTTATTTATTCAAAAAGAGCTTTGTGGCTTGAATAAGACTTTTTTGTAATACATGAATTAATGAATGTGAGCATTTTCTCAAGGGAATCAAAGCTAAGAGGTTGTCGATAATTCATTTCATTAATAGCCTTTGCTAAAATGAACAAAAAGCACTCACCTTGAACTTCTCTTAGACAGGTGCCAGCATGTACGGCCATGGTACATTCTGTAACTGAAAAAGTGAAAACTATAATACAAAATAACAAATAGTATTTAAAAAAAAAACATAATCCATGGAAAAGTTTATTAAATTGAACAATGACAGCCAAGAGTTCTTCAGAGGACCATGAACTTAACAGGAAGTAGGCGAGGAGATTCTGACAATAGTAGTTCCCTTTTCCAAGGCTGTTTTTGTCAAATTAAAATCATTCGGTTACAGGAAATGGAATGTCAGCAAAGTTAGATAAAATAAAGGATTCAAGAAAAGTTCACAATTTACAATTAATTGATCAAGTCACATGATGTAGTTCTAGCAGAAGAGAAATATTTTTGTCCCAGGTTACTTAATGAAAATTGTCATTGGAACAAATTTGAATGACCTGCCAATTATATTCTCCCTATGTCTATGTCATCTTTGCAAAGGATGTTTCTTAGCCTGCCATGCTGAGTGCTTCATGGTTTGCTTGCTGTGAGGGGTTTCATGTCCTGCTTTCCCTACAACTGTACACTGGGAACTGGGAACTCAAAATTTAGAGCTGGATTTTGCCCTTGAAACTATCATCCTTTCTCATGGTAAAATAAAGAAGGAAGGGCCACACAGGTTACTGCAGGCCACGTATCTGGAAGGATACCTCTGCCAGACAGTATATGATCCTTTCTGTTCTGTGTGTCCAGTCTGTGAAATGATACTTCTTTTTTTTACTTTTTATTTTATTTATTTTTATTTTTTATTGTGAAAATACTGTACAAAGGGGTTACAATTACATGGGCAAGATAATGAGTACCTTTCTTATCAAGCATTGTAGCCTCCTCCTTTGCTTCCCCTTCCCATCCCTTCCCATCCTCCCCCCAGCACCCCCCCCACCCCCGACCCAATACTCCCCGCTAACCCCCCCCCCCCCCCGCACCAAAGTTGTAAAGTTCATTTTTCGACATAACGACTTGTACATCTCATTGTTGCAATGGGTCCAGTAAATAAAGTTTCTGTGGAAAATCAATGACCATAAGTATAAATATAATTTCATTTTAATTTTTTATTTTAATATTTTATTTTAATATTTTAATTATTGTTGTAGAAAACCAAATAGTCTTCTACCTAGCTATTTCAAATAAGCTATTGCCACCCTATTTATTTTTGTAAGATATAGTCCTCTTTCTAGACAAGCATGTTACTTTTTCTGTTTACCTTACTTGCTCTCTATAAATATAGCTATATAGATGAACATATATGTATATACATATATATTCATTATCTTGTTACTATAGGAATTATTTTTCCCATCAATTTTTCTCAGCCACTTGAAGCTACTTATTTATAAGCATATTCTATGTATTTTTTTGCAAAAAGACACCACCCATCATAAATATTTCCCTTTAAAATGGTTCCTCATGCCAAAAGCATACCACACCCATAGTCCCAGTTTCATCCAAAAGTCATTTATTATACCTATGTCCTATAGATGTCAGTATACACCATGTATTAAGAAATTGTAAATGTCTTTACCTTAGAAAATTGCTTTTGTTTTTTTCCACGAAAGTACATTGCATTAAAGGACATCAATTTATAACTCTATGTGGTTCTATATAAATTAGGACTTGGCTGACACTGGAAAAAATTTGCAATGGCACTTAAAAATATAAATGACTTATACAAGCTCTTCATGGCCTAGGTAATATAAGCATTACCTTTTATCTTGATAGTGTACCAGAAGGCCAAATTATGAAATAGAGAAAAATATAGCATGTGAGAAACTATATTTAAAAAGTTATTAATAGTTGGCTTTCAAGTAGGATGTGCCTCTTTTCTTTTTTTTTTAATTAAATAAGTTTTTGCTGTGCCTCTTTTCTAAGAAACTAGATTAGAGTATTTCACATTAGACTCTGGAGGTAAAGCAGTTGTCACATGATTTTTGTGGTAATTGCCCTTTGGCTTTCTTTCACATAATGCACCCAAGAAAATGACTTTGCATTCAAGTGATGAAAGGTACGTTTATGATCTCATCCAGACACTATATTCCAGGATTGAGAAACTGAGTATGACAGATGATAAATGACCTGGACAAAGCCACAAAGGACAGTATAGGCACTAGTAAGATTTCCATATTATTAGTGGTTTTATGGGTCCCTTAAAAAAAGATCTGCAGATAAGCCTGGTTAAAAAGCTAGAGCAGCTGGGAAAAATATTCCTACCAATCCTAGTACCACAATTATATTGACAGAACAAACCATAGTATCAACCATTTATCAAGTACCTTGAATGATAATTGTGTGTTATCTTGCATAATCACTAAAAGTATATTGTGCCTGTTTATTCTATTTTAAAAATGGACTCATGTGGTGGTTTCATATTATTTTTCCTGTGATAATAAGAAAAGTAAGGACCAATTCAAGACGTAGGTAACAGTAAAAAAACAACAATAATAGTTACTAAATATCAACTATAAGCTAGGCAAAAATCCTATAAATGATATTGCATAATCACATAGAGTTGTTGTCTCAGACAATTAGACAATTATTGTTAACTGACATTGAAAACAAGAGAGTTAAAAAGACATCTTGTATATACGTTTGTCTAATTTGGAGAAGGGAAGGGGAATAACAAAACACTAAAGGACACAGGACGACCCAATGATACCCACAAGACAGTATATTGGAAATGAGCTTTACAACTTCGCGCAGGGGTTGGGGGACAGGGAGGAATGAGGGAGGTGGGGGAGGAACAGGATAGTAGGAGAACAACATCGGAATGGGTAACAATGCTTGTCAAAAAATATACTTATTGATTACTCATGTAACTGTAACCCTTTGCACAGCACCTTTACAATAAAATAACATATAAAAAAGAAGAATGTACATGTTTACTTAAATTCATATATACATGTATTACACAATTTAACAAAATACAATAGCAAGCTTGGTAAATTATTCTGGACTGAAAAACTGATTAGATAAAAAGAAGTCCAGAAGGTATGGATAGCTTAACCCATAATTCCCTTATTGGTCATACAAATGACATACTTGTGAAATGTAAAAAAAAAACATATCACAAGCAAAAAGTAAAGAATAATTTATCAAAAAATAGTAAATGGAATCTTTTTGTTATTGTTGTTGTTGTTGTTGTTGTTGTTTTCATTCTCCAGTGAAGGATAACAATGTAGGTAGCAAGGAGACCAGCTCACTAAAGGCCAGTTTACCCTTACAATAAATGACCTGGAGCCTGAGGACAAAAGCAAAAGTAGATCAAAAGATTGAAAGTTTACAAAAACATGGCTGACTCCTTGTTTAAAGTCAGCTAACCCAATAACCTAGATTAAATTAATTGTATCAAAAATCATCAAAAGCAAAATGGTAAAATGCCACACAAAGCCACTGCTTGGAAAATGCACTGTTTACCTAATCGCTTTGTTATCTTTTTTCTTTTTTTTTATTGTGAAAATACTGTACAGAGGGGTTACAATTACATGGGCAAGATAATGAGTACATTTCTTATCAAGCGTTGTAACCTCCTCCTTTGTTTACCCCTCACATCCCATCCTCTTCCCGCCACCCCCCCCCCCCAACCCTCCTCCCTCCACCACAAAAGTTGTAAAGTTCGAAGATATGGAACCAACCCAGATGCCCCTCAGTAGATGAATGGATCAAGAAAATGTGGTATATATACACAATGGAATTCTATGCCTCCATCAGAAAGAATGACATTGCCCCATTTGTTAGGAAATGGAAGGCTTGGAAAAAATTATATTAAATGAAGTAAGCCAGGCCCAAAGAAACATAGGTCCCCTGGTTTCCCTTATTTGCAATAACTAGTATATCTCTGAGACAAGCAGAAAAGGTCAGATAAGTTGATGTTAGGGAAATGAACCCTAAGATATGTATTCAATTTTTTTTTCTTTCAGGTGATTGTTTCTAACGCATTTATAAGATGATTTCTTTGTTGCTTTGTATGACCCTCCCCCATGGTATAACCCCTGCTTTCACTGTATTTGATGTCGGTATAATTTGTGGAGGGAAAGGGAAAAAACAAATCCTTTAAATAGGGATACAGGTGGACCTATTGCAACAATGAGATGTACAAGTCTTTATGTTGAAATCGCTTTGTTATCTTGAGCATATTACATCTTAAAATGCATTTCTTCAGTGCTCTCTTCGCTTCCCTTTATGTTGCTGTGAAATGACACTTACTGCACATCTTGTGCTTCCTTCACCCTCTTCTGTTTCTCCTTTTCAGTTTTTCCAGCAAGTTTAGCACTCTATTCTGAGTCAAAGGCAATGCCACAATCTGGGCCTCCGCATCAGAGGACAAATCAGATGGCTGCTTCTATTTAATTTCTGGAGTTATTTCCCCAAAAATGATCTTTTCCTTCATCCAAGAAAATTTTTCCCTTCTTCTGATGAAATTCCAGGATTAGAAATCCATTTCTCTGTGTAAATCAATAACCTCTCCAGGCCATCTTTTTCAAAATGAAGATACTCGTGGGAGTGTTCATCATTAAGCTCTTAACACCTCTGTGTGAAGGATTTCATCAGCTTTTTCCCACTGTGAAAGGACAGCTTGACCCTGTAAGTCAGACTTGGCTTGTGGTGGGAGAACACAGGCACCTGGGCTGGGGTGGGCAGGGGAACACATTACCTTTAGAGAGGGAAAAGAGTGAGAGATTGGCATATATCTCAGAAATTTCTGGATGGCCTGGGCAACAGCTTTTCGGCACAATGAGAATATCTTTTCCAATTGAAATATCCCAAAGCTGCTGTATAGAATAGAAAGGGATCAGGAATGTTTGGTCCAGTGTTCCCCGAACAATTGAATCAGTGCAAGTAAATATACCATCAAGAGTTGGGGTGTGTGTGTGTGTGTGTGTGTGTGTGTGTATGTGTGTGTGTGTGTGTGTGTGTATGTATCTGTCTGCCACACACACCTCAGAAAAAAAATTAGAGAAATTTAATTCTTGAAGCCAAATCTCACCTTAATACAAATAGGAGATACTCGATCCATCTATGTTTTGGCCACATAAATATGGACATAAATTTTTAGAAACCAAGGACAGAGAAGGTGCTGCCCAAAGAGTAGAAGTTCTTTAGAATACTGACTACCTCTGCAGGGTCCTTAAGGAAATGGCAATGATTGATGATTATTTATTTTTACTGCGAAGTTTATATTCCTTTCCTGCATGCTAAAAAACTAACCTTGCAGCTAATCTTCACAAAACCAAGATAGCCTGCCAAAGTCTACACTTTCTAGGAAGCAACGGATCCATATGTGTTTACTTGTTTTGTTCCAAGGAAACAGAGTATTTACAGGTACACAAACAAAGGAGAACTCTTGCTTGCTTGTGCTCTGCATCACACATGAAAATCAGTATTCTCTCAGTTTCCCAGGACTTGAAACACTGGAATCTACCAAGAGACTCTGAATGTCTTGTCTCTTTTTCACTGTGTTCTTGCCTGTTTTTCCTAAGAATTTTCTCAGAAGACCAGAAGACTATATCAGCTGCAGACAAGTGTGTGTTGGTGTGTGTGTGTGTGTGTGTGTGTGTGTGTGTAGTGTGTAGTTTGTACTCTGTACTGTGTACAGTGTGTGTGTAGTGTACATGTGTTTTAAAATGATGAAGCACAGATAAATATCAGTGAACACCTCTGGGGGGAAAAAAGCACCAATTCACATTAGTTCAGTGAGAAGTTCATTGCATTCAAACATCTTTTATCAAACTCATTCTAGCTAAAATACCTTTAGCCCTTCTTCAGAGTATTACAATCTTTTTCAAGCTATAATCTGATCTTCAAGAGAAACAGTATGCTAACAGCATTTCAGTATAATCTCTGCAGAATCATTGCCAAGGATTTCCTAATAGGTACTATAGGGCTTGACTTACAGATACACAATCTACTACTGAAAAAAAATCGCTTTATTGTTAAAGATTACAGAGCACCTGTAAGCCCAGCTTTTTTATTCTCTTACATGTAGATAAATACTTCCTCGTGAGCAAAATCTTGGTCTAGTTAACTTTGGAGAGAGTGACCAAGTGGCAGTGGCAAATTAACCACTCTGAGGAATGTAGAGTACAATTAACCTTCTCCTTTTACATTGACAAAACTATAAAGATTTTATTGAAATGTATTTTACATAAAATTGCATTTTAATACTATGTTCCAAATCTGTCTCTGTCCTGCTTCTAATTTAGTTTTGAACATCTCCAATTTAAACAATTACTGTAATATTTAAATGGTATTAGACCATAAATAATGCAATAGTTCCAATCCAAGTTCAAACAAATATTACTTAATTCTAAGCTTGAGACAGTTAAAATATTCAAGATTAAAGTGACTCTTGATTTCATCCTAGAGAAACACTGAGCAGAGATGATTTTAGGTCCATTTATTCTTTTTTAAATCTGTATCTGAATGTGTCTACCTAGATACCAAATTAAAATCACATGAACCACTTTTTCTGGAAATTTATATAAAAATCAATCAGAAAGAAAAAGGACATTACTAGATAGTTTACCATATGTTTCTCAACTATCTGATGTTGGCAAGGCAGGAAAGATGCAATGCTATTTTTTTCCCCCACTTTATAGCTGAAAACAAAAGTGAAGTTGGAGGAAATGGCAGGACAGACTCAAAGACATGAAGCTTGTGTCTGAGAGTTCTGGGCTCTAATGCTGGCATATGTCTCCAGAGCTCCTATTGAGTATTTAAATGCCGTACTATTTAAAACCATGCATATATTCTGAAGAAGAATGTCCCATGCTGAGCTACAACAGTGTCAGGCTTGTGTCCCTCCTGGAAGACTACTTTAAAGATATTTTATTCTATATAATGTAGAAAAATAGAGCAGCCTGGAATTCGGGTGTTTTTGAGCAGTTCCACAGTGCTGCCTTGACCTTTCAGTGAACTTGAGACTGGGCAGCAGGTTGGGGAGCCCCAGCATGGTCAGGTGACCACATTGACATCTGCAGTTCTGGAGTGGTCATCTGGCCAGTGATGACCTTTCAGAACATGATCCAGTGAAATCTAAACCCTGAGAGTGGCTGGCAGGCAAAATCTGCTCCTCGATGTCAGTTTCACTGCTGAGTCGCTTAATTGTCCACTACAATTTATAAAGGGACCATTAGGCTCAGGTCATGAACTTCCCATTTAGCATAAACGGATTATCAAACCATATTCGATTGGAAATGCTTTGTCTCAACGATATTTCCTCCATAGTTATAAGTACAAACACTTCACTTACTTAAAGTTTACAAGAAGGGAACCCCTTGATAAGACTGACTTACAGACTATCACTTGCTGTCAAAGATGCTTCATCAGCAGAGCATGATATAAAATCCCTATCCCACAACCACATGTTAAAGATAAGCACTTCAATCCATTTCAAGATATTACTACAGACTTGAACATTTTTATTCCTTGGCAGTGTTTTAAAGGTAAGGCTCAAGTTACTTTTCTTTGTTGTTGTTTTCTTAAGTTTCTTTTCTGGGCTATTTACCTGGAAGACAATGGTAAATATAACTCTCTTCACAATGTGCTTAGAACTGAGGTGGTGTGAAAGATATATAAACTATAATCATAAGACAAACTTGGAGAAAGATCACTTATGTATATGGCCACATAGATTAGATACTAAAGAGTAGGTACTTTGATACTTTCTAGAGACTAAAGCTAAGGAGAGCTTGGATCATGTATTCAAGTCAATGATCAAAACCCAGGAGGAGGGCTGGGAAGGTGGCTCAGTGGTAGTTTGCTTTGCATGCATGAGGCCCTGGGTTCGATTCCTCAGCACCACATAAGGAGAAAAAGCGGGAAGTGGCCCTGTGGCTCAAATAGTAGAGCATTCTCCTTGAGCTGAATTGCGGAGGGACAGCGCCCAGGCCCAGAATTGAGACCGCACGACTGACAAAAAATAAGTAAATACATAAACCAGGAGGAAATGAAAAGAAAGCACAACTGGATATCAAGAATAAGGATAAGAAGGCTTGGAAAAAATTATATTAAGTGAAGTAAGCCAGGCCCAAAGAAACATAGGTTCCATGGTTTCCCTTATTTGCAATATCTAGTATAGGTATGAGTCAAGCGGAAAAAGTCAGAGAATGTGATGTTAGGAAAACGAACCCTCAAATATGTATTTTAATGTTTTTGTTTCTTTCATGCATGTGTTTCTAACGCATTTATAAGATTATTTCTTTGTTGCTTTGTATGTCCCTCCCCCACAGTGTAACCCCCGCTTTCACTATATTTGATGTCAGTATAACATGTGGAGGAGACGGGGACAAACAAGTCGTTTAAGGATTCAGGTGGACCTGTTGCAACAATGAGAAGTACAAAATGTCATGTCAAAACCAGCTTTACAATGTCGGTGGGGGGGGAGGGGGGGTATGATTGGGTGTGGGGGAGGGGGGAGGCTGGGAAGGGAGGTGAAGGGTAAACAAAGGAGGAGGCTGCAATGCTTGGTAAGAAATGTATGCATTATCCTGCCCATGTAATTGTAACCCCTCTGTACAGTATGTTCTCAAATAAAATAAAATTAAATTAAAAAAAAAAAAAGAATAAGGATAAGTTACTGCTATGTGTATTGGAATGGGCTTCGTGTAAGCAACAATTAAAGCCAGGGAAAGTTGTGACCAAAAGAGACTCAGTGAAAGATTGTAGGGGACAGATTTAATTTAAGATAGAAGAAATTCTACATCTTAAAATAATATGGAGGTGCGGAGGTAAGTGATTATAGGGGAAAAATAAAGGAGGGGATAACAATATTCAACAGGAAATGTACTCATTACCTTACTCATGTAACATGTAACTGTAACCCCTCTGTACAGTATCTTTACAATAAAAAATATATATAAATATGGAAACTCTGGCAACACATTACATTTGCATTAAAGTACAGAAACGTGTGTAATATGTAATCGTGGTACTCGAATACAACAGTAACATTTACCAAGCACAAAATAAACTGGAAAATCCATTGTTCTTGATTAAAAATGAAATATCCTAGGTCTATCATCTTATTTAATGCTGATTTCCATTGTATCTAAATCTGTCTTATTGAAGCTTAACTAAGTTGACATAAATATAAAATAAAGGCAGGAAATGTGAAAGTTACCACCTTTTTACATGAGCTTATCTGCATATAAAATATCTGGTTTTCTTGAATAAAACAACTGAGTAAATTTAAGATGTATCATTGTTCTAAATGCCCTATACCTGTCTATAAAATGAAGATTACTGGAAATGAAAGCCTCATCAAAATAGCCAGCAATTATTTAATTATGGAACAGTCCATATGTTCTATATATCCACATATAATGTGTTCTTTAAAAACATGCACCTCATAACTCCAAAGTAATTCTCTAAAGAGGTGATTAGTCTGTTGTGTCACAGGATATTATGTTATTAATAATACACAGATGAAAGAAAATTGTCCAGTTAATGTGGTTAGCTAGAAACACAAATTGAGAGGCAAGATTCATTGGTTCTATTTTGAGCTCCATCATTGATAGATAGTGAGGTTTCAGAAAGCACAGATTCTTCCAAATAATATTGATCTTTCAAAAGGATACAGGATTTTAAAACTAGACACTTTTAAATTTCTTTGAAATCTTCTGAAGCAACAGTATTAATTCTTTTTTATTAGCAAAGTATTATACAGATTCTTAAAGTAAGTGTCAGGCCTGGCCTGTTAGTAAAAAAAGGCTTTGAAATATTTTACATTTAAATAGAAGCATTAAAAAATAAATTTACTTAATGAGCCATGAATTAGTCTTCAGCCATGATCTCATTTACAAAAGAACTAGGATCTAAAGTAGATACTCCACAGTTCTCTTAAAAGCGAAAAAAACTACTATAAAGCAATTATGTTTTTTTAATACATGCACACATCACAGTTGAACTTGGTAAAAATATCAAATTAATGTTATTTCAATTTTGAAATAAGTTATGCTATCAGATAACATATGTATTTTTAAAATTCATCTGGAAATAGGGTGTGCAGTACTTGAACGACAGACCGATTTCCTATTGAATCTTCTAATTAGAGTCTTGTAGGAGCAGGCTGCAGCCTGGGAGTTTTTATTTTACTTCTGTTTCTCTGTTGGAGTTCTTTTCAAGCCGTCAGAGCCTGGGAAGACCCAAGCCTTTTTCTTTTCTTTTTTTTTTAATACCTTTCATTTTCCTACATGAAGTCAAGTTTTGAAAATTTTTAACATGGTAAAACTCCATGGGACATGACACGATTCAGTTAACGATTTGCCTGTTTAATGATCCACAACTTAATACCAACAAGAGATTAAGATAGAAAGATGGATATTATTAGGGAAAAAGTTATCTTGTAAGGTACTGGAGAGACAAAGAATACCATCGTTCTCTTAAGATTGGTGGCATTGAGTTTCCTCGGTTTCTTTTTAAGAGATTCCAGGGATTGTGATAAAGAGAAATCATATCTACATATAGGCACACATAATTATGTATATCTTATTTTTATATGTGAACTAAATATATTGAGGCACACATAATTATGTATATCTTATTTTTATATGTGAACTAAATATATTGTACGTATGTGTATAAGGTATTTACCTCTGCTGAATTTATGTTGTTCGCTCCCACTTATTTTTTCATATTTTGTGAGCAATTAAGTTAGGAATTTTAGCTTATACAATTTGGCAATAATAAGCTATTTTCAAAACTACCCCTACTGATGGAAGAATTGATAATAGTCTTATATAACAGATAACATTCAGAACAAGTCCTGCCCCCTTTTAAAGCCCTCTTTGTCCTATTGTCTGTCTTGCTCTCTTGTATTGTACTCTATATTGCCATTTCCCATACTGTTTTCTCTCAAACCTAAACATTTAAGGATATTGGGACATAGTAAGAGAGTTTAACTACAAATGGAAAAGGAAAAGGAAAACACTGATCTAGGAGTATAACTGTATCCATGTTAAGGCTATTGATAGCAAAATGAGTGTGACCAGTCTCCATCTATGTGGAGTCACAGAGAATACTATTTAATTCTGTAGGGAACTCATTTAATACTGACTGTATGACAAGCATAGATAAGGTAGGTATGCAGACAGACAGACAGACAGACAGACAGAGAGACAGACAGACAGACAGACAGACAGACAGACAGATAGATACATAGATACATAGATACATAGATACATAGATACATAGATACATAGATACATAGATAGATAGATAGATAGATAGATAGATAGATAGATAGATAGATAGATAGATAGATAGATAGATTTGTAATAAAATTATTTTGGTAGTACTGTACTAGGGTTTCAGCTCAGGGTCATATGCTTACTAGATAGGTACCTACTGTTGGAGCTGTACCTCAAGCAAAGCCTTTTGCTCTGGTTTGTTTTGAGAAACAGTCTTACTTTTACTCTCTGGCAAACTGGTCTGTGATCTTTTTTGACATAGGTACCATAGCTGAGACAACAGATGTATCAACATTTTTTTCCTGTTGATATAGGATCTTACAAAATGTTTTTGTGCAGGGATGGTCTGGCATCGTGATCCTCTCAGTCTCAGACTCCTGTGCAGGCGAAATAGCAGGCACATACCATTGGACCTAGAAATTGGTTGAAAATGACCTTGGTTGAAATCTCAAAAATGACCTTGATTATGGTTGTTCCAATCTGGGTTCCCAAGCAGCTAAGATTAGAAGCATGAGACATTGGAATCTGTATTCAATATATCTTAACCATGGGAATGCATTACCTTCTAATAAAAATGAAGCTCACAGATGGTTGTTGAATGAATTATAAATGATTGAATGAATCAGAAGATTCAAAGCTTGTTACACTGACATATTAAATAAGCTTATGCTTGTCACTGAACTCTGACTTTTTACTTCCTTAAAATGTAATAAAAGAAGTTTTCAATGAAATATGCAATTTATTTAACATATTAACCTTTTTTGAATTGTTTTCATTACTATAGTTTATTTTTTATTTTTAGAATTCAAACTATCCTGGAGTGGAGTTGATCTGTTGCATTTGTTTTTATTCTTTCTCTAATATCTCATAAAGGCCATGACCACAGCTAAAGCTCAATAACTCATCAGCCTTAATAAATTTTAGTAAAATGTCATATAAGTGATGCTTATTATAGGACATAAAAGTTAGATATCTTTTATCTTCATTCAAATTAATTGAGTCATATCATTTTACAATGATACCAGTCCTAGTGATATGCCATATATTTCCAATAGTAGCTTTTGGATGTGTTCCAGGTTACAATAAATCCCCAAGTTCTTTTTGATGACCAATTCAAATAGGCAGAGAAAATTGATAATACTTTAATGTGCCCAAACTTTCTACTACTGTTCTGATATTCAGTTCTTGTAATATTGTTTTATTTTCCTTCTTTTTTATCCTCAGGGTCCCCCTGAGCTATTTTCATGTCAACTTGAGAAAATTTTCATCACTCACTATCACAGAAACAACTAGCAAAACACAAAATCCCATATCTAATTGGTGACCAGAATACCTTGGCCAGTTATTAAATCTCTTTTCTATCATAAGACTTACTGTTGTTTATTTTATTAAAAGTTTCCAGATTTCTGTTTCTTTTGTTTTTGCCACTTTTCTGAAGTGGCTTTTGATATGCTGTCATAGATGTCAGACTTTGGAGAACACTACATAGCAACACCATATTTTACTTCTTTATTTGGAAAACAAATTTATTTCCATGCTTTAAGCTTTGCATACAGTATTTTTGTCTATTTTAACCAACAAAGAATATCTTTCAAAAATGAATGAACAATGAGTTCTCAACATTTGAATTTATATATAAAAGTTAATTGTGTATCATTTTTATTAATGAAAATTATTATTAGAAACATTTTTTCTCTCCATCTATTGATATTAAAACCTGTAACACATACTATGTCAAGTTGAATAATTGTTATCCTAATAATAGTTGAATAGATAGAAAGATGTCAAATGTACCTAAAAAGAATGTTGCAATATTTAGGGAGTAAAACTTCACAATGATTTGAAGAAGAGAAATGTTTCCACAATTTTCTTAAAGAATTTGGAAAGATAAACAGCAGAAAGGCTGGCAAGACCATTCTCCAGATGATGCACTGTACATTAACCTATCTGGCTGAAAGTTTTTGTGATGGTAAATCTTGTCAGCTTTGTTGGGTTGAAAAACTCCTGGGAGATTATGAAAACACATCCCAGATTGTGTCTGTGTTACATTTCCAGAGCCACTTGACCAAGTGGGATGACGCTCTAAATGTAAATGGCTTCAACCCATAGGCTGGGGACAGAAAGAATAAAAGGGGGAAAGAAGACATCTGAGTGTAGGGTTCTCTCTCCCTGCTGGCCATCACATGGTGAACATAATAGAACAAAATTTCTGAAATCCTGAGTCAGAATAAATCCTTCCTCCTTTAAGTTGTGTCAGGTATTTGTCACAGTAATGAGAAAGGTGACTAGCAAAACATTAGAGTGAAAATATATAGTAGGTGCTGAAAAACAGAACTATCATTTAAAAGGCCCAGGTAAGAACTGGCTCTAATATTAGAGAACAAACGTGAAACCCACTCATGTGTTTCATTTCGTTTGCGATGAATTAGATCAACTTCTACAAATTGAAGCTTTTATGCAAGACTCCTATTTTATTGTTTTACAAAACACAGGGCAACCCAAGGAAGTTTCTCTCTCTGGCAACAACCACCACAGCTAATTAAAGTCTGCCTTGTCTTGCATACAGACATAGAGAACTCTATAATATAGAGTTCTCCTTGATTCTTGTTTCTTCATTTAAGTTACTTTTGTAGGCACTGTAGACACCCAAGTTTGCATATCCTGGTTTAAAAGTCTTTATCTTTCATAAACTAGAAGAGGCCATTATTCTGTCTGAATCTATTCAGTCTCTGGGTTGGCATAGTAAGTACTACCAAGCCACGTTAACTACCATTATTACCAGGGAAGCTTGTTAAAATATGGATTCCAGTTTTCTCTCTTCAATAGCTTCACTGAATGTGGGGATTGGGGACACATAGACATATATGTAATAAATGTCCTGATGATCCTAATGAATGTGGTCTCTAACAGGCTTCGGGAAGTGTTGAATGTGGTTAGAGCAGCAGGTAGGTTTAGTCAGTTCTTGAGTGTGAGCAATTAAGCCTAAGCCTTTGCTAATTTATTCACAATTGTAATAACTTTGTCTCCTTGACAGAGGTCCTGGGAATATTGAATTATCTAGGTGGGTGCTCTAGTAATGGATGTTATTTGAATAGTGAATATAAATTTAAAGAAGCTTTAATATCATTTAAAAATACTCTCTATGAACCAAAAGCCAAATATCAGAAGAGAGCTATGTTTTGTAACTAACCATCACTGTCTATTAAGTTTATATTATTAAGAATTTTCAAGATGGTGGATGGCTAGCCTAAATGTTTTAGATGAGAAAATTGAGGCACAGTGAATTCAATGAAGATCAACATGAAGTTCTGATAAGGTTAGTATGGAACAATAATCTTTAGGCCTTTTGATTTTTTTCCACTTCAGTGATTCACAGCAACTACTAAGGATAGATTAGGATATACACATTCTAAAAGATCATGATTCGTTAAGGTTGTTTGAGTTTACAGTTAAGGCATAACAGATTACAGGTGATTAAACTGCATTCTCCTTCTTTTAGGCAAAAGAATAATTGCATCTACAATTTTATATTAGTAAACAAAGCCTACCCACTTAGTAATTTTATCAATAAAGAATGAGGAAAATACCTTAAGAACTTACGGCTGATTTCCAAAAACAAAGGCAATTGTCTCTAACTAAAATAGAAACAGGTGTTTAGAAGACAAAAATTGGTGGATTGATGTAATATTCCCTGTAAGCCACTAGATGTCAGATGTTGGCTTTATGTATCGCATAAAGGTATGATTATTTTCTATTTTAGCTTCAGTCAGTATTAGTGATTTTGTATTCATGATCATTGTGAATACTTTGAAAATCATTTTCATATGATAGCATATATCTCTGTTATTGCTTCCCATAAGTATTGCCATATAAGAAGAAAAATGAAATTGAGCAATAAGAAAGATTATTCTCATCCTACAAGTAGGATACAAGATGAAATCATTTGAGAAAGGTAACTGCTAGTGAACATCTAATCAACCCCCAAAAATTAGCAGTTCTAAAGATTGTGCCATGAATTGTATTTCTAATGTTGTAAATTAGTATACAATTATTATTAGTATACAATGCATCTGAATTTAACACAACTAACATTTATAGTCACTGAGTATGCCTGGCAAGAGAGTACTAAATGTTAGAAGAAATATATGAAGAAGCACACAAAAGTTTTTGTCAAGAAATTTGAGTTCTACTGTATTGGTAAAAGTAAATTAACTTAAAATTGAAATAAAAATGATGAAAATTGGGGATTTAAAAACCTATGAAAGTTGGGGATTTAAATTGAGAGTGTTTTAGGAGAACAGGGAGAAAGGAAAGATGGCACAGAAAACATACAGCATTACTACGTTTAGATAATATTTTCAAGATAATTTCAGAGTACTGCAGTTCTTAAAGCAATAAATCCATAAGCTACAAACCAATTTGTACTAGGATTCAAATGTACATACAAAGCTGATTGGCATGAGATCTTAGAACAATGGTGAAATGCCCTCTTTCTGAAACTTTTCTCTCCATCTGTCCTTCCACAGTGCTTAAAATACTCACTCTCCAACCTGCTAAAGATTTGGTCCCCTTAATTAAGGTATTCCATTTCTAGGATAGCATTCATCCATGAAACAAACATTGATTGCCTATTATGTGTCAGGATTCTGCAGGTTCTTGGGTCACAAAGACAAATGAAATGAGATACCTGTGTCCCAGGACCTCATAGCTTTACAATGAAGATAGACATGTAAATAAATATTTTCTACCCAACAGAAAACACTAATTTAATAACGGAAGGAAGAATTTTCCTTCAGTTAATATTCTGTAAGAGAAGCTTCCTTCAGAATAAGAGACTCATAAGAATCTATTAAAGTAACCCATTAATTTATTATTGAAGTAAACGAAGAAGTATGATTATTCATCTCAGTTTTGCTGACAATCAGTTTTTACTTATTTCCCATTCTCACATTTAAAAACCTACTAGACTTAATAATGATTTTATTTTAGAAGATAAAGCATAGAAATAAATCTTTAGTGATGATATATGTATGTCAACAGTAATCAAGATTAGTAAGACACAAAGCATCAAGGAGTAAGATGAAGCTACAGGGTCAGAATAGTCAAAGAAATGAGAAAAATATGAGATTTTTCATGCTAAGAAAGCCAAGAGAAATGGAATGACATGCAGATTATTTTTTTTTTTGGTCAGTTGTGGGGCTTGAGCGCTGTCCCTCACCTCTTCAACTCAAGGCTAGTGCTCTACCACTTGAGCTACAACGCCACTTCCAGTTTTCTGGTGGTTTATTGGAGATAAGAATTTCATGGACTTTCCTGCTGGGCTGGCTTTGAACCACGATCCTCAGATCTCAGCCTTTTGAGTAGCTAGGATTACAGTGTGAGCCACCCGTGTAGATACAGCCACCAGCTGTAGATACTTTTAAAAGTACTGATCAGACTTAGTAAAAATATTTGTGTGTTTATCACATGGCACGTGAAGGAAAAAGAAAGTAATTGGACATAGTTTTCAAGCTAATATTTATCCAGTGTCTATAATCATGTGATAAGAAATAAACCCTTTAACTTTATAAAAACATGCAGTGACTACTATACCAACAGCCATTAAGAACATTCACTGAGGGACTGGGAAGGTGGCTCAGTGGTCGAGTGCTTGCCTTGCATGTATGAGGCCCCAGGTTCAATTCCTCAACACTACATTAAAAAAAAAAAAGCTGGAAGTAGTGATGTGGCTGAGATGGTAGAGTGCTAGCCTTGAGCTGAGGAACTGAGGGACAATGCGCAGGCCCAGAGTTTAGGCCTCGCATCTGACAAAAAAAAGAAAAGAAAAGAAAAGAAAAATGACCACTGACCACTGAATATAGTTTTTCCAAATTCTGGATATTTTATGAGTCCCCTGTTTAGTTTTCTAATGTTGAGTAGGGTGATATAACTATTTATGTCTAAGAATTTATTTGTAGACTAAGATTTTGTAGAGCAACATATATGTAACCGTTGATGGGTAATCACCCAGGGTGACTTTCTAAACTCTCTTTTAATTATGTGTCACAACCAGAAATCTGCCACAAAGTAGTTCTGCCAAATCAGGAGACAGAAGTAAAATAATATGGAACAGAGTCATAACTGAGCCTTGATAATCTAACATAATTAAAAAGTATCTTTTGTGTTTTGAGGTTTCCAATTTCAAAGTGATAGGGTAATACGTTAATATAATTTAGCCTAATACATATATTCATTTTCCATCCTTTTTTATTGTCAGAATACTGTACAGAGGAGGGATTACCATTATATGAGCAAGGTAATGAGTACATTTCTTTTTTTATTATTATTGTGAAAATACTGTAGAGAGGGGTTACAATTACATGGGCAAGATAATGAGTACATTTCTTATCAAGCATTGTAGCCTCCTCCTTTGTTTCCCCTTCCCATCCCTTTCCATCCTCTCCCCTACCCCCGCACCAAAGTTGTAAAGTTTGTTTTCAACATAACAACTTGTACATCTCATTGTTGCAATGGGTCCACCTGTATCCCTATTTTATATGAGTACATTTCTTATCAAGCATTGTTGTCTCCTTCTTTGTTTTTTGCCTACCATCCCTTCCCTCCCATCTCCATAACTTCACTCCCCCCCACCCCTGCTCCCCCACCCTCCAACTCCTCACCCCTGCCTAAATTGTAAAGTTCATTTCGACATAGCGTCTTGTACATCTCATTGTTACAAGGTTAGATTTTGGAATTAAATGATTCAGAAAATCTTTCAGAGAACACTATTTGAGAGAAAAAAAAACTGTATATGAGGATGCCCATAAAGAGCAAGGAGTAAAAATCTTGGCAAATACAAATTACTATCCAACTGCTCAAACTGGCTCCATCCCAATTGTCTCCTAACAGATAAGATCCACTCAAAAGCATAAAGATTCTCACAGATACTTTTAATTATTCCATTTACATTTGGATCCATTTTTTCCTGCCTACATGACATGTCTCTCTTTATGACATGTCTCTCTTTAGATGTTAATTATTTGCCAGTTACAATGAGGTTTTGAAAGAGTTTGGAAAATCTCAACACAGTGGAATTAAAGTTATAGTCAGAAACACCTTGGTGACATTGGAGAGATTTTGCTCCGAGATGACATGAAATTGACAGGAGGTGAATCTCAAGCTCTTTGTCCAGCCAGACGTGGAGATTTGGGAGGTTGGTTCCTGCTTTTATTTATTCATATGAAGGGCTGTGGAATACGGATGCCAATGCTGGCTGTGAGTTAAAGAGAAGAGAGGATAAGAGCTTAGGCTTAACCTACAGGGGACCTGCAGAATAAAGAGCCAGAACTCCAACTGCAGAAGAGAGAAGAAAGGGGAGGAAGAAAAAAGACTAAGAGAGATCTAGCTTAATGAACCTTTTCCTGAAGTCAATGGAAATGGGTAAGTGGAGCAAGACCATGCCCCAAAAAAGCAGGGATGATGTAGTTTAGTCATGGTGTCACCAAATTTGTCAGTAGTTCCAAAACCAGCAAAAAAATCTGTAGCACGAAATACTTATGATGAGCTATACACCATCATTATTAGCAAGCTGAAATATGCTAACACACATACACTTATTTTTGATGCTCAGAGAAATATGAACATCTATTTTATTATATTTGGAGGTGTTAGTCTAATTTTATGTAAAGGAGAAATAACTATGTATAAAAAAGCTGAAAATGATTAAAAGTTTATGAAAGAGTCCATAATAAAACCACAGGCTAATTGGAACCCTTCATTCCTCAAAAATGCTGGGGAATCGAGTTACAATAAACACTGAGCTTGGAACTGGAGGAGACCCCAGGAATGACAGCACAAAGCTTTCATATATACTATAAGGAAGAAGTCAATGAGAGCATTTACTAGATGCCAGCTAGAACAACATCACTTCCTGCAACAAATTTGATTATTGAGTTTTGCCAACACACTATAGCAATTTTAATTAGAGGAAATATATCCTCATGTCATATTTTATTGATGACAAAATGCTGCTATTTCTCCTTCTGATTAGGGCATTATTACTGAATAAATTATCTTTAAGTTACATTTCTGTAGTGAACAAGATTCTTTTTCTCCCCTGAACTTACAAAGCATGACTCAGTGTGGAAATAAAATACGCTTTTGTCCTTCCTTCATTCTTTTTTCTTAAACAAATTTTAATCTTCTCCTTTTCTGAATATATTTCTCTAAATCTCTATATCTTCATCTCATTAAGTGGGTTAAGAATAACATATTTTGTCCCATAAAACTAGAATTAAAATGGTGAAATAAAGACAAAGAATGACCCACTGCAACAAGGGTCCTCATAAGACACTATGTTGTAAATGAACTTTACAACTTTGGGGGTAGGAGGGAGGTGGCGGGGAGAGATAATGGGAGAAAAATGAAGGATTGGGTAACAATGTTCAACAAGAAATGTACTCATTACCTTACTTACGTAACTGTATCCCTTCTATACAGTACCTTTACCATAAAATAAAATACAACTTAAAAAAAGTTCTTGAAACTTCCTAGTATCAAGCAAGTAAACTTCAAGTACATCCAATGTTGCTTTTCCTCCTTTCTTTCTTCCTTTCTTTCTGCCTGCCTGCCTTCCTGCCTTCCTGCCTGCCTGCCTTCCTGCCTTCCTGCCTGCCTGCCTGCCTTCTTTTCTCCCTTCATTCTTCTCTTTGTGCTTGTACTGGGACTTGAACTAAATGTTGACCCTTAATTTTTTTTTTGGATTAAGACTAGTACTCTACCTCTTGAGCCACATCTCTACTTCTGGCTTTTTGGTGGTTAATTGGAGAGAAAGACCTGTGGCCTTCCTGCCCAGGCTGGCTTTTAATCATGATCCTCAGATTTCAGCCTCATGAGTAGCTATGATTACATGCATTTCTAAAGCTACATTATTAATGCTATGAGAACTTTTCTGGAGGATAGGACAAAAGAAACAACTCTGGTTATGTAGGTCATAACAATTCAGATTTAGCATAATAAATATATTAGCAATTTATCAGAATAATCAATTCAACCCTCTCCACTGAAGCATTGTCCCCTCTTTTCCTGCTTGATCTTACTTTGTTCACTCATTTTTATGAAGCAAATTCTAGAGAGCCACACTCTCTTTCCAAATGGTGTAACTGTGTTTGGCATTTCTTGTGACACTCTCATGCTCTGCTCCCTTCCTAACTGATCTTCCCACAAGGTCACTGAAGCATATACACAAGGCATGGAGCCAGTACTAATTGAGTAGGGAAATAAATGAAAAGTACTTTGCACTATTTTTCTTACTAGAGAAAAAAAGACTAATGGCTTATCACACTAACTAGATTATATTGTGCCATGAAGATATTATTCATAAAGTATAGCAACTTGGGAGGAAGAGACAAAATGGAATATTGAAAAATCCATGGGCATGCAGTCATTTTTTTAAAAAAATTAAGTGTAAACCCAGGTTTAGTGTTATAAACTCTCAAACAACTCATCAAATCTTTCTGAGTCTCCGCTTTTTCTTTTGGGTGAAACAGTAGCCAGATAATCTATCTTAACCAGGTTTTCATAGGCATTAGAAATACTAGATGCAAAGCACCTGAACCTTGGTTTTAGAAACTATGAAAATAATAGTGGCTATTCAATCATTATTTGTATTAGCAAATAATTAACACTGATACATTTATCAGCCTTTCTATTTTCTAATTTCATCATTTCAGTGGTATTAAGATATTACAATGATAGCAGAAATGAACAAATAAAACCATTCATTTCCCTAAAATATCAGAATTCTGTTAGCTTCCAAGTTAAGATAAAAAGTCTTTGTGATGGACACCAATCACTATTCTTGACTCTGCTTTCATTGTGTGCCATTATCATTAAGTATTAATTCCTCAGAATTAGAGAAAATGGAATGATTATTGTTTAAAAAAAAAACTTGGGGTCTAATTTAGGCATTCTAGGCATTTCTCCTTCTATGTGCAGCTATACATAATACAACTTCATTTTCAGAATTTTGAAAATGAAATACTACCAAAACTCAGAAATTGATTTCAAAAAGGCTATCAGAACCCAGAGATATGGATAGAAAAAGACATTGCATGCATTGTAGGTTATGCTGTTCTGACACCTACTACCATCTGACTTAGCAGACTTTTTGTAAAGTGGTGCTTAAAAGTGTTGGTATGAAACATAAGTAGATAATGCAAATATGTTAGCGACCCCTACCAGTAGTTGCAATTATGCAAATTTTAAAACCTTCATCTTTTATAATTAGGTGCAATGGGCTTATGTAGTTACATCCTCCACAGGCTAGCTAAGGCTCTCATAATCTGTTGAGCAGTTTCCCCTAAAACAATTCAGTTCAAATAGACAAAAACATACAAAGTAATGATAGAATGTTTATGAGGAAAATGAAATCCATCAAATCCTAAATAGCTTCTTGTTCGTCTTTCTAGAAAAGTGCATTTTTATTTTCTGAAAAGCTGACGTTTTGTGACAATAATTAAGCATATTTCACTTTATTGTAAAGGTATGAAATTTTAATTAATTTACTGAAAACTCTTCAAATCTGAATTTTCTTTTGATTTGAGTGCTGGAAGAGAAGGCTGCATTTGGTAATTTTTACTTAGGAATGAAAATTATCCTAGATGAACAATTTTGCTCATAATTAATTACTATAAGACACTTAAATCTCATTATTCATAGCACTGAGAATATACAATGCAGGATATGATGACCAGAGTACAGTATAATCATAATAAATACAAAATTTTCAAGAGTTAAACATACACATTATGAATATATAATGTACACTTAAAGCTCACAAATAATTATAAATAAAATGGTGGATATATAAAATATAAAAAGCTAAAGTTTTTTTTTCTTTATGACAAATACTCCTCTCCCCTCCTTTTCTGTTACCTCTCCCCACTTCTTCCTTCACTTCTCCTCTCCTCTTGTAGATAATATATTATCCAGATATTAGCACATATCTGTATTTTAAATTAAATAGTTATAGTGGCTAAGCATGGTAGAATATGACCATCATCCTAGCCACTTGAGAAGCTGAGACTACAGAATCACTTGATCTCACTATTTCAGGTCTGGCTTAGACAATATAGAATGTCCCATCTGCAAAACATAAAAAAGGATATTTACTTAAATAAGTGAAAGTCTGAAGAATTCTGCTTTTATTTCATGGATATGTTTAGTATTTTACAAGACTGCACTTTGAATAAATTGTATATGGTGTATTTATAATCAAACAATTCTATGCTATATTTATGACTGTAGAAATCATTCAAGAAAAGGAATAGGAAAAAAATAAAAGAAGTCAATTCATTTAGTTTCCTTAAATGAATCATTGAATGAACAGATGACAAACATTAACAACAACAACAACAAAACCTAACAAAAAATAGGTCATATAATTTTCTAAGGTGAACATGTATTCAATCTAAAGTGCAAAGACATATTGACCTTTAGTCAATTCTGGATAGTAACTTTAGAAATAGATTTTGTATTTATAGTCTAAATTATTTTCCTAAGCTTTTTGATTGTTAGTTCTCCAGCATTAAAGGAAGAAGATGCAATATGATGGCTGACGAAAAATGGTAATCTACTACAATTTCAAGTAAAGATTGTTTAGATATAACAAAAGGCTCAATGAAATTATATTTGATAGTTTCCTTCATTAGCTATTCTCAACACACTGAACTCACAGAAACATTCCACTAATATATAAGTAATTACTGTCCATTAAAAAATAAACTGAAACAATACAAAATGTCCAATACAAATTAATTGTAATATTTTCTTTTTCAACTATAATTAGTTGGTTTAAAAAAACATACATTTACACTAACAATCTACTCAAAGATTCAGTACAGATTCCATCTGTTCCCAGTACTTTTCCCGTGGAGTGATCACCTTTTAGGAGAAAAATGTACTCTGATTTCTAACAGAAAAAAATGGGAAAATTGACTAGTGTAGACAAGAACTATTTCAAAATATTGATTAAGTTTTAGATTTTAAAAACATTGTTTCAAAGTTAGGGAAACAGTAATACAAATTAACATCTCTAATGTAGCTTAGCAGTTAGAAAAAATTGACTTTGAAAACACAACACAAAACAGAACTGAATCTCCAGCACAAGGTGGTGCTATGGACCAACCTCTTACTAATAGGAGTTTTTGTTTAAGCAGTTTCTATTTTGATTTCTCCACGATTGATATCTATCTATGTATCTCTATATATAGAGCTACACACACACACATACAATTTAGATAGAGGTAGATAGATATCAACCCTCTAAATTGTATGTGTTTTTCCTTTTTAAGTCTTGTATTAAAAGGAGAAACTTAATTTAATTTTCTTAATTAAAATAAAAATACACATTAGGAGCTGACAATATATAGCTTTATGTAGCCACTACTTACAAATTAAATCTCTAAGTGTCTACACTATGTTGACCATTTATATATACACATATATTAATATGTGTTATAGTATATATTATATATAATTTATCTTAGGCCAGCCCAGTTAACTAATATAACATACATATGTGTGTACATATTCCTCATGTTTTCCCAAAATGGACACCCATACATGTGTCCTTTCTTATAATCATTTAGGAATTATCTTCCTCTCTCTTCATTGACAGCTATTTCAATTTTTTTGCCTAGTCCTGCTAACAAATTGTTGTTGATTTAGTTCATCATATAAACAATTGTAAGGATCATTTTGCGTAAAGACCATTTTCATGTTGTCATTATTTCATTCAATTATTTTCTTTCAAAAAAGCCTCTTTGATGCACAACCTGTTAGTTTAAAGTTAAATTCTTATGATATTTAACTCCTACCCTGTCTTAATTTCAAGATCTTGCATGCATATGCTCTCAGGCACAGGTGTGTGCACACAGGTGCACACATTCACACAAAGTCAAGCATATACACACAGAGAGCTATTTTTTTCTATTCTGTCCATCCAGGCAAGGTTTATTCTGTATCATTTTAAATATTATGGGAATTCCTCCTCAGTTATAAGACCCATTTCTAACATTTGTGAAGCCATCCATCCCCCAAATCCCAGTATCATCACTGGTATCTATTAATTTCTTAAATTCTTTCATAAGGTTTATATTCTTGAATAAAACTAAATCCACATTCTTACAGCACATAAGTCTGCATTTTGTGGCATTTGCAAACACTATACCTTACCTTAGATACTAAATGTATTTAGTGACAGTCCATTATTCACAAGCATGTTATAGTTGGAAGGACTGTTTTTCTTCTATTTAGGATATTACAACTATGCTACTGTGTAATTGTCCACCATTTAAAATATATAATGGGCAGGGAGCAAGTTACTCACATCTATAATCCTAGTTACTTTGGACACTAAAATCTGAAGATTGCAGTTCAAATCCAGCCTGGGTAATAAAGTTATTGAGACTTATTTTCAATTAACCACACAAAAACTGGAAATGGAGGTGTAGCTCAAGTGTCAGAGTGGAGTTCCAAAGCTCAGCGATATCACCCAGGCACAAGCCCAGAACTGGCATCCACAGACAAATATATGATATATAGTATTATATATATTATACATAGTAAGTATATATATTAACACATACAACTGAGTGAGTTATTATATGATGCAAGTTCTAAAAATGAATTGAGGAGCCCAAATCTTGTAACAATATAAGACTGTTAATGTTGTTAAACACATGCATATACACCATACACATATATGACTATAGGTAAAGCATGTTTTAAATTATGAAACACAAACCAACACAAATGGAAGTAGACATGTATTGTGTGCGTTTCAAAGGTAACTATGCTTAAAAGTAGAAAGCACCAGGAATAATGACATTTAACACTGAGCTTTACCATCATGAGCAATACTCAACAGAATGAAAAATTAGATCAAAATGTATTGGAGTGAGCTTTGAGTTAATCTCTGCTGTTCAAATGATTAGGACAATAACTAAAGACAATAGCTCAACAAAGGGTAAGAAAATATATACATTTTATATTCAATAAACTAGGCAATTCACACTTATCTGCACAAAGGTCATGGATGTGAACATTTACCTCTATTAATGAAAACTGTGGATGTCTGTGAATCGTGTTTCTTTTTAAAAATTAATTACTGATTCAAATGAAAAGAACATCATGCAGAAAATGATGGCTATGGTCAGGAGTATGTTCTCTTCTCACATTCTATGTAACAATTTTACTTAAATGCCTCTTCTGCACCTTCAACATCTATTTCTTCATTATTAGTTCAGTCACATCTTTGTCATCTAAAAAGATTTCCTAAGAAGCTTTACCTTCACGTTTAAATAAATTATTTTATACAGAGCGTTAGCAGAGCCAATATAGGATTCTGTCATTGGACTTTTTATCTCAAGTTATAAGTGCACATTTGCATAACATTTAGACTGCTGCCGGAACCAGCACATTAGCTTGAGAATCCCCATTACTGGACTGGTGGAGATCTGGAAGAGTGTGGTTTGAAGCCAGCCCAGGTAAAAAGTTCACAAAACTCCCTCTGAATAAGTAAGTCAAGAATGGTGGTTCACACATATCGTACCACTTTCATGGGAAACATAGGAGGTTGGAAGTCAGTGGCCATCAGGAAAAATGATGCAAGAGACACAGGCCTTATCTGAAATAATAACTAAGCAAAAGGGCTGCAGGTGTGTGTCAAGTGATGAAGTGCTTGTTGAGCCAGCTCAAAGCCTTGAGTTCAAACACTAATATTGCCATAATAAAAAAGAGAAAGTTGGTAATATTTTCGTGGTGTTGCTGTTATCTTTGTTTGCTTTTAGTAATGGATTTTTGAAGTCTGTGACTTGTACAATGTAATCAGACACTTGCTTTTTAAAGTAATCTCTAATAGACATAGGTACCATGGCATTTAGCACAAGTAATAGGCTTTAGTCCAGGAATAAGTAAACTTGTTTTAGGCTCCCTTAAAACACAAACAATCTAGGAGATTCTAGATAACTGCTATAATCATCCAAAACTAATATCGATGATGATGACTTCTGGCTCATTTGCCTTCTTCAAACAAACTCTGTAAGAACTGATTATTCCTCTCTTGGGAGTTTTTTTTCCCCCAACAAACTAAATTCATATTTGGACAAATCTGATCTTAAAAGATCAGTGAAATTCTAATTTCCTAGTGTGTCTGGGGAACATATTCTGAAATAAGGAGCATGCACTCTATGTCGGCTGCACTATATGGTGGCATTCGGATTAACATTATTGCTATACTATTTCTTTCTAACAAACTTGAAAGCATCAATACCAATAGGATAACCTGTGCGGGAAGGGGCTACTTGTGAAGCTAGTAAGAAGGTAATGCAGTATGGTGGTCCCATATACCTCCGCAGTATCCAGCTTGCCTGAGTTTGAGTCCTGCCTCCAATATCTACTGCTATGTTTCTATATCAGGAAACTATAATTATTATTATTATTACTCTTTACCTCAGTAGTAATATTGATGTTTACTTGATGGCTTATATAATAAGATTCTACAAAATAACATTTGATGACTACTAAATGGGTCCTGGTTCACAGTAAGTAAGAAGTATGAGTTGTTGTTTTGTTTTGTTTTGTTTTGATGTTTTTGGTTTATGGTTGTGGGTTTTTTGTTTGTTTGTTTGTTTGTTTGGTCACAAGGCTTAAACTCAAGGCCCAGGCACTGTCCCCTGAGCGTTTATGCCTAAGACTAGCATTCTACCACTTTGAGCCACAGCTACCCTTCCAGTGTCCTTATGGTTAATTGGAGATAAAGAGTGTCACAGACTTTCTGCCCCGGGTACCTTTGAACCAAGTTACTCACCTGAGTAACTTGGATTATAGGCATGAGTCAACTGCACCCAGAATAAATATGTTCTAAAATTAACACACACATACACATACACACAAACATAATAAAGAGAAAATGTAGTTGTTTCCTATTTGCACATGCTTTTTTCTCTTTGGCATTAAAATTGTTTTATCCATTAGAATAGATATCTAGCTAGACTCTGGTAACTCATGCCTATAATCCTAGCTACAAAAAAGGCAGAAATAGCGGATTGTGGTTCATAGCCAGTCTGAGAAGACAAATCTGAGAGACTCATCTCCAATTAACCATCAAAAATCTGGAAATTATAGTGAGCTCAAGTGGTAGAGCACTAGACTTGAACTAAAAAGCCAAACAATAGCACAGGGTCCTGAACTCAGATCTTAGTACTGGAGCATTTGCAGGTGTGTGCACATCCACACATTTGCACAGACAGACACAAAAACATAAACAAAAGGGCATCTAATATTGAAGGTTTCAGGAGGGTAGACATTTTACTCTTAAACTCACTGTGTATAGCTTACCTTGTTTAGTCACATGGTCATTTATCTAGCAAGGCTTTATGATCAGTTTGCTGTTTGAAACGTGATCTTTTTCCATTTCTATAGTTTTATTTTTTTAAATAGCAATTTCTCACTTTATATTTTCACATAGAGACTTATTGAAAAATAAGATTGCATGGGCATGCTTTGCATTATTTTAAAATAGAGCTAATTTCAACTTAAATGTTTTCAAATTGAATTAGAGTGCAAGTCTGATACCGTGTAACTTAGTCATTAGTTTGGATGTTTAAAATTAAATTCACTTAAGTAAATTTTAAAATGCATTACAGAAATTTCACATTTTTATGTGCAATCCAAACTTTAAAACTTTCTGAAAATAAAATTTATCATGGCATGCAGCTTCTGAGAATTTCTGATGCTCTAATACAGTCTAAATTTTAACAAATTTAGCGGAACATTGTGCTGAGTACCTGTAATGCCATGCCAGCACATTGGAGACTGAATAAAACAAAAGGGAAACACAACCGTGAGGCTAGTCTGGACTGTATAATGACACTCTGTTCCCATAAAATAAAATAAAACTTATCAAATTTATTTTTCAAACATTCAAAATAATTGGATAATTTTGAAGAAAGAGAAAAAATTCTTCAAACAAAAAAGTGATTCAATTTGTCCCTTTAAAAACATTTAAGTATATGGATAATAAAGTAATAATGTTCTTTTGTCTGTGTAACAGAAGCTTGAGTTTTGTCTGCATTACAATTGTTGGTATCCTGTTTTAACAAACATCTCATCAGAACAATATGCACTTCAAAGCACAACTAAGTAAGGTCACGTCTGCTTAGTTCCATTTTGATCTAACATTCTTACTGGCTAGCTCTCCCAAAGCACTTCACAATAAACTCTATGTCTGCTATTTCCTCAGTGATCCTTTTGTCTTAGTGCTATCTAGATACCATATATTTAATAATACAATAATGCACGATTGGCATATTATCTGCTAACAAATATGTCTGCCAAACAACTAACCCAAGCAGTGACATTCTCCTCTTGACATGCTTAGATACAAGTTTTGTTTGTTGTGGTTTATAGCAATATAACTAAGCATTCAATCAGGGGCTACACTTTAAAATGGACTATTAAAGTGACAGGCAGACTCAATAAATAAAACCCACAAATTAGTGATGCTCAGTCTTCCAGTTCTTTCTCAAGCTATTTAAATTATTTACTTTGTCTATTATTTCTAGCAGCTAAGAATTTTCTCTATTCCACACTTTGTTGTAAGGTTAAGTAGACAGACTCTTCAAACAAGAGGGCTACGTTAGGACAATAGACTATTGTCTACCTGGAGTCCAGAAACAGGCTCAAGGTACTGAAGTATTTAGAGACTCACACTGTGAAGCTGCAGAATGAGACTATAAGTACTAACAATGAGTCCTGAGTCCACTAGCATGCAAATTACTGGCAGCCACCAATGTTTTGGGTTTCTGGGTCCTCTCCTTAGATGGACCAATATAGCCTCAGGGATGGATAGATATCTGTTAACAACTGTTCTTGTATCTAACTCAGTCATAATTAAACCCTTAATGGCAATCATGAAAATCTCCTTATCACTGGTTAGGTAATTGCAGACAGAGAATGAAAGCTTAACTATAATTGTAGGCCTTGCTGCCAGCTGAATATTGAAATGTGTTAGTATTGTGATTACTTAATGTCCCAATGTGGCTTGTGGCCAATGCTTAAAGTATCCTCTAGAAAAATATAGCCAAAAAAAAAAAAAAAGGAAAGCTTAATTCTCTAATAGCATGTTACTTCTACTTACATTGAAGATAAATATGCTTGAGTATTATGAACTTATACCATGAGATGTTAGTTCCTTACATAAACAAGTGTCACCTGTCTGAAAACAAAATCATCTAGTTAACATATACCATCTCTTGCCTTTGGCAAATAACTCATTATAGCTTTTTTTAACTGGTAAATGATATTTCAGTTTACTTTTGCTGTCTAGAAAAAAGTACAAAATTCAGTGGCTTAAAACAGATATCACTTATTCTTGCCTAAAGATCATTCAGTTGGCTGAAACCAGAAAAGACTCAACTGGGCTTTGAAAGTCTCAGTTCTATAATGCAAATTGAGTTAAACTCTGCCCCAAATTGCATCCTCTCAGGGTGTTGCTAGTTGTAGACCATGGTAGAACTAAGAACAGGCTCTTCTCATGAAGATGGCAGAAGATAGAAGGGCACAATCACCAAAGGACAAGTCAAGCCTTTGCTAACATCACATCCACTAAAAGCTATTGGCCAAAGTAAAGTCACATGACTAACTCATCATCAAGGGTCAAGAAACATTCTCTGATTCCCCTGGGAGGAACTGCAAAATGATATGGAAAAGAGTGGAGATTTGGGATAGGTAAAGAAGTAGAACCAGATACTGCACTACAAGTCTTAGTAGTGGCTTTAAAATTCGTTCTAAATGACACTAGAGGTGTTTTTTTTCTTCCTTCTTAATGTTGTAAAGGTGATGTACAGAGTGGTTATAGTTATATAAGTCAGGTAATGACATTACTTTTTGAACAGTGATGACTCTTCCTTTGTTTCCTAGCAGTTTTTCCCTCCTGATCCCCCTCCCCCACAAGTTATTTTCAACGTAGTGTCTAGGGAGTATCATTGCTGCACTTGTCCACCCTTTGTTCTCTGCTCCCCTTTGCCATCACCAAAACAGACAAACTTATGTATAAGATAAAAGACAAAGAAATCAAAAAAAGTGGCAAAGGCAGAAAAAAAATAACAATAAACCCCATTTCCATTTCTTGGAGGTCATTTCAGTAAACATCATTTTATATGATCATATGCACATAGCTATTGAGCTTTGTGATCCTCTCCTAAGAACATCCTCCTTTGGTCTCACTGTGTGAATGTTTTGCATCTTGTATAATTTATCATATCCAAGTATAATTTTTTTATCTTTTCTCATCCAATGTATTTACTTGTAGATTTATAAGAATATTCTATTTACAACAAATGAGGGAAACCATGTAAATTACATTTCTTTGGGTCTGTCTTACTTCACTTGATTTTTCCAAGAAGTAAAAATGGCCAATAAACACATGGAGAAATTTTCAACATCTTTGGCCACCAAAGAAATGCAAATCAAAACAACATTGAGCTGGGTGCCGGTGGCTCATGCCTGTAATCCTAGCTACTCAGGAGGCTGAGATCTGAGGATTGCGGTTCAAAGCCAGCCAGGCAGGAAAGTCTGTGAGAGTCTCCAATAAACCACCAGAAAACCAGAAGTGGTGTTGCGGTTCAAGTGGTAGAGCGCTAGCCTTGAGCTGAAATGCTGAGCGACAGTGCCAGGCCCAGAGTTGAAGTCCCAGACTGACCAAAAAAAAAAAAAAAAATGAGATTCTACCTCACACTCCCCCCACCCCCCGTTAGAATGAACACTATGAAGCAAACTAAGAATAACAGGAAATGCTACTACATTGTTAGTGGGAATGTAAACTTGTTCAACTACTCTGAAAAGCAGTATGAGGGTACCTCAATAGACTGAACATAAACTTCCTTATAACCCAGTAATTCCACTCCTGGGCACATACCCCATAGGCCACAAACAAGGCCACACTAAAGCAACCTGCACAAACATGTTCATTGCAGTACTGTTTACAATAGCCAAGATATGGAATCAAACAGATGCCCCTCAGTGGGTGAATGGATCAAGAAAATTATATATATATATATATATAATATATATATTATACACACGCACACACACACACACACACACACACACACATACACACACACACACACACACACACACACGGAATTTTATGCTTCTATCAGAAGGAATGATAGCATAGCATTTATGAGGAAGTGGAAATACTCAGACTTACAGATTTTTTTAAAGCAAATCTCCTCTGTAGACAAAGTTACCAGATCACATCAAAGAAGTCTAGAATTGTCTAGGGGGGATATGCTGACATAGAGATCCTTTGTCTCACACGTTTTTGTAAATACTCTCAGGAAATTATGAACACAGGCTAAATTAAAGAGCTTTTAATTATATAAGATTAGTCTGAACAGTTTCAGTGCCAAAACTTACTTCAATACAAGCAGTCTGAACAAACTGCAGAATACCCAAGAGGAACTAGATCCCCAACACCCACCTATGTAGCCATCGAGAAAAACTGAGAGTACATTTCCAAAAGACACCCCAAACAGCCAAGTAAAAGAATGTTTTAGAGATTAGCATCAAAGCCTAATCACAATGTGGAATTCTCAAATGCCAAAGTAGGTGAACTGCAGAATATTTATCTACTAGGTATCTGGGGACAAAAAACTGTTTTTGAAGTTTATCCTAAGTAACAAAAAACCAAAACTGAACTCATGGATAGCACTTTTCATCAACACTAAATCTAGCTTTGGATGCAATGATCAGATTAATGTGTGTTCTAGACATTGGAATCAGATACTCTGTAGGTTCAAATGACTGTTTTGTGGCAGTTTGTTAGTTTTTGCTACTATCTGGTTCCCTTATTTTTTTTTACCACATCTCTAATACTCAATGTTTTCCAGCTTCTGTTATGTAGAACTGTTGTACATAAGTGAGACCACGGGGAAGTTGAAAGGGATTTCTCAGCCTCAGTCTCTATACCTTGTTTTCTTTTTGCTTATTGAGTTCATTAACTGCCTTGAAACCTTAGGGGATATTGAATCCACAAGGACTAAGAATCCTGAGTCTCTGGAAAACAGCAAGGAGCAGAACCCTGCCTTGCATTTTCCACCCCTACCAACCCACATTAAATGGGAAGATGAGAGAAGAGTAAAATTTTATTGTATTAAGACACTAGAAATTTAGGGTTTTAAATTACAGTGTTGGTACATCTTGCTTATGCAATCTTCAATGTTTTATAAGTATTATTTTTATGCTTTATGTTGGTATCAGGAAAATAGTAAATGTGTTTCAAATATTGGATTTCATTTTAAGTAAGTGTTTTAAATTAAATCTATTTTTAAAAATTATTTTGTAACATATTACTAGCTACATATTTTGTATAACCTTACTTTACTTTTTGGTTATTTATGAGTTCCTTCCTCCTGGACTAATTTTTGTGCATTGGAGTTCTGTATAAGATACAATAAGAACAGTAGGTTTCTGTTACTAGAAACCAAATTAAATGAATCTGGAATTCTACTTTTATATGTATAATGTAGAGTATCATTATAATTAGGTGATCTATTTATGTGGCATCATATTTTTAAGAACATAATAATTTTCATTTTTTATCTGTGGAATATATCTTTACCTAGGAAAGGAAAGCGAAAATGGGAGGAAAAGTGGCTGTTAAGCTAAAATATTATTGCTAAGTAGCCCGTGGGCATACAAAAATTATTTTTAATAACAGATGTTCATTGAATTCACAATTTGGAATGAAACTCATTGACCATTCTAGGGCCTTATCTGTACAACCTCTTTATTATTCAAATAAGGAAATGGAGCTTTAGAGCTGTAAATTAATTTTCCCAAGTACATAAAAGTAGGAAATCAAGAGCAAGATCTACAAGCCAGACTTCCCAATACTCAGCCAGTTTCTTTTCTGATAGCAAACTCGAATCCATATACATCATACTTCAGGAAACAGAAATTTCAGGTTTTGTGAGGCATCCCATTAATGCAAAGATAATAGTATAATTTTGTTTAGAAACTAATGCATGTATTGAACAAAAATCCAACAAATATCCCAAAGGAATAATTGAAGATTTTGGTAAATCTTAGAAAATTTAAGCAGACATCCATAGTTGGGAAACAGATGAAACAGATTAACAATGGTGTATTTCCAATAGAAGGTTTAAAATTATAATACTATATAGTTAAAATGACAATTATTTTCAAACAAGTATTGCATCATTTAAAGAAAATACACATTTAGATCAAAACCTCAAAATTTTATGTAGAGTAAGAAATAACAGCATAAACCAGGTGACATTGATAGCCTACGACTATCATCTATTTTTCATAAACATATTTCCCATATATTTGAGAGCTCCCCCCACCCGTCCTCATACTACGTTGAGATGGAGCAAATAGACAACTAAATCTCATGTTCAAAGCCTGTTTGCTTAGAGTTAGCACAGACTACATACTTTGATTTTGTTGAAGATGGGGAAAACTGGTTTTACTCTGCTGAAAAGATGATATCCACTATTTCTGCTGTGTAGAGATGACATTAGATCACTTATCTTTTTCTCTATCTCTAAAAGCTTACTAAGAATAAAAGAACAATTAAAAACTGCTCGCTAATTTCTTTGAAAATGCTGCCACATCAAGTATAATAACCCAAAGGGGAGGTTCATCCCTAATTTTTGTAAGGTCTACAAATTGGAATTTAATAAGCTCATGAGAAAATGAAGAAACCCTAGCAGTCATAGAGGACTGTAGAACATATACAAAGGACATATTTTTTTTACATTTGAATATGTACCACAAGTTTTTAAAATTCAACCTTTGATTCATTAATTCTACTTCTGAAATCTACCTTAAAGTAAAAAAAAAAAAAGCCTTCAGAACTTTTGAGAAAACAGATGTTGTAAAGTTATTTAGAGTGAAATTGATCTAAATCTAAATTAACCAATGTAGGAATAATATTAAATACGTTGTAACAGAACGTTATGTAGCTACTAAAATGAGTCTTGGAAAGACTCTTTAATAATCTCAATTTGGTTGGGTACTATGAAAAGCATTGAGGTATTTATAAAATAGTATCTGCTGAGATTTTGACATATCCCCTGAAGCTCATATTTTGGAGCCTTGATGTCCATTGAGACAATGTTGTGGGATGGGAACCTTCAGTCAATGTTGTGATTGAATCATAATATTTATTCCCTCATAAATGAATGAATTCCATTCATGAATTGCAGGAATGAGTTCCCTGGATCTTGTCCTTCCTGGCATTTATAATCATGAGTCAATTCTGCTTATTATAAAGAACTGAGACTCTGTGTTCTGTTATACTGACACAAAAATCACTGATATAAAATCACAAGGAAATTCTGGGAAACATATTTACCGTTATCTCAATTCTAAAAAAGCATATATTGGGAGAAAGTGTCACAAATTGACTTGATATCCCTGAATGCTATAATTATGAATAAGTGATAAACTCTTACATATGCTTTTCAAAATTAGGCATATTTGCATTTAATATCTTTATAATAAAAAGTTAATACACGTGCCTCTATTTTATTGAACATTTCTACACATAGTTGCTTTTTCAGAGTATAAACTCATCCCATCAAATATATACAATTTTCTCAGTTTTACAGAATTATTAAAGAGATGCTAAAATATATTAAATAAGTTTTTTTTAATTTTCACATTACTAAAATCTATAGATTAAATAACATTTTCATTTATAAATAAAATATTTTCTTTTTTTCTATTTTTCTGTTTGACATTGGAATGCTCTCAATGCATATAAACCTCACAGAAAATTTCAAATTTTGAATATCCAAATTCAAAATACTTAAATTTTCAATATTCTCCTTTATATGTTAAATTCTTGTCTTTGAATACACAGTATATTAATTCCTATGACAAGAATTATATAAACCCAACTATAACCATACACAGGATCAAAACAGACAAAAAATACATTTATTTTAAACCTACTTACCTCACATTGTTCCAAAGGAGTCCAGATAACTATTCTACACTTAATTTTTATTGCTTTTTGAATTTCATCAGGTGAGAAAATGTATAGGCAAATATATATATATATATGTATATATATTTCATTGATAAATCCCAAAAGAAATCTTGTAGTTCAAACCAGACTGGGTAGAAAGATGCAAAAGTAAATAAATCCAAACTTTTATTAACCAATGCACTCTATTATTTTAAAAACAATTTCATAACATTTGAAACAATAATCATTTTTAGGTTGAGAATAGTTCACAGCTACAGAATATCTCAAGGATAGCTATCTTTAAAGATAAAAGATACATGATATAACATATCTACAATTACTTAGGTGAATTGAAATTTTAAAAACTTTACATCACAACAAAAATGTATTTGGTGAAATGTATTTAACCTGTTACTCTGGTTAAAAGAAAAAATATAATTTTCTTTTGTTGAGTTAGAAATATATTCTTAATTGCATAATTCAATTGAGCTCCTAATAATTCAATATGCATCTTAAATCTTACATAAACAAATATTAATTTCATCGCAATCCCCATTTTGAAGAAGTCACTCAACATAGTATCCCTCCAAAACAACAAAAAAAAAGAGATTGAAAAATGTTTATTGTGATTACTCTTCCAATATCACTTTCAATAGATTCATTTTTGGCCCAAACTATAACTTTTCTCGGTAGCATGAGTGTAAATGTTCTGAGTTAGCAATTATCATCTTTATTCCTTCACAAAATAACTATGTCCTACTAGTTTCCTTTTCCCCCTTATTAAGCCATATACAATGGCTGTGGCTTTCTGAAAGAATTAATGAGAAACTGAGGGAGAATTAGACAGATGTCTGCCTTGGCTCATGGAAATTAAACAACTTCCATAATATAACCAGAATCACACAGCCAGGAATCATCAAGAAATGCATGATCGTCTAGGGTAAAAACACCTGTAGAGAGCCAAGGTGCCCCTCAGCACATGTCAGCCTTCCCTCCCTGCAGAGTGTTCTACTTGATGCCAACCCAGACGTTGTCACTCTGTGCATCTAAGACATCTGCTGTCATTTGCAAACTGAGCCTCATTATTCTCCTCTCTATGGAGGCATTTTCTTAACCCTGAATTCTGTAACCCCATAGTTTCTGCTTACTGCTTCCTTTCTGTGTATCTCTCAGCAACTTTTCCCCTCTCCTATTGTCTTCAGCCTTTCTTTGACTGATCCATTCAAACCTCACAAAAGAGATGAAAATCTGATTGGGTTTGGCAGTCTCATCCATTTCTAGGCAGCCCAGTGGGTGAAAAGGCTCTCGCCAGGACAATGTACACTCTACTGGTCAGACTTTATGTGGGTGCCATTGTGGCCAGCACCTATTTTGTGGCCAATTGTATGTGGTAGGAGTGGTGACATCACTTGCATAAGGAACACCAGGGGGTGAAGAGAATGAAGGAGTAACAGGAACTTTGGACCAAGGACTCTCCAAGGAAAACCATGATAGGTTAGGGTGTCTCTATTTCATATTATTTACATGTTCTTTTGTACTGATTTTTGTACCTTTCTCACCAAGTTATAGCTTTCATTTGTGTATTTGTAATGTGGAATTTAGAAATGTTTCCACTGAAACTTGTGATAAAGTCATAAAAATGAAGGAAGGATAAGCACATTTATGGGAGCATCATTGAAGCTTCTGTCACAGAAAAAAAAAAGCCTGTACAACTAATTTGAGATATATGTTGTAATAGTACTCAAATGAATGACCAAAAAGATCCAGTTTAATGGGCAAATTAAAGCCACAAAATTAGACCACCAAATAGTTTGAAATACACATAAATTAGCTATTCTGAATAAGACATGAAGTCTAATAACTCTAGTAGTACTTTTGTTTCTATGAATCAGAAATAATAGAAATCTAGGCCTGGGACTTAAGGAAGTTCATTTATTTCCTTAATCCTTACAGACATGTAGACCAGAGATGTTGAGAGTAAGAAGACACATTAGCCTCCAACACAAGGCGTCGATAAGGCATATGCACTAAAATGGGTTGGGAACAATCTAAGGCTAAGAAAATGACAACAGGAAATATAAAGAGCCTTGTGCTCTGTCATCAATACTTTGAATGCTCTAGAGAGGTCAAGACCTATAAGATTAGCCCCTTCTTCTGTCACACAAAAATTGAAAGGCTAGTTTAAACCATGCTTTCATAATAGTGCTATAAAGTAAGGTCATTCTTCCATGTATGCCAATATGAACATTCACATCTGCAGCAATTTGTGCGATGGTAAGCCATAAAAGCAAAAAAAAAAGACCATTTGGTCATATATATTCTTAGGGAACTCAAGTGTTCAGAATCAATGAAACAGGAAAGTCACCAAGCAAGAGGACATCTTGAAAAAGTGACAGTCGCATTGGATTCATGTTAATTGAGCAACTTCTCCAGCTCAATTTGTACCATTGGTGGTAACATTTCTGTAGAGGGTGCTCATGATCAATAACATGACTGACAATGGTAAGCAAGAGGAATACTTTTCTTCCAATGGTATTAGCAAGATGCCTCTGTACTGTTAGTACATTTCCCACAAGCCCAGAAAATCCACAGTCTCTGCTTCTAATAACTGTGAATTATTGATCCTTGACAGGAAGGTAAAGATTCACATTAATCTACCAACCATCATCACTAACATGAATGAAATCAATGTTCAAAGCTAATACAAAACAAACATTAATACAAACCTGGTTAATTCTGATTTTAATTGCAATGTCCCTACTCAATGTGGTGTTTTAGTTTTACATCTATCAAGAGTAGAAGCTCTTTGAATATTTTTCAGAATATGCTTCTAAATGTCAGGCTTATTTATAATGAGTCTATAATTGTGACAAGTTTGACAGACTTTTACTAGTTTTATTAACCATTATTATTCCAGATTTCAAGACTTCTTACATATAAAGGACACAAAATATTACTTCAAGAGCTGAAAGGAGTTTTTCATAGATTTCTTTAAGACATAGAGTCACGTGCATGGGATTATCACAATATAACTTCCTCATATCATAATTGCATGTTGTTTTGAAAATATCAATAAAGTAACATATATATATATATATATATATATATATATATATACCACATTTTCTTGATCCACTCACCTACTGAGGGGCATCTGGGTTGGTTCCATATCTTAGCTATGGTAAATAAGGCTGCAATAAACATAGTTGTGCTGGTAGCTTTAGTGTAGTTTTGTTTTTGAACATTTTGGTAAATGCCCAAAAGTGGGATTGCTGGGTCATAGGGGAGCTCTATGTGGAGTCTTTTGAGGAACCTCCATACTGCTTTCCAAAGTGGTTGAACAAGTTTACACTCCCACTAACTGGAATTTTATGCCTCCATCAGAAAGAATGGCATTGCCCCCTTTGTTAGGAAATGGAAAGACTTGGAAAAAATTATATTAAGCGAAGTAAACCAGGCCCAAAGAAACATAGGTCCCATGGTTTCCCTTATTTGCAATATCTAGTATATGTTTGAGTCAAGCAGAAAAGGTCAGATAAGTTGATGTTGGGGAAATGAACCCTAAGATATGTATTCAAATGTTTTTTTCTTTCATGCGATTGTTTCTAACACATTTATAAGATTATTTCTTTGTTGCTTAGTATGTCTCTCCCCCACGGTATAACCCCTGCTTTCACCGTATTTGATGTTGTTATAATTTGTGGAGGGGAAAGGAAAAAACAAATCGTTTAAATAGGGATACAGGTGGACCTATTGCAACAATGAGACGTACAAGTCGTTATGTAGAAAATGAACTTTACAACTTTGGTAGGGGGGCAGAGGAGGGTTGGGTGGGGGGGTGGAGGGAGGATGGGATGGGAAGGGGAAACAAAGGAGGAGGCTACAATGCTTGATAAGAAATGTACTCGTTATCTTGCCCGTGTAATTGTAACCCCTCTATACAGTATTTTCACAATAATAAAACATTAAATTAAAAAGAAGAAATCAGTGAAGTTTGTAAAGGATGCCAACTAGTGATATTTTAAAAACTGTCATCTAAATGACTCCGTAAAGTAAGCCTGAAGGTTTCACATAATTTGATCTCAACAGGTATGAAGAGCACAAAACAATCCAAAATAAGCAGCATTGTTCTCTCGAATAAAGATCTTTTGAGGAAGTCAAAGCAGTTGTGAATGGATTGTAAAGAAGTAAAAATCCTTCCAGTGATCAGAACAGAGTTGTGTGCTTCACTGGTTCTGTCTCAAAGAACTCAGGAAACTGGGAGGGGTGACCACTTCCCACACTCCACAGGCCACATGGAGGCTTGGCACACAAAGAAAGATTCCGGGCCTAGTGACTGGTCAATTATGAATTGGAATTCATCTGTCTCTACAGTTGCCAGAGAAACCAACTTGAGAACTGTGGTACCTTTTGAGAGATGATTAAAGAATGGCCAAGATCCGTATTTGATCCTTGTGCTGAACAGTGCCTTACAGGCTTTTCCTTGTACTTACCAACTGCCCGATTAGTAAAATGGTAGAGCAGAGCATATGGTTATGTCAGCCTACCATGGATTCCCAGTCCCCAACTGACATTTAGTTGCTGTTAAACTGAAAAACTGCTACTTCAGAGACATGAATCTGCCACATTTCAAGGATATGACACCTATTGGGAACAAAAATGTGAAAACAAAACAATTCCATCTAGTGGGGAAACACCTCGACAAATACGAAGGATTTCAATCATGTCAAACTGTTTTAAAAATGTCCACTTTTGTCATTTCTCTCCAGATATTTAATGTTTCCTAACACAAAAAATAGAATAAATACAAGAGAGAAATCAATACTCTGCACATCCAAGTTGTTCAAACCTGCCACTGCAATCAAACTTTCTTCTTTTTCTCTGCAAAGAGCTCAGAGGCAGCTTCTCAGTTCAAGGATGAAGCATTCTCACTGCACCTTCTCTAAATATAAATAAAGATAACAGAAACATTAACTTCCTGAGAATTTAGCCGAAGAATTGTTTTTAGCTGTACTCTCAGCAAGTTGTTTTTTTTTTTTTTTTTCTGGCCAGATTGAATGATTCTTTTATAAATGACCTTGTCAGTAAAACCTTTAATAATTGGTAACTTTTTTAATACTTAGTAATTGGTAAAGAAGGAGCTTTCTCAATGAATCGTTAGAAAGAACTTAATGTACATTTTTAAAAGGATTATTTTCCTTGAACTTTAATACTCATGAAAGCTGTTATATCAGCAGCCTCAAAGACTGTAAACTTCCACTTATCCATAAAGCAGGAATAGCTTTCATTGGAAGGCCTGGAAATAGCAATAAAGAGACTTCAGTCTCCAAGATTGGCTGATAGATGAAGGGGCGGAGCAGGGTGGGTTGGAAGATCCAGTTGAGGCAATAATTGTGTGTTAATTTGTAAGGGACCCATATCTCCAGTCCACTCTGATCATTTCCTCATCTACTAACCTCTAAAAATATTGTTAAAATCAGACTATCTCTTTTCCTTTATTTGATGATTATTGTTCTTAGCTTAGTATGCTCAACATTTATACTCAGACATTGGTAGTCATTGAATGCTTCCCTTTGAGAACTCCCATGAATTCAATAATGAACTCTAGAAGCCTGGAATTTCTGATCAGCACATTTATTTTAGGTCAGCCTGAAATGATCAACTTTCTGCAAAGAACTTTATTTGTTTGTTTGTCTGTCTGTTTATTGTCAGTTCTGTGGCTTGAACTCAAGGTTTGGGCACTGTTCCTAAGCTTGTTTTGCTCCAGGCTAGCACTCTGCCACTTGAACCACTGCACCACTTCTGGCTTTTTCTGTGTATGTAGTATTAAAAATCAACCCCAGGGCTTCATGCATGCTAGGCAAGCACTCTACCACTAAGCCACATTCCCAGCTCCTTCTTCATATTAATTGACTTCTACTAAAGTGATATATGCTAGATGGAAGATTGGAAATATCAGCAATGTGATTTGCATATAGATAGTAATGCAAGGACCTAATGCACAAAGAGACTAAGCTTGTTACTGTTTGTTTTTGCTTTCTACTTCTTAGGATTGAACACAGAGTATTATACATGGTGGGTAAAATTCTGTCACTAAATGTATTCACTACCTTATTCATGTAACTGTAAACCCCTGTACAGCATCTTTACAATAAAATAATCTTTTTAAAAAAGAGTAAAGGACATAAAAATAAAGAAAAAAACTCTGTCACTGAGTTGTGTTACCAGGCCTGCCACATTTTTGCTTGCATAGAATTTTTATTTGAGTGGTTTTTCAAATATTAATATTTTAACAAAATAATTGTTATTCTGAAGAGGCCATTCATGAGATAATACTTAAGAAAACTTAATAGAAAAAACTTTATATCATTAATTTAATACTTTGCTTTGCTTATGGGGTCATACATAACATATAATTTTTAGAGGTCAAAGATAATAAAGTATTTTAGTATTCATGAAAAAAATTAGAGTATAATATGCTTGGTTAGTGTCTTCATTGAGTTCAGAGTTTGATTAAATAATTTCTCTTTAAAATACTATTCTCCTGAAACTGACAGACAAGTATGTATATGGTAACTTGTTTCTTTGGGAAAGATTTCTAATGAGTCCATTGCATTGTTCCATATACTGTTTCCCAAGAAAATCAATAGTAATTGAGGGGAATGTATTGGATTAGTTTACTCTTATGTCTACGTACATTTTCACAAATTTTAACATGCATTTTAGGACACTGGAAAACAGAGACCACCTCCATTATTCATTTATAGTCATAAAACTTCCTTCGAATGGCATACTTTGCTCCTTTTACCCTACATGTAGTAAGGTCTTGTATGCATATTGCACAGAGAAGGACAATAATAGTAATTTATGAGTACACAACAGAATTTGTTTTAATAAATGTGAATCAGAAATGTTGAAAAGTTACACAAATATTATGATCTAGGATGGCCATCCATTCCCTAGTTGGACAATGACTGGGAAAAAAAATCCTCTTTTTATCTATATTCAGCTAAATGTATATTTAAATATCCAAATTAGTTTTCTTATGATAAAGACATAAAATGTAGAATAGTTCATGCTTGGGAAACTAGGCAGGAGAAGAAAAGAATTTGTAAACTGGGTTATGTTGTACCTTGTTAGCATTCATGAAATACTGTGTGAAAAATCAACATATCCGTGTTTTAATTTTAGAGATGAAACTCTAGAATCAGTATAGAAAGTGGAGTCAAACTAGAACCAAATAAAGTAGACATTCCCTAGTACAGATAATATTCTAGACTGTAGATTTTAACCTATGGTAATTAGACTATACTAATCTAACCAAGGGATAATAAAGGCCTAAAATAAACAATGAATTATGAAGAGAGTCTGAGCATTTAGAGATGTTTGAAAAGCACCAAACTTGATGATACACCATGGGGAGAGAGATGAAAGGATAATTTCATGTTTTCGTTGAATGAGTGAATGAATAATAGGACCATGGAACAAAGAAAAGCAACTAGCAGGGAATGACAACATCCATTTTATAGGAATTTCTGTGTAGTTGATGGGTGATCCAGAAGACAGCCTGTAAAGAACACAGAATAAAACCTTCTGACTTCTTTAGAGAATAGATATAATACTAGATACAATTTTAGTGAAATATCATTCCATAAGAATTCAATTCTCCCCTAGCTTATTATTGTCCTAGAGAGCATCTAAGACTACACCTTGGGTTTTAAGAATGGATGAGGGAATGAAGGAATGATGAATTCACTTTGTTATCTCTTACACCAATAAGGTTGATTTTGCATTTCTATATCTCCTACTACATTGAATTTCTTGATATTTTCTTAAATGTCCAAAATCTAGTCACTCACAAATGAAAACATTCAATTCGTATGGTTAATATAGTAAGTACATATTGATGTATTGAATGAATTAATATATTATTTGGAGTTAACCAGACAAGTTAACTGGCTGTCACAGTTACTATTTAAGGGCATAGTCACTCTAATTGCAGAAAGGCTTTAACTGTGTCCAAAAGCTGTGGTACTTCATTAGTTTTCCAGGGCTGCTGTAAAATATGCCACTAGGTGAGTTGCTTAATAGATATTTATTTTCACAACATTATCTATGTTAGAAGATCAAGGATAAAGGGTCAGTTGTTTATAGATATTATTTCTTACCTATTTTTCATTATTCTATTTGTACATGTGTGCATCCAAGTGATATTTATATTGACTTAAGGTCTACTATAATAATTGCAGTTTAATTTATCTCCCTTTTTAAGGTTATATCTGACTATGGTTACTTACTCTATTACTTGGGGTTAAGATTTGAACATATATTGATGGAAAACAATTAAGTTATAACTAATACCATTGGAATTCTTGTAATATATATGGCCTCTTTAGCATAAATTGAAGTTTCATACATGATCAGACATTACCAAACAGAATGGTTTGTAATCTTCTTAATGTTTATATCATAGTTTTGTCCTTCTTTGGTGAATAAAACAATGTAGAAAATAAAATAAGATTTTATAAGATGATTGTATGGATTTATAAAAATATTGAGTGCAAATTTAAAAATCTACAATGTACATTTTGAGGATGTATATTTTAGAATGTTTATGAATTAGAAACATTGAAAGCAGCTATTTTTCTGAGTTGGAAGAATCATTTTAAAATATATTATTCAAATTGATTCTCAATATTCAGAGAAATCCTTTCAAAACATTAATAGTATTCTTTAAAGAAGAAACAAGTTCTAGAATGCATATGGGCACACATACACATGTGCACACACACACACACATTCACACACACAAAGAACCCAAAGCCACCTTGAGTAAAAATAACAATACAGAAGGAAGGCATATTTCTACCATATCAAAACATAATATAAAGTTGTCATAATCCAAACAGCATGGTATTGTCACAAAACAGACTTGTGGACCAATTTAACAGACTAGGAAGCTAAATAATTTTTGGCAAAGGTGTGATGAATATGTATTGGAGGAAGGACATTCTTTTGGATAAATAATGTAGAAAAATCAGATGATTCATACACAAAGGAATGAAACTGTGTCAACATGGATTGGATTTAAAATAAAATAAAAGTTCTGAACCTATGAAATCACTAGAAGGAAACATGGAGAGAATGCTTTAGGTTATTGTAATGTACAAAAAATTTTGGATGAAATCCTAGGAGCACAGAAAGCAAAAGGGAAAATTACACAAACAGGATTATGCTACTGCACAGCAAAGGAAACAATAAGTAGAGTGAAGAGACAGCCTTTGGAATGGGTGGAAATATTTTCAGTATGCACATCTGACAAAGGTTAATATCCAAAACATGCAAGGAATTCCAAAATCTTAACTCTAAAGAAAAGTCTGACTTAAAGTTTGGCAATAGACCTAAATAAATGTTTATCACATTAAGATGCAAAAATAATAAACAGATAAATGAAAAATACTCATGATTAGTTTTCAAAAAACCACAATGAGAAATATCCTCCCTCTGTTAGAATAGTTTCTTGAATGTATTTATTTATTTATTTTATTGTGAAAATACCATACAGAGGGGTTACAATTACATGAGCAAGGTGATGAGTGCATTTCTTATCAAGCATTGTAGCCTCCTCCTTTGTTTCCCCTTCCCATCCCTTCCCATCTTCCCCTGTCCCCCCACCCCCAGTCCACCCTGCCGCGCCAAAGTTGTACAGTTTGTTTTTCGACATAACCTCTTGTACATCTCATTGTTGCATTGGGTCCACCTGTATCCCTATTTAAACAATTTGGTTTTTTTTCTTCCCCTTCCAAAATTATACCAACATCAAATAGAGTGAAAACAGGGGTTATAGAATAGTTTCTATAAAGAGACTACAGAGTGGTGAGGATGGAGAGAAAGGTATGCATGTTTTGGGTATATGTAAACTAGAACAGTCATTGTAGAAAACAGAGCAGAGGCCCTTCCATATGACATCTATGTTTCTATGCTTATTTCAACACTGTTTGGAATAGTCAAGAAATGAAAAAAAACTCCCTTATCTTTCAACTAATGTGCATATAAAGGAAATGTGGTCACTGTGTACAACAAAATACTATTTATCCATAAATGAAGGCATCTTGTCATTTACAGTAACATGAATGGAACTATAGACCATTAAGTAAAATAAGCTGAAAACAGAAAAACTAGTAGCACATACATGATCTCATTCATATATGAAATCTAAAACATTTGATTTTATAGAAGTGGAGGAGAATACAGTGGTTAACACAGGTTGGAGAGAGTTGTGGAGGATGGCATTGATCATTATGAACTACCTAGCAGTTGGGGGCTATAAGTTGTGGCCTATTACTGTGCAATATGTTACTGTAGATAACAATATAGTACTACCTATATCAAAAAGGTAGAAGGATTTTGAAAGCTTTCACTATCAAGAAAAAATAAATGGAGCCGGGTGCTGGTGGCTCACACTTGCAATTCTAGCTACTCAGGAAGTTGATGACAGTTCAAAGCTTGCCAGGACAGGAAAATCCATGAGACTCTTATCTCCAATTGCTAGCCTTGAGCAAAACAACTGAGGGAAAGGACCCAGACACTGAGCTTAAATCCCAAGACTGGCACACACAAAAGAGAGAAGTGACTGAGAAGATATTTTAATCTAATTTTAATAGGTACAGATACACTGAATATTGCCTGTTTCCCCATTAGTATGTATGAGTTGTATATTTTTAGGTCAAAAAATAAATTAAAAATGCATCTTGTGAATACTCTGGGTTTTTAAGAGAGTCAGTGTAATTATGACATTTATTTTCTATATTGCACAAGGGAAATGGCTCCTATTTTTTAAAAAATGATAAATAGAGCAATTAAAAATACTTCTATAATCAGTGCTCTTGTGTTAATGATAAATTATGACTTAAAGAGTAAGTGCTTATTAAGAAAATCTCAAGCCCTTCCTTTAAAAGTGACCCTGAGGTAGACATTCGTAAATAAATGGAAGGTTTAGATACAGTGCTGGCAAATTAATTCTAACTTGAAAGGTAGAATGCAGAGAGAAATCAGCCTCCATACATGTGTAGAAGCAGGAATGTGAAGCTGGGATGTGACCGTCGATGAGCCTATATTTCTCTGTGCTACTGTCACTCTACATACTTGTATTGTGAGCAGTAACTATTTCACTTCTCCGTTCTTGGGGCCCAAGAGAATTATGAAAATGAATCTCTTATTTCCTAGGTCCGATTTGCCCTTGGGTATTAGCTAACTAGTCTTTTACTTTTCCTCAAATGGAGCACTGTGATTTCTGGGAATGCCTAATATTCCTTATTCTATAATAAAGAGCTCAAACTTAATTTCTCATTAAAGAACGTTTTTGCATCTAATTTAACAAATAATGTAAGCTTTGGGAGAAGAGAATAAGTCTAACCTGCTCATTGGGCCAACCTAAACTTTTTTTTTCTGAATCTTTACCCATTTTACATAATCTACCTTCCATGTAGCAGCAAGACTGATCTGGAAATCAGCATGTATGTCAAATTGGAGAATATCCATGTAGAGTAATTTATACAAGGAACCAATTTAAACACCTCATTTAAATTTCATGGAGATCATCTTGCTTGTCCAGCAATTGCCTATGAAATAAGGTTAGGAGGAGCATATTCTTTATTATCTCTCATTTTGTTTCTCTTTGACACTAAAATTGAGTCTCTAAAGAGTCCTGTATCCAAACAAGAGAAAACAAAAATGATGTTCCAGAACTTTATTTCCGAAGGGTCATAGATTTCTCCTACGAGCCAGATCCCAGTCTTTTGCCAGAATTAGGTCATATGGACCAACTTCTGTGGAAGGATGGAAAGATAAGAGCTAAACTTTTTATTTTGCATAGTAAATAGGAGCCAAGTGAAGGTGTTGATAGGTAGCCAACAAACATGTCATCTGTAAGGTCTTTTGCTGCCTTTTGCTCCTAGATGGGGTAGATCATCTCAAACTCTTCAGTGGAAGAAAGAAAAAAAAAAAAAGAAGGATCACTTAGCTGATTCTATTTTTTTTAATCCCAGGTGCTTACAAGGCTGATGATGCTGGATCACATGAATTCAAGTCTAAGGATATCCTAGAAAATACAGCAAGTTTCAATCACACAAAAACCATTCAGCTATATTCATATATTAAGAAATGTCTGTTTCTCATTTCTGTCACAGAATGTGTGATACTTTATAATTACCTATTTCAGACTGCAGTGTTTAATGCAATGCCAATTTAAAAGAAGATTCTTTAAATTGGATCTTTCAAGATTTTAGCCAACAATTTTTATTCTTTTCTCTTAATATACCTTTATTAACTTACACATTTGGTGTAGAAGTGAGGAGTGACATGAGAAGCAAGTTATTTAAGTAGCTTCTTTGTTCACAAGCCTTGAAATCTAAGTAAGGCAGGGTAAATATGTACATTTCCTAAAAAAAAATAAAACAGATGGTTAGAACAAATTGCTTGCTAATCAGATAACTTTAACTCTTTATATATTTTTGAAGGAAAAAATACAAGGCTAAAAATGTTTCAAATAATCTAGCTAATGTTCTATGTTGTATGTTTTATCTGAAATAGAAACTCCAAATAACATTATCAATCTATCTCAGGAAGAATTTCATAAAAAGGGGGGAGGGAGTGATCTAAATGGTAAGAACTTCAAAATAATAGAAAGTGTTTTCTATGAATAATTTACTTAGCACTTAATAAAGAATTATAAGCCTTTGGCAGCTAAAGAAATACTCAAATAGAACTCATTGGAGTCAGATCCTCTCAGCATGGTAGAGACTCACAAACTACAAGGGCATAACCATAATGATCTAAGACCACTCACTAAATGCCAATTTTTAAAGGTTATATCATCTTCCTGAAATACCACATGGGAACCAGGTCCTTAATATGTGGTTCTTTGTGGGAAAGTTCAAGATCCATTATACAGAACTATACTTATTGTTTATATAATGAGTGATTTTTCTCTGAAAAAGCATCATCATATTTTCATCTCATTATGGGACCCTCAGATCTTAGTTCAAATTGCTATGAACTTTCTACTTACCTTTTAAAAACTACCAACTAATATACTGAATTATAAATTAGAAAAATTTTTTACCACACATAGAACCATTGCTATATATAAGACATTTTAGCTATCTTAATTCAAAACTCTTAAAAGGAATTAGTTTGGAATGGTAATTACTAAATTTCTCTTATAGATAATAATAGGAGTCTTTGGGGACATTAATTTGTTTCAATTTAAAGAGGCATTTTCTGTTAAATCTAAGGTTTGAAGCCAAGTCTGTTTGAATGGAAACTATGCATTCCTAAAAATGCACATGGTTTTCCAAAAGCAGATCTTCCACAAGCTGTGATTTTTAAGAAGTGATCATTTTTATTAAATAATTGAGTAATTATAAAGAATAAAGCACTATCATTGGTGGTAATAAGGATTTAAGAAAGATCCACATTCATTCAACTTTGTTAATATTTATTATATAAATAACCAGCTTTCAAAACTAAAGCCCATTTCCCTATAAAGTAGATAGTTTGGATCAAGACAGATTCTTGACTTTGGAATCCCTTTGAAACAATGTCCTACATATTCAACTGGAAAAAAAATAAGACAAAAAGATGATAATGGAGGAATTGGGAGTCAGTAAGTTAAACAGTAAGAAAATAGGCTATACAATTCACAGAAAGACTTCTTATCAAAAGGCAGAGAAACCACTCAAGGATTACATTAAGTAATAGGGTTAAGAAGAATATGATCTGAAAAAAAATGAGTATCTTCTAATAACTGTAAGTACATGAGTTCCTAAAATGCCATAATATCCATGAAATTATGTTGCATAATGTAATAACACGTTATGGTACCATTAACACATTATAACTATGTCATTTGTAAGGCTAATTTTTTTGTGTAAAACCACTTAACTACATAAAATTGAAAATAATGATTATTGTAACTGCTTTCACTTTTCATCTTTAGAAGTTCAGGATTAAATACTTCATATGCAGTTATTTTATGGTGATATGTATTTTTATGGAGTGGTCATATAGTGTTCTAAGTAATAATTGTCTTAAAATTCCCATATACATAAATCATAAGATCTTTTCATATATTATCGTTATGAGAAGTCAAGGTAAGCCATTTAACATGCATTACAATGAATATAAAGTTATACATGGAATTTGGGTAAAAAATCTGAAAGATTCAAGATAAAACTTAATGCTAAAAACATACAGATACTATGGCTATCTAACCTAATTAAGCCCAATTTTCTTCTTCTTTTAAAATAGTTTTTATATATGGTGTCATAACTATGTATAATTTTATATTTTATATATTAAAATATATTTATTTATTTAAGTCACACACTTTTTTATCTTCACACTGAGAGTCCTCATTATCTTAAATATAGTATATTTAATGTAATATAGTTTTATATATTTTATATATTACATAATTATACATTTTATATATTATATTTTTATATTATGTATTTTGTAGTGTTTATATATTATACTATATATTATAAAATCACATATACAATCCATGTAATAATTCAACTTGAACCAATTTATTTTAGAAGGAAAATATGTCCAGGTTGTTTTTGTTTAGATTCTTTTGAGAAATACAGAGGGAAACAAAGGAAACAAGCTAAGGTTATTTTCTCTATGTTTAAGTAATGAACCCTAACAGTAAGGGTGGGTACAGTATGCTTAGTGTCAAAGAGCTAGTAAGTAAACTAGAGAAGTTTCTAAAATATCATTTATTCAGTTAACTCTATATGAATATATGTTAGACATCAGGCAAATCTTTAGGTAAAGTTTATAAAAATACATAACATACTATAGCTATCCTTAAGAACCTGATCATGTGATGAACAGAGGCAAACACTTAGACTGAAATATGAAAGTAAAGGATACATTTTTGAGGATGCTATAAAAATTTACCTATAAAGTCTTTCTACTATATATAGTGAATACAAGAAAACAACACATTAAGAGAGTAAGAAATACTGTCACTTTATTTAAATTTGTCCTTGTAAGTTTTACTTACCCATTATTTTTTTCTCTCTTGTCTTTTCTTTTGTCTATTTAGATTTGAATATGCAAGAAAAACTACTTTTATAATCAAAACAACCTGATAAATGCCATAGTAATATTCCAACAGGAGACAATCTTTAATCTTAATAAATCTTTTTGTTTACCTTTAAGAATAGGTAATAACTATAAATGGTGATAGTGTGCAAGTGTTGATCAGGTTAAAAATTCAATTTCAGAAACAATATCCTTACCCCTGTTATCTTGATTTCTTCAAATCTCAACTTCCAAGACTTTACATGCTTTCTCTATTAGAGCTTCTAATGTACAAAATTGAGTGATGTTCCCTTAACGATATGAATTCATTCCCAGATGGCTGTGTGCATTTTTTTTAATACTTTCAAGGTTATAATGTTTAGATGTTTAAATGCTAATATAAATTTTAAACTCTGATTTTTTAATGTACCCTTTTCCAAGATTTATTGTTGGGATTTTTTCCTTCTTCTCATTCCCTTTCTTATTTATTATTTCATTCTTACATGCTCCTAAAAAATGTGGCCTTAAGGGGACCACAACACAACTCTATTCCCCTTTACTTTTCATCATTTCTTATATTTCTTCTTTTCTTCTTTTTTCTCCTATATTCCTTCTTTTTTCTTTGCAATTTTGTTGGCAACACTTTCCAATTATTATCAGCTGCAAATTTAATTAACATGGTGTTTATTTCTTCTTCCAGATAATTAATAAAGTTGTTAGAGAAAACTTGGATGAATACCAAGCACCCCATCAGACACCTCCCCTATGTTGGATGCTCTGCCATTTATAATTACCTTTTTCTTATGGTCTTTAAGCAAATTTTCAGTGTTGATTCCAGTGCCAATTTAAATTAATTTGGAGGGAACTACTTTAAGAAACACACCAACTGTTTCACAGTCCCATCTTAGTCTGAATTCTGTAAAATATTTATCCTTTAATATTCATGCCAAAACGATAGTAATGAAATAGAACATGTAAGCCCAAGGAGAGCAAAGTCTGAACATTCTCAATGAGAGAGCATGGTCTCAATAAACATTGAAGACAAAGCTCTAATTGCATTATTTATGAGCTAAATGAGAACACGAAGGAAGCATTTCCTTTTCACCTTTGGTGCCACTTATTTCCCATTTCACTTAACTTAATGAAATTAGTAGCTGATTTCAACTTTTATTAATCGTTTTTTGGCATATAATATGTTAGATAATAATATATTGAAGAAATGATTAAGTTTTGTCAAAGAATGCTTTCAAGAAAGCCTTATATTCATATGTAAATTGAGTTTAAGCTTTTTAAAATGTAAACTGTAAGTACTAACCCAAGTTTTCTCATAATTTTTAACCCTTCACCTATTTGAAAGACATAGGATGAGGTCCAGGGCAAAGGATGGACAAATGAAGAGAAGAAGGAGAAAATACAGACAACTACAAAATTAAGAGGTGTAAGGGAAGGGTTGGGTAGGAAAGAGATGAGTGCAAATGTTGAAAGGGTGTGACATTGATCAAGATGTCTTGTATTTACAAATTGCTTTGCTAAATGGCAATTCTTGGTATAACTATTAAAGACAATATTAAAAATAAATTGAAATTAAATTTAGAAAAGAAAAATTATCTAAATCATGTCTTTATTTTAATATATTGTATTTGTGTTTGTATATTAAATTTTATTTTTCCATTAACAGAAACTCTTATTATCTAAGTACACTATTATTGAATTTTATCATATATGAATCCTAAAGTCCTAAAAACAACTTGAAGCTGGAATCAACATGACATATTATTTGATGTAATTTCATTCACCAAAAAAATTGTGTCCACTAAAAGAATGATAGGTAGATTGTTGAGAAATCTAATCATGTGAGCCACAGAACAGCCTTTTGATAATCAGACCTTTGAAGTTTCAGATCTGTCAGAAAGAAATTCACAGTCAATCATTCCATGAACTATTGAATATGGCATATACCTTTTGTACATCTTTTGTGTATTAGTTGGCTTATACACTTATCCAGAAGACAGCTATCATCATAAGAAAATGTAAATGAGTGGCATTGATATAAATAAATTGTTATAACACAACAAATACATAATTTGTGCAATTTTAGACTGTGTATTCAATTATAGGAAATGGACAGATATGCCAATGATCATTTGTCATAGTTACATTCAAGCTATACCTATTTATTAATAGAGAAAATTATCTAGGAGTTCTGAAAATAGGGCCAATAAATGAATCCCCATAGCCAATAACCCTTGCTTACATCTAATTACAATTGTCAAACAAACATAATTTAGAGGTATGTATTTAATTTTCTTTACACATAACTTACTAATTAAAATAACTTACATACCTAATATGCTAAAATGTTTTCAAAGGGAATAGTTTGGTTTTCCATTGTTAAAGTTGTGTTCTATGTTTAAAGTGCAGCTGTTCTATCATTATTTTTTTCCTGAATGAGAGCTGATGATCATATGACTAAATGAGCTACATAGAATGTTAAAACTAAACAGATTTTTCTTTCAGGTGTGAGACTCACTCTTGCCAAACTATTCCTATACAACCCAATTTTCCAAAAAAGCTACTACATTTGAGGTCATAAAACATGTCTTCACTTACATTTGCATGCTAGTATATTGATACAATGCTACTACCTGTGAATTTGATAAGGAAAATTCTCACATCATATTGGTGACATTTTGTTTGAAGTGAAGTAAAAAAGGAATGTGTAAAATGTTAGGATTTATATAATACTTGTAGTTACTAAGTTAAAAGCCAAACATAGTTGAAGACAGAGCTAAGTATGGACTTAATTTTAACTATGTTCTTTCATGAAAACTCACCAAATTTACTGTGAAGAGCATGAAAGTGAAAAATATTTAATTCTTTGACCGACTATGAAGATAAGAAAAATATCAGAAAAGCAATTATTTTATAGAACTTAGAACCAAAAGCAGTTGAAATAAAATGTGTCCACAAAGAAGGGATTGGATTGGTAACATATATGCATATGTAAACAAGTCAATGTATGTATATAAAGTCTTTTGTAGGATAAATTGAAATTGCATCTTGACAAACTTCATACACGTATTTTTTGGGGGGAGGGGTCAGTCTTGGGGCTTGAACTGGCCTGGGAGCTCTCCCTGAGCTCTGCAGCTGAAGGCCAGTGCTCTACCACTTGAACCACTGGGCCACTTCTGGTTTACTGGTGGTTAATTGGAGATAAGTCTCATGTACTTTCCTGCCTGGGCTGGCTTTGAACAGCAATCCCCAGATCCAGCCTCCTGAGTATCTAGGATTACAGGCATAAGCCATCAGCACCTGACTATATACACATAATTTTACACTCAGACCTCTCAATAATAAATAAAATAAAGTTAATAAAATATCTCTACCTGAACTAATGATATTAATAAAACTAATATTTAATTATATATTAAAACAAAGTACTAATTTGGGAGGCTGAAGCAGGAGGATTATGCATACCAGGGCAGCCTGGGGTACATAGTAAAACCTTGTTTCGGATAATAAAACAAGACAAAATAAAATGTTTCAAATCATTAGCTCTAGAGAAGATTAACAGTATAAAAGAAGTAATCTAAGATGGATAAGTAGATAAACGTACCTTAAAGAAAGTCAGAAGATCAAAAGAAGAAAAGGTGATATTAACAAAATTGCAAAGGACTTGTTGAGGACAATTGAGATGATACTGCATCAATTGGAAAACACGCTCCTGTTTGTGAAAAGCACACGATGCAATAATTAGCTCCTGAATTTGATTGTTAATTAATTAATTGTTAAACTATCATTAATAAAATAACAGGAGTAGAATTTACTGAAAACCTCCATTAACTTAGCATAAACTATCGAAGATTAAACACTTGAACTAAAAATAGAGACCCATGGACTTAATTTAGGATGGTAATTTTTTTTTCTACAATAATTTAGTTCATTCGTTAGTCAAAGATAATGAGAGGCTATAATGTGCCACACAATATCCTCATGGAATTTTCAAGGTAGTGATTAACAATGTTTGTTTCATAGATTTTACATGTCATTAGTGTACACATAACCAAAGACATTCAAAAGATAGGGAAGAGAAAATATGCAGAAAACTAATAAATTTCAAAGATTTTTTTAATTAAAAAGTTTTTTTATTGTGAAAATACCGTACAATTACATGAGCAAGGTAATGAATACATTTCTTATCAACCATTGTTGCCTCCTCCTTTGTTGCCCCTTACCATCCCTGCCTTCCCATCCCCGCCCCCCCCCCCCAAAGTTCGTTTTTCGACATAAGGTCTTGTACATCTCATTGTTGCAATGGGTCCACCTGTATCCCTATTTCAACAATCTGTTTTTTCCCTTCCCCTCCACAAAGTATACTAATATCAAATACAGTGAAAACACGGGTTATACCTTGGGGGAGGGACATATAAAGCAACAAAGAAATTATCTTATAAATGTGTTAGAAATGATAGCAAGAAAGAAACCATTTGAGTCTTTATCTTGGGTTTCATTTTGCCTAACATCAACTTATCTGAACGTTTCTGCTTGTCTCAGACATATACTAGTTATTGCAAATAAGGAAACCATGGAGCTATGTTTCTTTAGGCCTGGCTTACTTCACTGATATAATTTTTTTCAAGTCTTTCCATTTCCTGAAATTTCAAAGATTTATAAACAATTATTTTCTAAGGTTTCTAAATATAGTGAAAACAATTTTAAGTCTAGAATTCCATACTCAACAAGGCAGATACAATGGTATACTAAAAAATTACATAGCTATCTCTTCTTCATTAAAAGTAATGAAAGAATAATTTTAAAAAGAGGTAAGAGGTAGAAAAGATGGAAGGAAGGAAGGAAGGAGGGAAGGGAGAGATGAGTTGGTTAGAAAGAATACTAAAAAATGAACATGATGACACCATTTCATATATATGCGCATGTATGGAAATAATACAATGTATGCTACCCAAGATTAAAAACAAAACAAAAACAAAAATGCCAATCTGACTTGCAGTATTTGTCCATTTTCATTGGACTAAATATTTTTTTATTGTGAAAATACTGTACAGAGGGGTTACAATTACATGGGCAAGATAATGAGTACATTTCTTATCAAGCATTGTAGCCTCCTCCTTTGTTTCCCCTTCCCATACCATCTTCCCCCGCCCCCCACCCAATCTTTTACCACATGCAATTTCAAGCTGCCAAAGTGAATTCACAGAGCTGGAAAGAATGGCTAAAATGTCAGCATTTGTGTGCTAAGATGAACCAGATTCAGTATTCCAGTGGTGGGGTACAAGTAAATAAGTCACATTTTATTTCCAGGTATGTAAAGCTTCAGGAATTCATCATTCAGAAGCCCTTTCTAGAAATGCATATAAAATTCAAGGAAAATAAAGTTTGCAAATGAAACTCAACTTATTCAGGAATGTTTGCAGACTTAGGTTGTCCAAATTTTTCTGACATTTGTTAGTACAAAAAGGCAATTCAAAACTCTAGCTGTCCAAGGAAGTTTTAGCTAGAGGTTTTGGCTATTGATTGACTGTAATTTTAAAAATGGTGTAATTAGAAATAATTTGTTGAAAAGTATTATATTCAGTTTCTACAGAATTAATTACTACATGGGACATTCTGTGTTCAACAAACCTGGCTTTTTCTTTTTTAATTTTTTTTTGTCGGTCATGGGGCTTGAAATCTGGGCCTGGGCGCTGTCCCTCAGCTCTTCAGCTCAAGGCGAGCTCTCTACCACTTGAGCCACAGTGCCACTTCCAGTTTTCTAGTGGTTTACTGGAGATAGGAGTCTCACGGTCTTTCCTGCCCGGGCTGGCTTTGAACCGCGATCCTCAGATCTCAGCCTCCTGAGTAGCTAGGATTAAAGGCGTGAGCCACGGGCGCCCGGCACAAACCTGGCTTTTAAAAAGGACAATATTTAACATACCACTCACTACCAATATTCAGAATTAATCTTTATACAAAATATAGAAAAACAAGTTTATGCAACTTAAGCATAAAATGACATATATGTAATATAATGAATAATGCATATAATATAAATATATAAATAAAACATGTGTTTTCTTATTTGCATGATAAATGAATTTGTTGATAACTTTGCATATTATTTGCATGATAAAATATTCAGGATAAAACTACATTGCCTAAACTAATATAATTGACAATTTGAAACTAGTGGCACAACAAAACAAACTTTGAAGAGGTGGGAATGATAATATTCATGTCTTATACAAACATATAGAATCAAAGAATTAGGAATCAAGAAATCAAAGAAACAAGATATTATTAATATAACTAAAGGCAAAATGTAGTTTATATATTTTAGAGTAGTTTATTAATGAGCTACAATTATTTTCCTTAATGGAAAATAAATAGAAATTATGTCTCACTGACCAATTAAAAAAAAAGACATTTAAAAAATAAATTAAATCTGGATCTAGGAGTAAGAAGTTGATAGAAAAGCTCACTTTTAATTTTATATCTTTTTGCACTTCCAAATAAAAATGTAAGTATACATATACATATATATATATATATATATATATATATACAGCACACATACATATTTAGTCACAGTCAGTTTCAGCAAAAATATCTTCTTTTCTATAGGACTTAACACTATAAAGCCATTAAAACAATCCATATCCTTACACACAACCTGTAGTAAGCATTTTTTAGAGGACATGGCAAATATGGATCAAGTTATTCCCCAGTTTATATTTCTATATGAAATATTCTTAAAATGGAAACTTCTATTTAATGTTATCATGGAGAGTAAACACACACATCTGAATACACACACACACACACACACACACACACAATTACATCCTTAGGATGATAACCCTATCCATAACCTGTAGCATGAAACTACAACCAAGAAAAGAAAGGAAGCAACCATGTTATGTTTTACTTTAATATCTTCTCTTTTGTTATCTAACTATTGGAAACCATATTGAGTGACTTAAAAGAAAGCTCTCCTGTCAGTTGAATATTACATGATAGCATTTGGAAGTGTGCCTAGATTACTAGATCACAAGAAAAGATGGCTCATGAAAGTAATTGTTGTCTTGTAAAACAGACTGTCTAGAGATTCATCTATTCCACCACTTGAGGATACAAGTTGTCTATGAACCAGGGGATTGGCCCTCCTTCGACAAAGAGCTGTTACAGACATTGTGATCTTAGACTTTCTTGTCTCCAGAACTATAGAAAAAAAATTGCCACTTTTAAAAGTTTCACATTATTTTTTTATAGCCACCTGAACAGACTAAGATAAGAACAAACCTAAGCATTTAGGTTAACAGCAAATGAAAAGAATTTGGAAAAATAGAAGTTGAATACTTAATGTCAAGTATGATTAAAATAACATTTGAAATAAAAGTTATGAGATATTGACATAATTTTAGAATTAAATTTAAGGTACCATGATATTTTGGATGAATGTGTTTCCAAATTTTTGTTAACTGTACACAAATTACATAATAAAAAAGTAAAAAAATTAAACCTTAATCTGGCTTTACACATGAAGATATTGAGTTAATAAAATCGCCATTATTTACTATAATGTTCAAATTTTAATATGACTGGTCAGTCTCTATAATATCATAAATTCTTAGCAATCAAAAGTGCCATAGTCATATTCTTTATCACAACATCTCCTCATTCTAATACCAATCTACAGGAATATTGATGTCTAAAGTAGACAAGCCACTTTACCAGCACATGAAAAAATATCAGACCTTGTAATGAAATCCATTTTACTATAGTATTCAGAAGGAAATCATGCTTTAACACAGATCCACAGGGGACAGGGCCTGTGCTCTGTATTCCAGGAGAGCCATGCTGAGCAAAGAATTCAATTTCACAATGTGATTCACAGAGATGGCTTCACACAGTTGTTTGCTTTCAGCATCTTGCAGAAAAAAAAAAAAAGAAGCATTTTTTTGCTTGGTTCTTTTTTAGTCTTTATTTGTTTATCTGCTCATATGCTGGGATTTATTTTCTCTTCTATATTTGTAGTTACATTTATCTTCCTCTTGTCGGTGTAGGAGTACCTTTCTCAGTGCTGGTTTAGTAGTCATAAATTTCTGTAGTTTTACTTTTTGTTGTATATCATGGAAGGTTTTTATTTTTCTCTTAGCTCTGAAAGATAGCTTTACTGGGTCAATTAATCTAAGTTGGCAGTTGCTTAACTTCAGTACTTTAAATATATCATTCTATATCCTCATTGCTTTTAAGATATCTGGTGAGAAATCTGCTATTATTCTAATGGCCTTACTACTTATATGACTATTATCTTCTAGCTTTTAATATAGTTTTCCTGTTTTGCAAATTGAATGTTTTCACTATACTATGTCTTAGGATAATTATGTTCTGTTTGAATCTTTTGTGTCTTAAAGGCTACTTGTACCTTAATAGCTGCTTCTTTCCCAAGGTTTGAGAAACTTTCTCCTATTACTTTATTGAACATTCTTTCTAGCCTTTAACTTTCACTTCGTCTTGTTCTGTGTCTACAGTTTTTTTTAGGTTTGGTCTCTTAATAATATCTTTGATAATTTGCATGTTCCACCAATATTTCATTATATTTTATTTTGCTGATCCTTTATGTAATGTCCTAATAGATCTGTAACATCCTTGAGCCCTATATTCTGTCCTCAGTTTGATCCACTCTACTGGAGAGATTTTCCAGAAGATTTTTATTTGGCTTGTTGATCTTTCTGTTTACAAACTATTACTTAAATGCATTTCCAGGATTTTTGTATCTTTTTAATGAATTCCAGTTGCATAACATACTCTTTATTTCACTCATTTGTATTCTCATCAAGTTTTTTTAGTTGTTTGTTTATTTCTTTTATTTAGCCAGGCCTGGGGCTTGAAGTCAGGGCTAGGGCACTGTCATTGAGCCTTTTGTGTTCAAGGCTAGTACTCTACCACTTGAGCTACAGCATCACTTCCAGTTTTTTTTTTAGTAGTTTATTGGAGATAAAAGTCTCATGGTGACTTTTCTACCTAGGCTGGCTTCAAACCACGATCCTCAGATCTCAGTTTCTGAGTAACTAAGATTACAGGAGTGAGCCACCAGTGCCTGGCTAGCTGTTTATTTTTAATCTCTGAATTCATTCAGCTTTTTATTCACTGTTTGCATTATAATACTTACACACAGAATTGTAATCTTTTATTAAAATGACTCATTTAAACAACAGAATCTTGGTTGCACATAACGGTGTGCACCTATAATACCAGCTATATGGGATATAGATTTGGGAAGAACACTGTTGGATGTTAGCCTAGGCAAAAAAAAAAAACCTAGCAAAACAATATCTCAATGAAAAAGACAAGAATGATGGCATACATCTGTAATCCTAGCTATAAAGGAAGTGGAAGTAGTATTTTCATCATTTAGAAGATTCTATCTAAAAAGTAGGTAAAAGCCAAAAACACTCGGGTATCACTCAAGTGGTACAAAATGTGCCTAGTGAGAGTAAAGGCTCATGTTCAAAAACTAGCACCAACACAAATAAAAATAGCATCTTGAGAGCAAGTTTTATAAACATGAAGTATATGAAAATATCTATCAATTATCTTCATAAAAAGTTCTTACAAGTATTATTACCTCATAAAAGGATAAAGGATTCAAATTTATACATTTTTTGATGATGGTGTCTTTTTAATATATATATATATATATATATATTTGGTTTTATTTTATTTTTTATTGTGAGAATACCATACAGAGGATTAATATATTTTTATTGTAAAGATATTATACAGAGGGCTTAGAGTTAAATGAGTAAGGTAAAGAGTACATTTCTTATCGAGCATTGTTATACCCTCCATTGTTTTTCCCCTACCATCCCTTCACTTCCCACCTCCCCAACTCCTCCCTGCCCCTACAAAGTTGTAAAGTTCATTTCCAACATAGTGTCTTGTATATCTCATTGTTACAATGTGTCAACCTGTATCCTTATTTCAGCATTTTGTTATTTCCCTTCTCCTCCCCAAATTAGAAAAATGTAAACAAGATGCAGAACACTGGAATCAAATACACTGAAAACAAGTGTTATACCATGATGGGGGAGAACATAAAAAAAAATCATATAATGCTTTATAAGTACATTAAAAACATATCAATAAAGATAAAACCTCAGGAACAGCACCCAGGCCCAGAATTCAAGCCCCACAAGTAAACCCCCTATCCCCCCAAAAAGATAAAACCTCTTGTGTCTCTATCTTGGGGTTCATTTCACTTAGCATCATCTTATATGGTCATATGTACATAGCTTTTGACCTTTTCAGTTTGTCACAGACATATACTACTTATTGTAGATAAGGGGAACCATAGGACTTATGTTTCTTTGGGCCTGGCTTACTTCACTTAATATAATTTTTTCCAAGTCTTTCCATTTCCTAACAAATGGGGCAGTGTCATTCTTTCTGATGGAGACATAAAATTCCATTGTAGATAGACAGACAGACAGACAGACAGACAGACAGACAGATAGATAGATAGTATATACCCATTTACTTGATCTGTTCATTTACTGAGGGGCATCAGGTTTGGTTCCATATCTTAGCTCTGGTGAATAATGCTTTGATAAGCACAGTTGTGCTGGTAGCTTTATTATGGCCTTGTTTGTGATCATTTGGGTAAATGCCCAAAAGTGAGATTTCTTGGTCATAGAGAAGGTCTATGTGACGTCTTTTGAGGAAGCTCCATACAGCTTTCCAAAGTGGTTGAACAAGTTTACACTCCCACCAACAATGCAGTAGTGTTCCCTTTTGGCCACATCCCCTCCAGCATCTGTTGTTATTAGAGTTCTTGATTATAGCCATTCTAACTGGGGTGAGGTGGAATATCAATGTTGTTTTGATTGGTATTTTTTTATGGCCAGAAATGTAAGCATTTCTTCATGTGTCTATTGGCCATTCTTATTTCCTCTTTTGAAGTCTCTTTTTAAGTCTTTAGCCTACTTATGTATCAGGCGGTTGGTTCTTCAAGGATTTGTTGGGGAATTCAATTTTTGAGTTCCAGCTATATTTTAGATATGAGACCCTTGTCCCTGTATGAGACCCTGTATGGCTAGTGAAGATCTTCTCCCAATCCAAGGACTTTCTATTGATCTTGCTAGCTATGTCCTTTGCCATGCAGAAGCTCTGCAGTTTTATGCAATCCCGTTTGTCCAACCTTTCTTTGATTTGTTGTTTCTGGGTCTCTATTAAGAAAATTTCGGCCTGTGCCAAGGAGCCCTAGAGTTTCTTCTATTCCTTCTTGTAATATTTTCAGGTTATCTGCTTTGACCTTGAGGTCTTTGATCTCCTTTGGAGTTGATTCTGGTGTATGGTGATATATGGCGATCTAGCTTTAGTTTTCTACAGATGTTTAACCAATTTTGCCAGCACCATTTACTGAAGAGGCTGTTTATCTTTTTTGTTTTTTTCCTCTTTTTTTAATTTATTTTTTATTGTGAAAATACCGTAGAGAGGAGTTACAATTACATGGGCAAGGTAATGAGTACATTTCTTATCAAGCATTGTTGCCTCCTCCTCCTCCTTTGTTTCCCCTTCCCATCCCTTCCCATCTCCCCCTCCTCCTGCCCCCCCCCCAAAGTTGTAAAGTTCTTCTTGTTTTTGCCCTTCCCCCCCACAAATTATACCAACATGAAATACAATGAAAGCAGGAGTTACACCGTGGGGGAAGGACATACAAAGCAGCAAAGAAATCATAAATATGTTAGAAACAATTGCAAGAAAGAAAACAAAAAACATTTGAATCCTTATCTTGGGGTTCATTTAACCTAACATCAACTTATCTAACCTTTTCTGCTGAAGAGGCTGTTTTTCATTCATTCTATTTTTTTAGCTCCCTTGTCGAAGATTAGGTAGGTATAGGTCTGTGAGTTCATTTTTGGGTCTTCAGTTCCATTCCATTGGTCTTCAGATCTGTTCTTGTGCCAGTACCAACCTATTTTGATGATGATATCTTAAATGGTATGCTAACTAGCAAGAATGTGTTCTCTAAAGAGAAAATACACTCCTGGCTTCAAAATAAGGTTTTGTTTCTTTGTTTTGAAATATAGTATTTTTTTTTATTTTTCAAGAAATAGATAATGAAAATTAATTTTAGAAGAGATACTTAGAAACTGGGCACAGTGGTTTATGCCTGTAAGTCTGGTTACTCAGGAGGCTAAGATACAGAAGACTAGCATAGCCAAAAATTATGGAAACTTTATCTCTGAATAAGCCAAGCAGAATGGTCCACCTATCATCTCAGTTAGTTGAAAGCATAAGCAGCACTATAGTTTGAGGCTAGTCCTAGGAACAATTATGAGATCCTATCTGAAATGTAATTGGAAGCAAAAAGTACCAGATAATAGACCAAGTGTCAAAGTGCTTGGATAACAAGTATGAAACCCTAATTTGAACCCTAGTACCGTGGGGAGGCGGGGAAATGGGTATATAAAGATGACTTACCTTCTAGGATTTTTCAGTCAAACTCATGTGTCTCCTCTGAAGATTTATATTTGTGTACCTTAACACAAAACAGAAAAATTTCTAACACATCCTCAGATCTTCTTAACAGAAGGTATAGCATTGTTAAAACTATTTGTCATAAACATTTAAGTCATGGGTATACAAATTAGAACATCCCTTGGTGCTCCATCCATATGAAATATTTTGTGAAATAAAATATATTTGTAAGAAAAATAGCATTGAAATGATGCTCCATAGAACTCAATGCAGTAATAATTACAAAGCGTGAAAACTTGACTAGAAATTCAAATGTAAATATTTGCAAATCAGGGGTATTATAAAATCAGTATACTAATTTCATAAATATATATCTTTCATAATAATTCTGTGTAGGTACAGTAGCAATTAGAGGCAGGGAAGGAGAATGCAGTCATATAAATAAATGTATATCTTACAGAATTATGAAAATTGAGAGAAGAATATGGTTGGAAAAGATGGGGAGAATGATGACTTTAATCAAGATATTTATCATTATCTTCACAAACTGCTTTGTTCAATGACAACTCCTTTGCACAACTATGTAAAGATAATAATAAAAGAAAACATAAGCAAGATCTAGAATCAGCCTTTGAAATAGTTGTAAATCTAAGAGTTTAAAGTTTCTAAAATTAAGGAATAAATTGTACATAACTGCATATAATTTACTGAATATTTACTAGTATTTCTTTATTAGTGAAAGTGAAATGTGTTTCAATACATCAATAAGTAAATAAATATTAAGATATTTCCTTAATTTCATCATCAAAATTCTCTTTAAATATATATATATATATATATGTGTGTGTGTACACACACACACACACACACACACAGAGTCTGGTTGTATATATAAATCTCTATCTACCTCTATATACATATATTTAATATATAATTTACAAAGATATGCAAATGTTTTAAGGATGCTTACTTAAAAGTTTTACTGGTGCAAGTGAGAAATCCAAAAATTAAAATGGGATGTAAAGAACAAATCATGTAATGTACTGTCAGGAAATTCCCTTCTTAGAGAAGAATACAACTCAAGATAACATTGTACTTGACTTGCATTCACAAGATCTGAATATAAAGAAGGTAAATACAAAGGAAAAATGGATTTGCTATAATTTTGATTTTATTTACTAGAAAGACATTTACAGTCTAAAACATTTATCCACTGAATAGCAAGTACTAGTAGATCTTAAATAAGAGAAGTTTTAAATGGAAATTTATAAGTACTTTGACCAGTAACTAAGATTATAAATGAAACATTAGTGGTGAAGATATTACTCAGAGGTAGAACATTTGTTTAGCCCTGGAAGGCTTGGATTGAAACACCTGAGAGGATAAAAAGAATTCAATTTCATTTTTAAATAAAATATTACAACAGAAGTATGCATATATTGTGGCACAAATGCAATATTACATCAACTAGACCAAGGTCTGCACAAAAGACATTAATATCCAAGTATTTCCAATCATTTTTAAAAAGAAATGACCATTTAATTAAAATTTTCTTTTACTATTTGATGTAGATAACAGTCACAGGATTTCACAAACAGTATTATAACTGGAGATAATTTTTCCCTCAATAATTTCTTATAGTGGAATTTTTACTATTTTTAAAAATTATATTCATAATATGTAAATCTTTTATATATATGAGTGTAGGTTTTTTCTGTCTTTTTAGAATGTTGTTCCTTAAAAGCACAAAGATGATTTTTATATTCTATGTAAAAATTCCTACAAAGAAGAAATTTTCTCAAGACCTTTTACTTATTAATTGTTTTTTCTTTAATTTTTTTCTCAACCATTTATTTAAAATACAGTACTTTGGATTACTAACTATAGGACTGTAAAGTTATCTTGCTGACAAGTCCTAAATCAAGCTCATTATGCAGTTGTACCTTGATTATATATTATTTATACTTCTGTCTAGCCTATACTTTAAAAAATGTATGTATGCAGCTCAGTTTCTTCTGGTCTCATAGATATCCAGGCAGCAAACGTGTGTTTCAACCACCTCTCCACACCTCAGAATGGGGTTCAGAATTCAAGCTCCCTCCTTGCTCCACATTCAGAGCCATGAAAGGTTCGGAGGGGGAAAAACAGGTAGATGCTCCCTGATTTCAGCTCTGCTAACTGTGAAGTCAAGCTAATACCTATCTCACAGGGGTATCCAGAGGATTAAAAAAAATAGATTTTTATAAAGCTCTTTGGAGATCCTTGGATAAAAGGGGTTGCTGAGGCACACGACGTTCTTATCTCCCCAGTTGCCACAGAGGCAGCGATTTCCCATGGCATGTTGTATCAACTGGAGAAAAAGCAAGGGTGAGCTGTGGAAAATAGGAACATTGGCAACTGGAAAGAACAGATAGCACGAGCCCATCTGAGCTGCATGGGCTGCCTCCTGGGAGGCTGAAAGATAGGATTGTAATTAATGGAGGGAGAGGATGGTTCCCTTCCGAGGATAGCTGTGACATTGCAAATTGGGAAAATTACACAGTCTGTATTCTGTAATTTTGCTTGAGTTAAAAAAAAAATTAACTAGGAAAATTGCCTCTAGGAAAACTCAAAAGAAGCATAGCATCAAAATGTGTAATGTGAGAAGCTTAGCATTGAACTTGAAAGGTATCCTGGAGTTAACTATTTCATTTATAGACCAGGAATTTCTACAAACCAAGCTAAGTAAGTGTGGTCTACAAAGATCCTGCTGGGATTTGCCTGTGGATAAAGATGTTGAACAAGGCATTGCTCGAGGGAGTAAAGTCTTTAACGCCATTTACATTAAGTGTTAAAATATAGGCTGAATTTTTAATTCCTCGAACTCGGAGAAGCCTCATTTTAGCATTTAGAAAGCTACTGACTTCAACTACCTCATTTTGTAAATATTCACTCTAAAAACCACATATTTCACTTCCCTAGAGAAGAATTAATTAGGTATTCCTCATTGCTATAATATGACATAATGACATTAATTTCTTGTGTATATGTGGGCAGCAGAGTAAGATGATAGAAAGCATAGATTTTTAATCCCTCCTCCTTTTTTCTCTGCTGGTACTAGAAATCACCCAAAGAAAATAAAATACAGGGTCTAAATAAAAATATGGGGATATGGAGGAAAAATCAATAAGTACTTAAATTATTTAAAGAAAAGCTACTACCGAGTCTCTTACTGTCATACATCATACCCTGGATCTGAAAGCAGACAGGTGAATTGTCTCCAGCCTGCATTGGTTTGGACACTCTCTCCAGCACGCTCATTAGCAGCTCCAAGTCTAGGCTCCCTGTTAGTAGAAAGGCAGGGATCACAGCAGGGAAGTTTTATCTCAGGCTTCTCACATTCCTGCTCTATCTTAGCAAAGCTTTACAAAGCCTTTTCTGGCAGCTCATTAGTAGGTGCACTGATGCATAAGAGACAGTCATTAGAAGTGTTTTTCAACATTGCTTTTGATCAGGTGACTAGTAGCATTGTGAAGACATTTACTTACATTGTTTTCCATAAGAGATTCTGTTGCTATATTGAGAATGACATACATAAAAAATGTTGAAAACTAGCTTGACCTTTCTATGACAAAAGGAGAGAAGAAAGAGAAGCTCCATCAGGTCTCTGAATCTTGGCTTTATACTGTCAACTATGACGTAATATATGCGTGGACTCTCCTCTCAGCAAGTGCTCTCTTTGAACTCTAATATTCTAAGCCAAGTTCAAATCTACAATTTGATTTTGGGTTATGACAAGGGACATTAGAATGAGAGAATACAAACAAAATACCATAAGCTGTATAGTCTTCATAAAGACTAGATTTTGTTTTCAATGTAAAAGCTGACTTTTCCAAATAAGGACCAAATTCGTCATACATAACATTGTACAGAATTGTAAAGAATCCAAAGACCAAAGTTGATTGCCGATTAATCTCTAAAAAGAACTTCTATTGTAAAAATTGGTTAAGGCTGCAAAGGTATTTTTCTTAGAATAAAATTATAAGACACTACATGTAACGAAAGCATACTAGTCAAATGAACAACTCATACATAATAAAAGACTGATTTTATTATTCCTTCATGAGTATTGTAAAGCAGGGTTTTGTGGTTAACTGTTATCTTCCTAATGAATTACCTAGTTATTGATAACTAAATTTGAGTACCAGTATTCTCTTCCCTTCTCCCCAACACATCAACTTTGTCAAGCCTTAGTTTGATGAGAATTTTTATTTCATCAGTTCCCAGAGCACACAAATTTCTACGGGTTCCTTATGAACAGAAAGCAATCATGTTGCACACATAGGCTGACAGAGAACTCAAAAGGATGGGAGCTTTTTTTTTTGTCAAACTTTACTGAAACAAAGTGCATCAGCTTAATCAGGTCTGTTCTTGGCTATGTAAGAACATGACATGCCAATTACATAAACTTTCAACTAAGTGAAGACTCCTGCTGACTAATTCAGTGTTGATTGTTTTCCGCTACTTGGTTTTGAGTGCTTGTTAAGACTTGAGAGAGGGGGGAAAAAAGAAAAAAAGAAAGAAGGAATGGAGAGGGGGGTAAAAATTGTAGGAATTCTCTCCTTCCGTCAAACACTCTTATGATTGCTAGCAATTAGTTAAGCTTCTTGGCGGTAAAATGACAAGATGAAACTTGACCAAATACAATGTGTGGAGCTCACAGGCATCTGCCCCAGCTGAAAGACATTACAATGTTTGTTAACCTTATAGGTCATTCCTGATTCACTTCTGCAGACAGAAAACAAGATTTATATAACACAGATCAATACTGCCCTAAGACTTTCGCCATTGAGGATGCTAGATTGAGGCACTTCTCTTTATCAGTTTACCATGACACTAATGTATTTTGCCTGTTTTGCCTGGGCAGTGATGAATCTGTTGGCAAGAGAAAACAAATAAGTTTTGTTGTTGAGAGACATGTTGTCCATGATTTGTCTCAGCAGACATGCCAACTTGCTGGCCAATTCATTTCCTATTTAATTTAAGTGGCATATCTGTCTTCCCCTTTCAGGTATGTCTTTTGTCTACCGCACAAGCACACTGGCAGTGCTAGGAGAGTTCACACTAGATCTCTGCAAGTAGATTGGCACAGCCAAGAACCTACTCTGCTGTAATTTCCAGGAGATTCTCCTTGAAATATATAGCCACACTACTGAAACTAGTGTGTAGTGTGAAAGTTCATTTAGAAAACATCTTATCAGCATTCTACAAAATTGTTCATACACTAGATATTACTTTCAAATTATAAATACATAGCCAATATCCTTTTTAAAAAAAAATCAGAGCTTACTTTCCTAAATGTAGAACTGTTTTGTTTACACCAGTGGACTAACAAAGTGATATTTAATGCTTAACTCTGAATAATATAATATGAAAATATTTAATGATGTGCTTCTAGAAACATCTTCATTTCATCATTTTCTCTATTAATGTTACTCACCTTTGAGATATTGAATAGTCTGTAGGAGATCGACAACACTTAAAATGATTCATTTTAAATGTAATGCTTAACAACCATATTTCTAAATGAATCATCTTTTTAAAAGAAGGCATGTACTCTATCTGCAGGTACTCATGACACCTAACTAAATATAAATAGAAAAGCCAAGGGAAAAAATGGCTTTACATTTCAAATCATGACAAAACTGATGTGCTAGGAATATGTGTCAAGCACTAAAACTGTAACACAGGAATTCCTCACACTCTGACAGGCCTTAAGCAATGGAACAGTTAACATGGTCTGGCATAGACCACAAATGTGCCGGCTAAATCTCTGTGTCAGAACACATTAATTATAGCAGTCAGTTTACCTTCCTCCTTCATAACATTTTTGATTAAAATTTCACACATTACAATGATATGTGTCTTTTCTACAAGCTGTGAAATTTACTCAACCATCAATGGTTTTGAATTTTATTCCTAAGAAGCTGAGAGTACATAAAAAAAGTTGACTTATGATGCCTGAATAGTGAAATGAAACACAGTTCCTTTTGGGTAGACTTCAAATTTTATACCACCAGTGATGTCGCAGAGCAAAACATTCATTAGCAATACTGTACCTCCAAAAGCAATAACTTCTCTTTTAATATGTTCTCTTAAAATTTATAACTCCAAGGGTTAATTAAGCTGTAGATTATCATTTGAAAGATATCGTCAATGTAATGAATCCCTGAAGATGAAAAATAAACAATAAAAGATAACTAAAACATTTATCTATTTAATGGATTTATGTAGTTGTATTGTACAAGTTATTTAACAAATGTGTAGATATTAATAAAATAATGCAATGATACTTGTGAACATGTTCAAATCATTACCTAAATTGAAATGAAATCTTCATGTTAAATTTTATAGTGGAAGAAGTTTATAAATCTATGCCTTTGAAGTACAATTGCTTTTAAGGATGAAGCACTATGATTTTAAGTTCTATACTGGGCTTATTGGTAATGTAACATGAAACTATTCTTCACATAAAAGTCAAGGATTTAATAAAATAACGTAGACATTTCTTTGACAGTTCTTTATTTATTGAGCCAAATTTTCATCAGTTGCACTCTGGAATTACTCTTCTTGAAGGGTCCTTTTTTGTTTGTTTTTCAGATCCTTGGGCTTGAATTCAGCACCTGGGTACTGTCCCTGAGCTTCTTATTTCAAGGCTAGCACTCTGCCACTTTAGCCACAGCTCCACTTACAGCTTTTTTTGGTGATTACTTGGAGATAAAATTTTAATGGACTTTCCTACCTGGGCTGACTTTGAACCACAATTTTCAGTAGGCAGCTTCCAGAGTAGCTAGGTCTGAGCCACTGACACCCAACTTGAAGGTGATTTTAATAGTTATTTAGATATGTAAAATATGAGTGTGTATGTCTGTTTTGTCATCTTCACTTTTTAGACACTTATATGAATTTCAGATTCATTGGTACAGCTAAATCCTATCACTATATTTTAACTTAAGTGACATTTCTCTTATTAAAACAAATTTGCAATTAATTTATACACTCATTTGTTATATGCAATGTATGTTATACTATAAAATAACATTTTACATTTTATATTGTGTTTAAAAGTCATGTGGATTTGAATGCTAATAGATATTCTTAGTCCAACCTTTATATTGTGAGTATTACTAATCTTCTTATCGTAGAGAGAATACACTTAATAAAGGAACTAATTTGAACCTAATCAATTTCTTTCAATTTTTAACAAGTTTCATACAATCCAATAACTTCGAAGTTATAATATTCAAATATTAATGGGTGCAAATACTGAGAGTTACAGTAGTCACATTAGCAAAAAATGAAGTTTTGGTTAAATTATAGGCCAGGCACTAAAGATTTTCTGAATGGTTAATAACTGTTAGCATATATCAATATTTGAAAATGAATTTTGAGAAGTAAAACTAGTCAATTTCTGTAACACATTGTTATTCATATAATTTCTAAGATTGACAATCAGTAGTAGCATTCTCCTACTGTATTAAGAATGAAAAATTTTAGACTTCTTTCTCTTCAAGTAACTACCCAGATCTCTCGTAGAAATCCTCTTGTTTTGGATATGAGGCATCCAAGTTTTAACCTAACTCCAAAGAGGTCTTATATTGTGAATAACTAACACATATTGCAATTGACACAATTTTTAATTTTTTTTCTTGTTTTTAGTCAAGAATCTTTGCTAGTGATTGTTTCTCATTGATTGACTGGAGAGGAAAAAGCATGTGGTCTCTATCTCCTTCCCCAAGAATTGTCTAAATCAAACTCATTTTTCCATTTTCTACAAAATGTTTTCCAAATGTTTTAGTTCTTTTGTTTTACCTTTCATTTTTTTTTTTTTTTGCTTCCTTAAATTTCCTCAAGTTTAACTCAAGGTAATAATTAAAGTATTGATTAATTATTGATTCAGTTATTGGTTAATAATTGATTGATGATTATCAAATGTTGAGTAAGTTCAGTACCACAGGGGATAAGCATCAAATTTTGTCATGGAAATGCTACATTAATCATATCAACAAGTAGTACAACACAATTGTAATTACAATTAACTTACCATTGCCCCCAACTTGTATGCACTTTCCAAATATAAAAGGAAATTACTTATTTAAGAGCCAGTGTTGACCAATAATGATAAATAACATCATAAACAGGTCACCCGAGAATTTTGGACATGCAAATAAGGAAGATTATGAAAAAAAAAGTCATTTCCTTTCCCAAGGCAATTATTGTATAATTGGCTATCACTGATTTGTGATGCAATGGAGAAGTTGTACATCACAAGGCCTTACCTTGTAGAGATAGCACTAGAATGTATCACTCCTCATTCTAATTCATCATGCCAAGATTATTTGACAGAGACTTATCTTCTCCCAATGGTACTTAAAACTTTACTGTCCTGCATCTCATCGATTTATGAATGATCTGATTTCCCAAATCCTGCTCAAAGAAATCCTATTCAAAGGATGCTCCTTCCTGTTTGTCAAATATCTGAAGCCCATATCCCTCAGATCCCCATTATTAGATGTTTTAAGAACAAAAAGATCCTGGCTCTGGTGGCTCACGCCTGTAATCCAAGCTACTAAGGAGGCTGAGATCTGAGGATCACAGTTCAAAGCCAGCCCGGGAAGGAAAGTCCGCGAGACTCTTACCTCCAATAAACCACCCAAAAACCGGAAGTGGTGCTGGGACTCATGTGGTAGAGAGCTAGCCTTAAGCTGAAGGCAGCACCCAGGCCCAGAGTTCAAGCCCCAGGACTGACAAAAAAAAAAAAACAAAACAAAACAAAGAAACATTTCCGTCCAATAAAATTTCAGGTAATATGATTTTTTTTATTAAACTGAGATAATTCTCAATTCATCCAAAGATTACAGTATTTTTTAAAATCTATTGTGAATCAGAATCACCTATGGGATTTAAAACACACATTTTAAAATCTTTCTGATTCACTAGGCTGAGTATAAGACTCAATAATTTCCTTGTTTAATAACCTCTCAGGTAATGCTAATGCTTTTGGCTTGAATATAGTATATCGAATATAATTATGCCTAAAGAGCCATATTCTAGGAGGAAAAGGAAACTATCTGAGATCTTTTGAATACTAACAAAAATGTTCAGATGAAGTAAGTTGATGAAGGAGCGTGCAAATTTACTTTATTTTTATTTTTATTTTTTCACCAGTCCTGGGGCTTGAATTTTGGGCCTGCACACTCTTCCTGGGCTCCTTTTGCTCAACTATAATGCCTTACCACTTTGAGCCATAGTACCACTTCCGGTTTTCTGGTAGTTTATTAGAGAGAAGAATCTCAGGGACTCTCCTGCCTGAGTAGGCTTTGAACTTCCATCCTCCTGAGTAGCTAGGATTACAGGTGTGAGCCACAGGCACCCAGCTTTAGTGTTTTTATGTTTTTTTGTGGATTTTTTTTTCTTGGATATTTTTAAATTATCTTTAAATAGTTGTACAAAGGAATTGAAATTGCCATTCTGACCCACCTCTCCTAACCCATAATTTCCCTCAATTTTCTTAATTTTGAGTTTATATATTGAATTCATTTGCCATTTAACAACAGTTTATATATACAATGCATATTGATCTATGTCATCCCTTCAATATCTTTGTCCCTCTTCAATCCAACCCTTACCTTATTTTTCTCAATTCTGTAGTATATACAATGAATTCTTGACTCTGGTATACCCCATTCCTCTTTCATTTGTTTACCACTCTCCCCTTGTCCCCATCCCCCCTTGCAAGTACACATTTCCTGGTACTTATTTTGTTGGGCGTCGACTTAGTCTTAGTATTATATTATTTGAGCTCTTTATAAAGTCTATTCTGTTTCAGTTAAATCATTTGTAACTGCTTGCATAGTACCCAGTGTTTACTTATAGCTTATAGGTAAATTCTAGCTACCACAAATAAAGGAAATCTTGCAACTAGTGACTTGGAAAATAATTTGACCTGTAGGAGCACAGAATTTGTCTTTCTTGAAGATATATTTTATAGAAAATAGTCAGTAGAGATGAGAATCTGGTTTTCTTCAGCATTATTTTCCACTTTAGTTGTCTCTCTCTGTTCAGTTCTATGTTATTCTTCTCCTCTTCATGAATATCACATAAGGAAATGCCATACAAAAGTGTCTCTGTGTGTGTGTGTGTGTGTGTGTGTGTGTGTGTGTGTGTGTGTGTGCTGTTTCTGAAAACTTGAAAAGTCATTGGAATTTTCACATAGTCTAGTTGTTAAAATATGACCACAGCCGGGTGCTGGTGGCTCATACCTGCAATCCTAGCTGAGATCTGAGGATCGCAGTTCAAGGGCAGCCCAGGAAGAGTCCAATAAACTACCAGAAGACTGGAAGTGTCTCTGTGGTTCAAGTGGTAGAGCTCTAGCTTTGATCTGAAGAGCTGAGGGACAGCTCCCAGGCCCAGAGTTCAAGCCCCATGACTGAAAAAAAAATAAAGAAGCAAAGTCTCACTCTAAAATCCACCATGTACTTATTAATTGTTCAAACAAAGATGATTCTGTTTTATCAGCTTTGTACTCTATCACATGCATCCTTGTTTTTAACTATAAAAATATTTTTAATATTTCTTCAATACTCTAATAATATTAGTTTTGAAGATTAGCAATAGTTCTCCCCTGCCAATTTTTGCATCAAAAATGACCAAGCAGCTCCAACTCTGGAATTTTAAACAAAATCTAATTAAGCCAACGAAGTTCACTGGAAGGGGTTAGGCTGTTTTCCTGAATGCACATTCCTCTGCTCCTTTGCCTGGAAGCTCTCTGCCTCATTTTCAGCTGACTTTTTCTCCTTGCTGGCCCTTGATCACTCTTAATGATCCCCAGCTGTATCAGTTCCCTGCCTGTTTTAACCCCAATTGTCCTGGCCTCACATCTCTGCAGCATCTGGATGACAAACGAAGCCTAGCTGGCCACTACCTTCTTAATGGAGTCCCAGATAATGGGTGGTTATAGAAATTTAAATTGTTTCTTTTGTTCCTTTGTATATGCTAACAAAACTGATAATTTGTGCACTTAAAAAATCAGGAATGAAAGATAATAATGCTGACTGCCTTTTGATCAGGACACTATAATATCTTGATTCTCCACCCTTCTCACCCACTTCATTATTTAAAGGTGTTTACAAACCTAGCAGCATAGAACACTGTCTATGACTGAAAGGTTATATACATCTGGTCAGAACTGACCACAGTTATATAACCTCACTACATCCTAGATAACCTGCTATTTCCAAAACTGATCTTTCCTTAGGATACTTATTCATAAAATTCCTCGACTATGTTAATAATAGCCCACATTTATATGATAAAATTTAAAAAATCAAGCCTTGGAGAAAATATTGGCAGATATGTACTCTTGTCATTCTTGGCTATCTGATCATTAGCAGGAATGAATCATCACTATCCATCCTATAAGCAAACATGGTGAACAAACACAAACTCAGCTGAAGACTAGAGATTACATACTGTCAAGAAAGCATGAATAAATAAATAGTCAATACGGAGATACAACTTAAAGTTATATATTTAATGTCAATCAAATGCCTAACTGTTCAAATTATTAGTTTATACTTCCCCTGACACACAATCTCTACTATAGGTTCTTATTAGGAATTGGTGTTTATAAGCTCCAATTATTTTTCTTAAAACAGTCACAGAAAGGATACATAGGTATCCATTGTGACTCTCCCTAGCTCCTGGGATGATTCTGATTTGCCTCCAGCCTCATAAACAATGTAATCATCAGCTTCAAACCTTTATGATTCACATTAACCAAAATATTAAGCATTATCATAGAGAAAGGAGAAATGATAGACTTCAAAAGACACGTATATCACCTATTTTTTGCTGAATTTTTACCACCATAGAAAAGGGTAATAAAATAAGTGAAACTTCACTTTAAACATTAAACCCACAGAAACTTTATTTTTCTCTAGAAACTTGAGTAGAATTTGCAAAAGTAAAAATATGTTTGCTTATTAAATTCAAGTTTTACTCATGTTTTTGCTTTCGTTCTACACGTAACCACCTCTGACATGTGTACATATGCTTATATATGTGAATGTGTGAAGTGTATGTCTGTGCTGTGATATATTATGAAAGCTTAGGTGTATAGATAAGTACATTTAGTGCATGCATTATATATAATGCATCTAGTCATTAACATTGCATTTCAAAGTATATATGTTGCTATTCACTTTGAAAAATATTAAGGAATAATCACCTATGAACAAGTTTTTCATACACACATATACAATGATTTTATGATGCACTCCAAATTTGTTTTTGTTTCATTCAGTTAGTAAAAACTATGTATTAAATAATATTATTTAATAGACATTGAATCATTTACTGCTTTTCCTCCAGAAACAAGATTTTATTTTGTATATTCAACACAAAAGTCAAGTTTACATTTGATATTTATGCCATGATATTCCCCTGAGAACCAAGCTAAACTCACCAAGAACAGAACTCAACTTAAGGTCTCCATATAACTGTCTATAATCTTATGCTTGTGATATAGCTATAGACTTCTCTATAAAAGCTTGTCCTGTCAACACTGATTTCTGTAACAAAGGAAGAATGAGAAAGGTTTCTGGTATGGCTCCTAGGATCAAGGTTGCTTTGCTCTTAGCCCCTGAGATTTTATACTTCTGCCCACTTACATCAGATGTAAGATGTAAAGCACTTTAGGACTCTGAAATGCAAAGAGCTATGTAAATGTAAGATTTATTCATTCACTCTGAGCTGATGAAGGCCAGTGTCTGAACTTGACTTGTAGAAAGGATTTTTTTTTTTCAGGAAATGGTTCAGAGTGCTCTTCATTCAGGTCTACTGGGTATAATGTGTCCAAAGCAAATACCCAAAAGGCCTTTCTTCTACTAAGTTCACCACCTGAATTATCCTCTCTTTGTGAAGGATTAATTTTCTAAATGCCTATGAATTTCAAACTAGAAATTGCATTGTACAGATTAATAAGGAGTTTAGCTGTAGGGCAATCGGTTGTACTTTTTCTAATCAAGTTCAATATACCAAAAGTACTCTTTTAAGATTCTAATAGTTCACCAAATGTATTCAAAGTCACATGAGTATGCCATCAAAAGAATAGCTTTATCAGGCAGGGGGAAGGAGGGAAACCAGTTCCTGAATTAATACACTCTGAGGTTCTCATTACCAAGAAAGAGTGTGTGAAAGGAGCATGTGATAAATGAGAACCAGCAGTATCTTTCCTAAAAGCATAAGTAAATTTAAATGATACTCCTCCTCTGAATGAATACACAGGTGCCAGGGAGTTCCACTGGGAGATTATCTTCACTTTTGCCTTAAAATCTTTTCTTACATAACAGTCTTTAACAATTTTCTCAGAAAAGGATTAGCAGGTTTCTAGTATTGCCCCTCTTCATATTTCTTCCACATTTTATTTCCCTTTCTTTTGTTTTTGTCCTTCATTTACATTCCCTTTTACAAACTCAGATGCAAAGAACAGTTTCTCATTTCCTGACACATTATCATCTTCTGTCTCTTCATGTTGAACTCCATTTTGCTTAGTTTTGTTTGTTCATTGTTCCCATCTTTCTTTTCCTGTCTTCTTTGGAATAGGCATGCACTCCAATATGAAAGTAATCTTGTTTGATAATGGAAGAATCCTTATTTTTTTTTTTTTTTTTTGAATTGTGAAGCCAGTGCCTCTTACACCTATAATTCTATGTACTCTGTAGGATGGATGAGGAGGATTGTGGTTCCTCATCTGCTGAAGTAGAAAAACCTGAGTCTTTATCTCAATAAAAGGAGCTGGGTGTGGTGTCCCATACCTGTCATTCCAGGTATGGAATGATCTGGAAAGCCTAAACTAGTTGGATTGACATCTACCTGAGCAAAAAGTACAACCCTATCTCAAAACTAACAAATTTTAAAGGGGCTGTAGACAAGAATACTTGCCTGGTAACCAAGAAATGCTGAGTTCAAATTCCAATACTCCCTACTATCAAAGAAAATTGCTTTGGATATAATGTGAGTTTTGTACGTATGTACATATTCTTGGATTTGGAGTTTTGTGTGCCTGCTCTTTTTTCACTCAGCCCTAAATTCTATTTTGCTCTTTCTCTTTTTATAAATAACATTTTATTTTATTTTAAAGATCATGTACAGAGGAGTTGCACAGGTAAGATAATGAGTATATTTATTGTCTTTTTCTTCTACTTTCACTCCCCCCCCCCAAACTCCCCTCCCCCCAAAGTTGTAAAGTTCATTTCCAACATAGTGTCTTGTGAGTATCACTCTTGCATTATTTCACCCTTCATCCTTTCTCTCATCATTTGTTATTCCCCTTCCCCTCCACAAATCAAATAGACATATATACAAGACACAAGGTACCAAAATCAAAAACAGTGACACCAGGGGATAAACAAAAGGAAAATAAACATAAGAAAAAAAAGGAAATAACAAAATGCTGAAACAAGGATACAGTTTGACCCATTGTAACAGTGAGACATACAAGACACTATGTAGAAAGTGAACTTTACAACTTGGGGAGGGGGCTGGGAGAGGGGAGTTGGGGAGACAGGGAGGGAAGGGATGGTAGGGGAAAAACAAATGAGGAGGTAACAATGCTCCATAGGAAATGTACTCATTATCTTACTCATGTAACTGTAACCTCTCTGTGTACTATTTTTACACTTTAAAAAAATTGCCTGTCAATAAAAAAAAAAGAAATAACTGCACACAATACATTAAAAAATACTTGTTTCCATACTTTAGTCCATGATTATTATTTAGTCCATTATTGAATAAACATGTGCACATCTCCCTTGTGATGTACCCTTCAAATGCTTTCTTCCCTTACTGTTGATAGAAGCAGAATTGCATATGTACTTATGAACTTAAGCAAAAATTTGTTTGGAGTAAGTATGCACAGGTTGAATTGTGGAATTGCGTGGTCATGTGGTGGAGATATTTACATAAAATATTTCACATGTTATTACATGTAATACATGTAATAATACATGCATTATACATAATAAATGTTTTTACATGTATTATACATAATATTGCATGTATTATTACTATGTATAATACATGTATTACATGTAATAACATGTGAAATATAGCATGTTACCTAACATAGAGTATTGAAACTCTGAGTTCTTTTTCCTTTATTAGTAACAATGGTCAACCTATAAATTTTCTTATTTACTTCCTATCTTTTTATTCAAAAAATGCAGATGTTCTATTTAATTTTGGTGGGAAAATAAACATTTGTTACTCTTTAATCATAATAGTGTGTTTAACACATGTGTGGAAGTCTTGGTTAGTCTTACTTTCAGGCAATTTACAATTTTTTCTTCTATTTTATTTTATTCATTATAATTTAAGCCTGCTTCTTGTCCAAGTTTTGGAGCATAGAGCCTTCTATTCTAATATTAACCAAAGAGTTAACAATTGAAGAGCAAATATTTGTAGGCAAATAATATGTTTGGTATAAAGTAAAATCAGATGTAGAGGTTAGTAATCCAAAACGCTAAAAAGTATTTTCCTTTCTATTTTTGGTCACTTTCCCATTTTCATTTTTAAAATAAATATATCTAAAGTATTGTGTTACCTTAGACTGTGACTTCAAGACTAAGAAGGATAAGATGGTGCTACCCAGTACCTTAAGTAAGTAGTAGAAAGAATATTTTCTTTTTAGCCCTTGCAGTTTCTTCCAAAATATGTGAAAATTTCCTAGCTCTATAGTGCTCATAATTCTTGGAGAAATTTTGCGTTAATAATGACATTAAAAAAAATCCCTCCAAATACTTTGGCCGGGGGAGGGTGGAGGGGGGTGGGTAGATGGGAAGGGATGGGAAGGGGAAACAAAGGAGGAGGTAACAATGCTTGATAAGAAATGTACTCATTATCTTGCCCATGTAATTGTAACCCCTCTGTACGGTATTTTCACAATTAAAAAACAAATCCCTCCAGTTCCTAATAAAAAACAAGAAGAATCTGAATTCATAACATTGACACTGATAGCTAGATTCATTCTTTTAGTACTGCAGCAATGAGAAAGTGTAATCCTTAAGTCTTTCTATCCTGAAAACACTAAGAATCTTATCATCACCCTCCTCCAAGGAATGTAGGAAAGTGAGGACACTTGGAACAAATTATTTTCTTTCATCCTTCCAAATTTCATCATGTGGGCCTCACTTTGAACAAATAATATAAGAGCAAGTTACCATTACCCTTGAATACAACAAAATAAATAAATCCACATAGTAGTGAATGTATGACCTTTGATTAATTGCTATGTATTTTCATCAATTGCACAAGCACCCAAAGACCTATAAGGAAATGTGTCCTGCTGAATGTCAGTGCCATGTCACAGTCAGAAGTCCACTGTAGAAATTAGCCAGACAACTTGAACACCAATGAGCATGAAAGAGAGAGAGCAATACACATAATTAGGCTCTGATCATGCAACGTTCTCAGTTCTTGAATGTGGCAGTGACTAAGAGCAGATTCACATCTTAGAACATATTTCATGATTTGATAGTCTCTTTCTATTTTAGTTGATTATTTATTCTGAGGTCAATGTTTTCATAAATCATGGTTGAAAACTCAGCAAGAAACAATGCATTTTATTAATCAATATATGAAAACTACCCGTTAGTAGATTTTTTTTAAATTTACAAGTTTGTAAAGTACTTCAGAAACTACAAAGAAACAATGTAAAAGTATGATTTGGTAATATCTTGCATATGGTATGATTAGTATATAATTTAAATGTAAACATATCCATCAAGACATAAAATGTTACTGCTGTAAAGACGTCTCTTCTTATAAAGGTAATTGAATAAAAAAGACTTCCCTTCTTATAAAGACAATTGAACATTAATGTGAAACACAATAAAATTACATATTTTTAAAACTAATGTTAAGTAATTTCAAAATATCTCTAGTAGAAAATAATATTATAATCTATGAGAATAAACTTTACCTTCAATGAATACTAGGTGATTACAACAACTTAGAAGACAAGTTATTTGAAGATCAAGATATACTATAGCATATGCTTTCCAAGTTTCCAAGGTACCATTGGCATTATGGGTTTTTTTTATAACTTTAATAAGAAATGTCAAATTTTCGGTTTGGTAGTTCTTTCAATATGTCAGTATCATCATTAATGGGAATGTATAGGAAATGAACAATTATAACCATACCAAGGTGAATTCAGATTATGGTATATTACAAACACTAATGTAAGACAAAAAAATCAAATACTGCGGATTTCTGATGAATATTAACCATGCAAAGATGAAATATTAACAGACTATCTTATATAACCATTAAGGTAAGACCAGAGATGTCAAATACTTTAAATTTCATAGTTTAATATAATATTTTGGTTTTTGAGTTTTGTTAGCTGTTGATTATTTTCTGTTTCAATAAGCATAAAAATGTTTCTTTTATATGTATTTTCTTTAAATCAACTATACACAACCAGATACCAGTCCGTGAAAGTGTGAGGATAAATTAATACTGATTGTAATTGACATTTTAATGTATTCCAATCCAGATAGAAACTCAGGAGACTTTTAGATATTTAAACTGTGTTGTGAGAAACATATGGATAACTGGGTATTGAGATTTGATTTGATCTATTATTCAATTATCTAAAAGGTTTCAATTTGTGGATTTTATAAGCTTTTATAGAATCTGTCATCTCACTACTAAAGCCACAGTATTCATTCACACATTAGAATTTTTTTAAAGTTGATAACTGTGAAATTTTTATTATTTTATTTATATGAGCATATCTGATTAGTTTGCATTGAGAGAAGTATGTATGAAAATTAATGTTAATCTGTATAAACACATGTGAAGGTGAAAAAAATAAGAGTAGAGAACTTTCAAAGAGGGTTATTTTGCAGTATATTTAGTACTATTCTCTTGCAAATGCTTTAATTTTGTTTGTTTGTTGCTTTTGAGGTTTGAGGCAAGAAAGATCATAAAACTGAGGTGTGAAAATTCAAATAGCAGTTAATTAGCTTAGTTAGACTGTTAACAATGAACATAATGGACTCTCTGCATTTCCTCTTTTCCATTCTCTGACTCTGGCAATTATGCACCAGCACTTCTTGAACAAGTTATTGTACACAATTTCAGCAAATGAAATGCTTGCACATCCAACATAATTAATCCAGCTTATTGAAATTATTTACTCATCTTAAATTCAATCCAGCTATGATGACCATCACTGAGCTCATTCATATAGCATCTTTGATGCTCCACAATTGATTGTGGAGAAAAGATTATTTATTGAACAATTCATAATTTAGAAAGACGAACTTTACCAAAGACAGATTCTATTTATTGATTTTTATGATTCTATTTATTGATTTAGTATGTCCCTGGAAAGTAATCCACAGTTGGTTCTTGAACTTTTTTCTTGAAAAAGAAAATGCTTTGTGACGTATTATGATTCACCCTTTCTTTTCTTCTAATTTAACAAACTGTAGGGGAAAATAAACAGGAAAGTAATGTACATCTTAAATGGATTTAGAATGGGGTTTGTAAGAGGTAATTTCTTTTTCTTCTTATTGTGGAAATGATTTCAGAACTTTACTAGTTCCCCAAAGGGACTCTTTTTTTTGTTATTTTTGAAATAGTAGCTATTGGTTTTTTAAATGTATTTTATTGTAAAGATAATGTACAGAGGGGTTACAGTTACATGAGTGAGGTAATAAGTACATTTCTTGTCAAGCATTGTTACCCCCTCCTTTGTTTTCCTCTTACTATTCCAAAGGGACTCTTTTATCCAAAGAATAAGTCAACTTTAAGTTTTTCTTTGTGTTTTTGAATTATGCTTCCTTTTCAAGCCAGTTTGTATCCAAAGGGCCACCCAAATCACTTCTTATTATTATTATTATACCACATTTAGTTTCTTTTCTTTTCTTTTTTTTATTATTGTGAAAATATCATACAGAGGGGTTACAATTACATGGGCAAGATAGTGAGTACATTTCTTATCAAGCATTGTTGCCTCCTCCTTTGTTTCCCCATACTATCCCTTCCCCTCTCCCCACCCCCAAATCCCCTTACGAATCCCCCCCCCCCCCCCCCCCCCCCCCCCCCCCCCCCCCCCCCCGCCAAAGTTGTAAAGTTCATTTTTCGACATAACGTCTTGGTACATCTCATTGTTGTAATGGGTCCACCTGTAACCCTATTTAAACAGCTTGCTTTTTCCCTTCCCCTCCACAAATTATATCAACATCAAATACAGTGAAAGCAGGGCTTATACCCTGGGGGAGGTACATACAAAGCAACAAAGAAATCATCTTATAACTATGGGTGAGTATGTAACAGAGTTTAATTTATGGGAGCTATAGACTTCAGAAACTTTCAAGTTTGACATACTTAATTCATGCAATATTTTTAACATATTATCTAGATCTTAGTATTTCGTTTTGGAAAGATAGAAATCATCCAAAGTATTTCTCATGCTATATATGAAAAAAATCAATGTAATTAGGGAAATTAAACATGGCATTAAGGATAAAAATATAATAATCTGTCATCACTACTACCATCACTCAACCTTAAAAGCTGCATGCTAGTCTCTGTTTTGCATATTAATTGCAACAAGAAACAAGAAATAATAGAAGAAACCTATTGCCCGCAGAAAGACCTCTGAATAGTCCTAAAGGAAGAAAATATACTTGGCCGTCCACTTAAAGAGCAGTCACTACCTTATTGCAGTATCAATTTTTCATGGCTTGAATCCTATGGTATCTTAAGAATATTTCAAAGACACACAACCAAATCTAACCTACTACATTTAGCTTTAATTCCTCAACATACGAATGCAAATGGACAAAATTATCAGGAGAGGATTTAAATAAGGGCCAGACATAAAGCAGGCGACAGTAGAAAAAACAATGTGAAGAAGTAGTTATAGCACTTGCTTACTTAACAAGTTACATGAAGAGTATGGGAAATGCTAGAGATGACTCAGGTTTCCTCCTGCTCTTTCCCTTGACCATTTGCTACCAAATGCTTAAATCAAGACTGAACAAATTAAAGGTTTGCTTAGTAATTTACAATCTCATTTCCACTGAATTTTAAGGCTGTCTCTAAATTTTACTTCGTACAAGATGTATTTGGAGTCACAATGTTAATTCCTGGTGGAGATGTCCCCGAGGTAAGACTGAAATTCAAGAGAGATTGTACAACTACCTCAGTTATAAGGAAACAGATGCAACAAGACATGCAGCAAGACACAGTGCAGAAGTTCACTATCTCTTCAGGAGCTGTTCATTGTGCAGTTCAAGGCTTCTCTTAATTTTATACCAATAACTAATATATTAATCAAACTTTTATAAAAGCAGCTTTATTTTAAGAAAAACATCTGTCCCTAAGTATTTGAGTTACAGGAAAACCTTTGTTCATACTCATGTTCTCAAAAGCCAGGAAAGACACAATTTGGAAAAGTGTTGATAGTGACAAATTCAGTTATCTCGAAGACATATACAGGCTGCCCAGGTCTTGCAATCTATTACCACATAGCATAATGCTGTCTACATTGACTGGGCCAGAAATACTTCATTTCACTAGATCACAATCTTATAAGACAGCCTTGTCATTTTAATTTGTCACTCTTTGTCTCTTATATCTCATTGAAGTCTCATCTCTTCAGCCAAGTGCCATAGGCTACTTCTCTCAGAAAAAAAAAATCCTATCACACTGAATAGAAAAAGGAAAGTCACTAAGAGAAAGTTTGTGTCTAAAGACACTAGTAGAGATTCCATTCCCACAGGCATAGCAGGTGGTATAAATACAATCTAAACTGAGACAGAAAAAATGAATTGTTGCTTCTATTCCCTGTCTCCAATGTCTCTGGGAATGTTATATCTACTTCTTCTACAGAGCTATTGATTTGGCATCCTTTATCATCCACAGAGCAGAAAGGAGAGGGGAAAAGAAATAGAGTATAGAAGGACTCTTGTCTGATATGTGGTCTAATCCTCAAAGAAATGCAACAATTTTGAATTAATAAGGACTGAAAAGCATTCCTTGTACAACTGTGAGGCATTTTTATTTTGTGTTTTGGTTTCTTTTTTAACTTTAAGCAGAGGCCGCATTGTATCAGCAAAGTATAAATAACTTTCTGCATCCCACTGCAGTGTATTCCTTTTCAAATATATTTAAGGATTAATTAATCTATAATTTTTTATTTATACTTCCTTGCTTTCTCTCTCTTTGGTTTTGATGCCAACTGAGTTTTCTGTAACTCAACAACACCCATTTCTTTCTTTACATCTCTTTACATTTCACCATTGGAGAAATGGAGACAAAGTGAGCTGCATGTTTTCTAAATTCTCTCTCTCTCTCTCTCTCCATATATATATATGTGTGTGTGTGTGTGTGTGTGTGTATTCATTTCATTCCTAAAGCTGCTTAAACCTATTAGAATACAATTTATCTTAAGACAATACTTTATTTCATAATACTATTTGCCATTTCTTCCTTTACCAGGTGTGATGACAGAATTAATTTTTCTTCTTCTGTCCCAAAAAGATTTCTTTTGCCCCTCTTCCTCTATGTGATTCAGCAAACCAAGACTTGTACCATTAGTATAAATATATAAGAATTTGGCAAGTGCTGTTAAATCTGATTAACTTTCTTTAAAACTAAAAATAACATTAAAATTAACAAAACTAATGAAAAAAATGAAAGGAAGACTAAAATTAAATTCTCTAGGTAATACCTTAGGATATTACTTGTTCTTCTCTATAACTTATCAAGAAATTCTTGGAACTATAAAAGAGAATCAAGATCAATGTGATGTAAAATAACTTAATTTTTGTGTTCCTGTCCACTATATTTTCATGAAAACTGAAAACATAAATCATAACTTGAAAACTAGATTCAATATTAAAATCATATATTTATTGTTTAAATTACATATATAAAAAGAATTTATATATTTTTAAATACATGATTTTAGAGGGTAAAAGCCACCTGTGTTTGACAAGTTTAGCTGACAATCAATGCAATGGAAGAGTCTTCTATGATGCCCTGTCCTAACTCCAAGAGAAAAAGAACGGAGGTGGATATCAAAGATCAGTAAACAAAGGTTACTTTTTTAATTTAAATTTTATTGTAAAGGTGATGTACAGAAGAGTTACAGTTACTTAAGTAGGGTAATGAGTACATTTCTTCTTGAATAGTTTTACACATTCCCTCATTTTTTCCCACTTTTTCCTTTCCAACCCCTCTCTCCCCAAGTTGTAAAGTTCATTTCCCACATAATGTCTAGTGAGTATCCCTGTTGAATTGGTTCATCCTTGGCCCACCATTTCTCTGATTCTCCTTCCCTTCCACAAATCAGATAAACTTATATACAAAACAAAGGGTCCAGAAATAAAATTTTAAAATGACAAAAGGGAATAAACCAATGGCAAAAAAGGAAGAACTGCAAAGTATACATCATAAAAACCTCTTGTTTCCATCTTGGAATTCATTTTGATAAACATCATTTTATTGGCCATATGCTCATAGCTATTGAGCCATTGTGATCCGGTAACACTTAAGACAAACAGTCTCTTAGATTTCAGCATTTCCTCTTGTCGATATGGTCTCAGTCTTGCTCTGCTCGAACTGCAGCATTGATGAGGTCTTTTTCTAATTTAGAATTTTAGAATATGGAAAGAAAAAGTTCTACTATCACAGTTTCTTACCCTTCAGGCATGTAAAAAACAAAGTGAATAAATCGCATATTTAACATACCTGTGCACAGGTGGGCAAGAAACAAATGTTTCCTGATAAAGATAGCTTTACATCTGCGTATTCACCTGTTCAAAGAGCTATAGGAGCAGCAGGAAAAACACAGTAAATGTTAGTTAACTATGTTCTTGAAAATGATAGAATCAATGGGTTGTGGCCATTAAATAAAAAATGATTTTCTAATAATTTTTACTGTGAATATTATGGATTTATTATTGTACAAGCATCACAAACACCAAGCTTTAGAATGTTTCTGTCTATAGGAAAAGTTCCCTGCAGCCCCTTAACAGCCTCTGCTCTCACATCTGAGTCCTAGACAACCAAATGTGAATTCTCTCTATATATAAATATTCCTTTTCTAGTTATTTCAAAGATTGAAAATATATAAAATACAGACATGTGCATCTAGTTCCTTTTACAGAGCATAATGATGTGCTTTAGATTTTTTTATAAATCTTTTTTTATAAATGTTTTATAATTTTTATAGATTTTTTTTGGATTTTTTAATTTTATTGTAAAGATGCTGTACTGAGTAAGGCAATGAGTACATTACTTGTCGATCATTGTTACCCCTATCCCTGTCCCACTATCCCTTCCCTACCACACCTTCCCCACTTCTTCCCTCCCTCCCTTCCATGGCCGATGTTGTAAAGTTCATTTCCAATATACTGTCCTGTGGGTATCCTTGTTGCAATGGGTCATCCTGGGCCCTTGTTTCAGCATTTTGTTATTCCCCTTCCCCTCCCCAGATTAGACATATATGTGTATATATATAAAAGATGCAGGGAATCAAAATCAAGTACAGTGACAATGAGGGATATACCATAGGGGGAGAACATACAAAGGAAACAACAACAACAAACAAAAAACTAATAAAATCACATGGCACATTTAAAACAATAACAATAAAGATAGACCTCTTGTGTCCATATGTTGGGGTTCATTTTACTTAGCATCATCTTATATGGTCATTTGTACATGGCTTTTGAGCTTTTCAGCTCATCTGACAAGATTATTCGATATGTATACTAATTATTGCAAATAAGGGAAACCAAGAAAATGTTATACACACACACACACACACATACACACAATGCTTCCATCAGAAAGAATGGCATTGCCCCATTTGTTAGGAAATGGAAAGACTTGGAAAAAACCATATTAAGTGAAGTAACTCAGTCTTCAAAATATTTTATTAGCATAAATTCATTGCATGAAAGAGGTTTCTTTGTTATACTTGGAACATGTATTTATGTATAATTTTTTACATTTTTATTAGCACATATTATTTGTACAAATGCATTTCATTATATTTCCATGTATGCATTCAATTGATTGGTTTAGTTTTGTTTTGTGGTACTAGGAATTAAATTTGGAGCTTCAAGAGGCAGGTGATCTACTTCTTGAGCCCCTGTCCCTTGCTTTTAATTTGTTTTTTGTTTCAGGCAAGTAGAGTGATTTTGTATTCATGTTTTAGGAACAGCTTCAGAAACAAAAAAGTTTGTTGACAGTTGGAATTGCAATGAATTCAGAGATCCATTTGGGAACAATTATCTGGAAAATATTATTACTTTTGATTTATCAGTGTAGTTCATCCCTGATTTCTTCAGGTCTCCCAAATTTCTGTCAGAAGCACCGTAATTTCTTGTACATAAGTGTTGGGTTCTTGTTATTAAATTCAATCCTAAAAATTCTGTTCTGTTCCTGCTATGAACAGAAATGCTTTTTTCATATTCATAGCTTTCATTGTTATGATAGATAGTAGATAGATAGATAGATAGATAGATAGATAGATAGATCTATACTATGTATACAAAGATATATGTGTTCAGAAACCTAAAGGTTCTCTACATAGCATATAACTTCTTTAATATTTGAATGCCTTAAAACAATCCCAGGCAAAAAATAAGTATTCCTGGAGGTATAACAATTCTAGACTTCAAAGTTCTACAGGGCTACAGTAATGAAAACATGTTGGTACTGTCCTTGAATTTATTCCACACTTTTCTATTCATTGAGAGAGGAATATTTAAATTTTCAACTATAATTTTCAATTGGTTTATTTCTCCCTTAAGTTTTATCATTTTTGCTTTAGACATACTGAAGCCTAGATTGTTTGGTGAACTGACATTTAGAAATATTATGAACCTTTTATTTAATCTCTGTCTATCCCAGATATTTTTCTTGCTCTAAAATTTACTGTATTACTTGATATTACAGCTATTCCTATTTGCTTTGATTTCTATTGGTGTGCTACATCTTTCTCTTATGTTTTACTTATTTGTCCTTTTAGTTTTAAGGTAACTGTACATCATATTTTAAATGATATTATTTTTAGCCTACATAGTTTGGTTATATATTATTTATTTATTTATTTTTATTATCTTTAAGTAGTTGTGTAAAAGAATTACCATTCAACAAAGCAGTTTATGAATACAATGTATCGTGATCAATGTCACCCCTTTAAATATTCTCACCCATCCCTCCTAATCCATTTTCCCTCACTTTCCTTAATTTTGTAGGATATGCATTGAATGTTTGTCTGCATTCTCCAAGCTTATATTCATTTATCTACCCACTATCTCCTTAACCCTACCTACCCCTTTCAAGTACCCACTTCCTGTTCATTTTGTTGACCTTTGATATCACCTCGCTAAGAAATACAGTTCTCCCTCTGCCTACCACATTTCAGTTAATATATTTGTATATACTTGCATTCTACACAAAGTACTTACTTATATATTCTAGCTTCCACATATGAAAGAAAACATGTAACCTTTGTCTCTCTATGACTCACTTCAGTTAATATAAATTTTCAAGATCCTTCCATTTCTTTTCAAGGAGATTTTATTCAAGTCTGTGTTCTAATTCACATACTTTGTTCATTTATATTTAATGAAACTACATTACTGGTGCTATAAGCAAAGTTGAATAATAATAAATAATCTAAAAGAGTATAGTACAGTCAACAGAAATAAGAAATATATGCACTTTATTCTATTTTCTATTTCTCCTGTTATTTTATCATTTATCAATTTATTATTTCCTTTCTTTTTAGAGAAATTACTTTTTATTTAGGGTAGATGCTCTCATTATATAAGACTATTTTCAGTTCATTTCCATAGGAAATTGCTAGTACACATAAAATTCCGAGTTTACATTTTTTCTTTAAGACCTGAAAAATTTTGACAACTCTCTTAAAATTTTGTTTTTATACAATTTCATTGGCATGATAATCATATTTCCATATAAGATAATATAAATAAAACAAGATAGTTTATTTCCATATAAGAATTTATTTCCATGATTTATAATAATTTATTTCCATATAAGAATTGCTCTAGCTTCTTTCAAGATTTGTCTTCATCTTTACTTTCTGAAGATTGTTGAAGATATGTCTTGGTATTGGTTTTATTGAGTTTATCTTCTCAGTTCTTGAAACTAAAGATTTTTCCCATGTCATTTTTCAGCTGCTACCACTTAGAACACTTTTATCTACCCTCATTTTCACCCATCTTGGAATTGTGATGATAAAAACAAAGAACACTGGTTATCTTCCCATGTTTTGCCAATATTTTTTTCAGTCAATTTTCTTTGTTGTTCAATTTGGGCAATTTTCTATTGTTTTGATGGTTAAGTTCACTGATCCTTCCTAGTAATCACTGATTTTTGACCCTGAACTCATCCACTGAGTTTTTGTTTTAGCTTGCTTTCTAAAATTTCTAATATTCTTGCTTTTTAAAATTTGCACTAGGTTCTTTTTCCATGTTCTATTTAAGTTCTGAACTTTTTATGGTCTTGATGACACTTCTTAGTTTTCTTTATTAGTTTGAAATATGTTCATAGTTCTTAATTAGGAGAATTTTTGGTTTTGCTAGCTGTCTTAAATTCATGGTCAGGTCATTCACGTAAGCAATTGTGTCATCTCAGTAATAGTAGAAATTAATACAATAATCTTTCCTTATTCACAATGGCACCAATCTGGCTTTGTGATTAATCAGTAACTTTTAGTTTTGTGAATTATTTCATAAGTTGCTGGACCTTAGTTAAATCTTGTGTGCTATTGGGCTTCCTTTGACAGTAATGTAACATGATCTAAGTCAGTACTCCTATATCAGATGGAATTATTAGTTTTTGACTTAGATTATAATCGACCTTGATGAGAGGAAGCCATGTTACCACTAGACATACGTATTAGTTCCAGTTCCTTGATAAACTTGCATTAATGTGCACAACTTGTTACTATGAAGGACCTCTTGCTATTATTACGAACTTGTAGTAAATATGGGGTCCCTCTTCTCACACTTAGAAGATAAAGATCTTGCATCCCAATAAACTTTCTCTAATACTACTAAAATGCAAGGGGAGAGAGAAGGAGGACATACTTTGGAATTTCACTGAAACCTGGAAATTTAAGCTACAATAAATTTGCTTTCAATATGAATAGTAGGTGCTAGCGCAATATAATAAAATGGTTTTAGTTTTATTTCTTGTAATGGACAAAGTTCTATCCAAATTGACTCTTTGGGTAGTGATAAACTTTAAATTATTTTTGTCTTTTCCCAGTGGCATCTGTAGGTTAACATTTTCTGTAGTATCTGTCTGTAAGAGTGAAGCAACAATATAGACATTATTTGGTTGAATTATGGGCCATGAACTCCCTACCCAAATTTCCATAGTGTCATTAAATTTCAGAGCCTTCTCTTCAAATAAATTGAAAGCGAAAGATCACTACCAAATTCGTTATATGAGGCCATCATATCCTTCATCCCAAAACCTGATAGGGACCCATCAAAGAAAGAGATCTATAAACCCATCTCTTTAATGAACATTGATGCAAAACTCCTCAATAAAATTCTGGCCAACTGTCTACAACATCTAATCAAAAAAGTCATACACTATGACCAAACAGGATTCATTCCAGGGATGCAAAGCTGGTTCAATATATGCACGTCAATTAATGTAATTCAGTACATCAATAGGAGCAGTGACAAGAAGCACATGATCATCTCAGAAAAAGCATTTGACAAGATCCAACACAACTAGGAATTCATGGAATGTTCCTCAATAAAATAAAGGCCATATATGCCAAGCCTACAGCCAGCATTACACTTAATGGTGAAAAGTTAAAAACATTTCATCTAAAATCAGAAATGAGACAAGGATGACCACTCTCTCCACTCCTCTTCAATATTGTATTGGAATTCCTAGCCAAAGCAATGAGGCAAGAGACAAGCATAAAAAGGATCCAAATAGGGAAAGAAGTAAAACTCTCCCTCTTTGCAGATGACATGATCCTGCAATTAGAGAACCCTAAAGACTCCTCCCCCAAATTAGTTAAGCTGATCAAAAACTTTGGCAAAGTAGCAGAGTATAAAATTAACCCACAAAAACTGGTAGCTTTTCTGTATGCCAACAATAAGAAAAGCAAGGCTGAAATTTAAAAAAAAAAAGCAACTCCTTTTGTAATAGCCTCTAAAACCTAAGATACCTAGGAATAAAAAGAGGCCAAGGACTTCTATAATGAAAATTTTAAAAACTTTAAAAAAGGAAATTAAAGCAGATTTACAGAAGTGGAAAAACCTCCTATGCTCCTAGATTGGGAGAATTCACATCGTGAAAATGGCAATACTGCCCAAAGCTATCTACAAATTCAATTCCATACCTATCAATATCCCAACAACATTCTTTAATGAAATAGAAGAAGCAATCCAAAATTCTCATGGGAAAATAGAAGACCCCAAATACCGAAACAATTCTCAGCAGGAAGAACAATGCTGGAGGAATATCTATACCAAACTTCAAACTCTATTATAGAGCTGTAGTTATAAAACGAGCTTGGTACTGGCATATGAACAGGTCTGAGGGCCAATAGAACAGAATTGAAGACTCAGACATGATCCTACAGACCTATGGCCACCTAATCTTTGATAAGGGAGCCAAAATTATTAAATGGGAAAAAGACAGTCTGTTCAACAAATGGTGTTGGAAGAATTGGCTATACACACATAGAAAATTGAAGTTAGATCCTTATCTATCACCCTGCATCGAAATGAACTACAAATGGATCAAAGACCTTGAGGCAAAAGCAGAGACACTGAAAATATTTCAGCTAGGGCTCCTTGGCACAGGCTGAAACTTCCTTAATAAAGATCCAGAAACACAACAAATCAAAGAAAGAGCTTCTGCATGGCAAAGGACCTAGATAGTGAGATAAATAGAAAGCCGACAGATTGGGAGATCTTCACTAGCTAAACAACAGACAAGGGTCTCATATCAAAAATATACCAAAATATGAGACCCTTGTCCATTGTATAGCTAGTGAAGATCTTCTCCCATCCAGTGGGCTTGCTATTGATCTTGCTAGCTGTGTCCTTTGCCATACAGAAGCTCTGTAATTTCATGGAATCCCATTTGTCCAACCTTTCTTTGATTTGTTGTGTTTCTGGGTCTCAAATAAGAAAATTTTGATCTGTGCCAAGTAGACCTAGGGTTTCTCCTTTTCCGTCCTGTAATGTTTTCAGGGTGTTTGCTTTAACTCCTAGGTCTTTGATCCATTTGGAATTGATTCTGGTGCAGGGTGATATATAAGGATCTAGCTTTAGTTTTCTGCAAGTGATTAACCAGTTTTGCCAGCACCATTTACTGAAAAGGCTGTCTTTCTTCCATTCTATTTTTTTTAGCTCCCTTATCGAAGATTAGGTGGCTAGAGGTCTGTGGGTTCATTTCTGTGTTTTCAATTCTATTCCATTGGTCCTGAGGTCTTTTCTTTTGCCGGTACCAAGCTGTTTTGATTACTCTGGCTTTGTAGTAGAGTTTGAAATTTGTTTGAAATTTGGTATTGATATTTCTCCAGCACTGTTCTTCTTGTTAAGGATCGTTTTTGCTACTCAGGGTATTTTATTGTTCCCTATGAATTTTTGGATTGCCTTTTCTATTTCCTTGAAGAATGAGGTTGTAATATTGATAGGTATCACGTTGATTTGTAGATAGCCTTGGGAAGTATTGCCATTTTCACGATGTTGATCCTTCCAATCCAGGAGCATGGGAGATTTTTCCACTTTCTAAGTTCTGTTTTGATTTCCTTTTTCAGGTTTTTAAAGTTTTCATCATAGAGGTCCTTCACTTCTTTGGTTAAAATATATTTGGAACTCAAAAAATTAAATCCCCCAACAACAAATCCTCAAAGAAACAACTGCCCAATAAATAACTGGGCTAAAGACTTAAAGAGAAACTTCTCTGAAGAGGAAAGAAGGATGGCCAATAGACACATGAAGAAATATTCAACCTCCCTAGCCATAAAAGGAAAGCAAATCAGAACAACATTGTGATACCACCTCACTCCAGTTAGAGTGGTTATAATCAAGAACTCTAATAACAACAGATATTGGAGGGGATGTGGACAGAAGGGAACCTTACTACATTGTTGGTGGGAGTGTAAACTTGTTCAACCATTTTGGAAAGTAGTATGGAGGTTCCTCTAAAGACTCCACATAGAACTCCCCTATTACCCAGCAATCCCACTTTTGGGCATTTACCCAAATGTTTACAAACAAGGCCACACTAAAGCTACCAGCACGACTATGTTTATTGCAGCATTATTTACCATAGCTAAGATATGGAACCAACCCAGATGCCCCTCAGTAGATGAATGGATCAAGAAAATGTGGTATATATACACAATGGAATTCTTTGCCTCCATCAGAAAGAATGACATTGCCCCATTTGTTAGAAAATGGAAAGACTTGAAAAATTCTATTAATTGAAGTAAGCCAGGCCCAAAGAAACATAGGTCCCATGGTTTCCCTTATTTGCAATAACTAGTATATGTCTGAGACAAGCAGAAAAGGTCAGATAAGTTGATGTTAGGCTAAATAAACCCCAAGATAAGGACTCAAATAGTTTTTCTTTCTTGCTATTGTTTAAAACATATTTACAAGATGATTTCCTTGTTGCTTTTTATGTCCCTCCCCTGTGGTATAACCTCTGTTTTCACTGTATTTGGTATAATTTGGGGAGGGGAAAGGAAAAAATTGTTTAAATAGGGATTCAGGTGGACCCATTGCAACAGTGAGATGTACAAGACCTTATGTCGAAAAACGAACTTTACAACTTTGGTCGGGGGTGGGGGTGTGGGAGCAGGGGGAAATGGGAAGGTAGGGATGGTAAGGGGAAACAAAGGAAGAGGCAATAATGCTTGATAATAAATGTACTCATCACCTTGCTCATGTAATTGTAACTCCTCTGTACAGTATTTTCACAATAAAAATTTATTAATAAAAAAAGAAAAAAATACACTCATAGCTCAAAAAATTAACCCTCTAATAACAAATCTCCAGCAAAACATCCACCCCATTAATAATTGGGCTAAAGAATTAAAGAGACTTCTCTGGAGAGGAAATAAGAATGGGCAATAGACATATAACATTATGCTCAGTGTCACTGATCATAAAAGAAAAGCAAATAAAACCACATTGGGATTCTACCTCACCCCAGTTAGAAAACAAGTAATAACAGATGCTGGCAGGGATGTGACTAAAAGGGAACATTACTACATTGTTGGTGGGAATTTAAGCTGGTTCAACCACTCTGGAAGGCAGTATGGAGGTTCCTCAAAAAAGTAAACCTAGAACTCCCCTATGATCCAACAATCCCACTGCTGGGCATTTATTCAAATGGGATCTCAAAGTAGGCCACATTAATGTTACCAGCACAACTATGTTCATTGAAGCATTATTTACCATAGCTAAGTTATGGAGCCAACCCAGCTGCCCCTCAATGGATGAATTGATTAAGAAAATGTGGTATATTTACACAATGGAATTTTATGCTTCTATCACAAAGAATGACATTACCCCTTTAGTAAGGAAATGGAAAGACTTGGAAAAAATCATATTAAGTGAAGTAAGCATACTCTAATGTTGGGTCTTTGTCGATCCCACGAAAGACGGACGGGGTCTGAGGAAAGGTAGGTGCTGCACTCGCCCATTCCCCAGCCTCCCTCAGCCAGGGAGACGATCAGACACAGCGGGGAGCCAAGTCAAGCAGGTAGAAAACTCGTTTATTAACAGAGAGCAGCCCTTTTTAAAGACAAAAAGGGCCGGTGGCATGGCAAGGGAGGAAGAGGAACCAATCACTGTCAAGGTCACACCCTATCATGCACCTAAGCTTTCATGGGCTGGTTACGCACTGAACGTAAGGTGAATTGGGCTCTGCCCACTCTGCTCTCTCTCAGCGCCATCTTTGCTGCCCATGTGCTCTGCACTCTAAGAAATATACGCTCTATGGTTTTCCTCATTTGTAATAATTAGTATATGCCCAGGTTAGTCCTAACAGAGAGTAACTATGACAGCTCAATAACTATGTACATATGACCATACAAAATGATGCTAAATGAAATGAACTACGAGACATGGAAACAACAGGTCAATTTTTGTTTTCTGTTGTTAACCCTTTTCATTTTTCTTTTTTTTTTTTTCTTTTTGTCAGTGGTAGTTCTTGAACTCTGGGCCTCTGCCCTTTCTCTGAGCTCTTCAGCTCAAGGCTAGCACTCTACCACTTGAGCCACAGTGCCACTTCCAATTTTCTGGTGATTAACTGGAGATAAAAGTCTCCCAGACTATCCTGCCCAGGCTGGCTTTGAACTGCGATCCTCATATCTCAGCCTCCTGAATAGCTAGGATTACAGGAGTGAGCCAACAGCGCAGGGCTTACTCATGCAAATGTAACCCCTCTGTACAACATCTTTACAATAAAATAAAAGTTAAAAAAAAAGACAGAAGAATACAAGAAAAAATTCAGAGCCCTTATATTCTTCCATTTATAATTTTCAGGATTCGAGCTTGATGTAGTGAGTCTTTGGGAATAATGAAGATGATAGTATTAGGAGATGTGACATTCAATAGGGGCTTTGTTCATAAGAATAGAATATTAGTATATGAGATTGTTCTTTTCAAAGAACACTCACCTATTCCACTAAGTAAGATATCAGTTTGTGGCATAGAATTCCATTGTGTATATATATATATATATATATATATACATATATATATATATGTATATATATATATGTATATATATATATATGCCACCAAGAATGACATTGCCCCATTTGTTAGGAAATGGCAAGACTTGGAAAAAATTATATTAAGTGAAGTAAGCCAGGCCCAAAGAAACCTAGAGTCCACAGCTTCCCTTATTTGCAATAACTAGTATATGTCTGAGACAAGCAGAAATGGTCAGATAAGTTGATGTTAGGTAAAATGAACCCCAAGATAAGGACTTAAGTGGTTTTTTCTTTCTTGCTATTGTTTTTTAACGTTTCTATACTGTGATTTTTTTTGTTGCTTTTTATGTCCCTTCCCCATGGTATAACTGCTGTTTTCACTGTATTTGATGCTGATACACTTTGTGGAGGGGAAGGGAAAAAATAAATTGTTTAAATAGGGATACAGGTGGACCCATTGCAACAATGAAATGTGCAAGATGCTATGTCGAAAAATGAACTTTACAACTTTGGCGGTGTGAGGGGGGGAGTGTAGTCGTGGAGATGGGAGGACAGGGATGGTAAGGGAAATACAAAGGAGGAGGCAACAATGCTTGATAAGAAATGTACTCATTACCTTGCGTATGTAATTGTAACCCTTCTGTACAGTATTTTCACAATAAAAATAAAATTTAAAATAAATAATAAAAAGATACCTGTTTGAAAATGCCATCTATAAAATAGAAAGTGAACCCTCACTACACACAGAAAGTGGCATTGCCTTGTTCTTGAATTATTGTTTAGCATGGACAAAAATATATTTGTGCTGTTTATAATCTATCTAGTTTGTCACATTTTATTTATAACAGCTTGAGTGGATGAACAGATAAATTCATTACCCTAATGGAGTACTGTATTAATTCTCTAAAATGTAAACCATCTTTAGAACCAGGTAAAGATGCTTGGAGACTTTGTTGTTAATGCTAGAAAAATTCCAAGCTGACATAAATAGCTTGCTAAGAGTGATTCTGCATGAAGGACCTTTTGAGAGAAAATATGAATATTGATTTTGGTTGAGGAATTTCTGCCATGGTATATTTTAATTTCTTTCCTTTTTTTTAAATGTTCTGTATCTATAGCTTGCAATTGACATAAATCATCTTATTACAAAAATAATCTTTTTATCCCCTTCCCTCAAATATTTTATGTCTTGGTGTCCCAATCTACATATTGTCTATTGTGCATTCATCAATAACTTTTCATAGCCATGATTTTAGGACTTTTGATTTTAATGTTTATATTATAGTAGGAGTGATTTACACACTACTAGTACCATACTATAATGTAGGTACACACCAGTGTCAGTTACTTCATACTTTCCTATGTTTTTCTATGTTTTCACCTTTCCAATTAGTGTCTTTTTTTTTTATCTTAAAGGAACTCCTTAGCAGTTTGAAGCCAGATATAGAGATGACGTATATTCCATCTTCTGTTTGTGTGGTTTTCCTCCCCTTCATTTCTGAAGAATAGTTTTGATAGGCAATTTTTTATTTGATCACAGGTTTGTTTCTTTTTTATTCTTTACATTATTTTCATTTATATATTGTTATTTCAAAGATGATGTACCGAGGGATTTCGGTTACATAAGTCAGATAAAGAGTACATAAGTCAGATAAAGAGTACAATACTATTCTTAACACTCTGCCCTCCCTGCCCCAATGTTGTCCTTCAGCTCTTCAGCTCAAGGCTAGCGCTCTACCACTTGAGCCACAGCTCCACTTCCATCTTTTTCTGTTTATGTGGTGCTGAGGAATCAAACCCAGGGCCTCATGCATGCCAAACAAGCACTCTACCACTGAGCTACCTTCCCATCCTTCTTAACACTTTTTAAATCAATTTATTTTTCAATTCCACAAGACTTCTACTGAGAAACCCATCAATAGACTTATGAACGTTCCCTGGCCTATCATGCCTCTTGATACTTTCAGAATTTTTTGTACTTGATTTCTGAATGCTGTTTATATTGTGTAGTGCAGAAGAACTTCATGTTTTCGTGTTTGGAGCTTCATTTGTCTGAATATTATTTTTGCTCTTCAGTTTTGAGAGGTTTCTAGCAAGAATTTTCAGCAATTATGCCTTTAAGTCATTTTCCTGCCACTTGTTCTCTTTAGAATTCTCATCATACACCTCTTGGTCCACTTGTCTGGATTTAAAAACAAAAAACAAAAAAAAAAACTTCTTCTAAAAAATAGTCTCTTTTTTTTCCTCCCTAACTGCTAATTTCAAATTCCCTCTTTATATTCATTCATTCAGACTGGTTGGTTGTTCTGTTCTTACTTTATTACATTTTTTATTTCATTCAACATAATCTTCATAAGAGATTCTGTTTCTTTTTCTTTCTATGATTACTATCTTTTTGTTGGCCTTATAGTTGACCTTGATTTGACTCCATGTTCTTGTTTGGCTACTTGGCTTCTTTAAAAAAAATTGTTCAGAACAATTTTTCTTATAAATCCTAGATTTGCATTACTTTAACGTCAGTTATAGTATTTGCTATTATTATTGTATTAATAAAAATAATAATTGTGCTTAATTTATAATGTCATGCTTTGTTTCGGTTTGTTTAATCTTGCAGCCTTGCATAGCTTTCTGTCATTGATGGAAAAGTCACTTCTTCTGGACTTTACCAACTGGTTTCATAGACTGAAAAGACCTTTAATTTTGAGTGGTGGCACAGTACCAAATGACTGAGGTGTGGTGTTTTGACTCTGAGGGAGCAGTTATGATTTTCATGAAGGTCCATCAAAGCTGAGGGCAAAGACTAAAGGTCTGTTTAGTGTTCAAGTGCAGGGACTTACAAAAACAAGGGACTACTTGGGTGTTGGGTGAGAGAGACTATTGGGATTCTCCTACTCCCTTTTTTTCTATAAAGGAAATGATGGCTAAAGAATCCCTTTGACACTAGATCAAGCTCACATTTATTCTCTCCACTGAAGTGGCACTAGTGCTTGAACCTAGCACCTTTGCAACAGCCCTTGACCCAGGGCCTGAAACTCAGGTTCACATGGACGTAATGCAGCTTCAGGGCCAAGAGTGAGAATAGTGCCAGTGACCGTAGTGTATATAACTCCACTTCAGTTTTGGAATGATGTGCAAAACATGGAAGCTTATGGAACAATTGAGATATGTCGTTGAGAGTACAGGTAAGCAGAATTACAGTACACTCAAATCCAGGCTGTGGAAAATCTCACTGTAGCAGAGTTGAGCTTGGGAAAATGTACAAGTGAAGAACAATCACAGCCCAAATGCCTAGAATGCATATGCGTATGTCTAGAATGTTGGCTATATTGTCTGCTATGAAGGTGTTACATGGGAGATGTATAGGCATATTCTGGAGCATAAACACACAGAGACTGACTACATATCTGGGGTGAAATGCATAAGCTGTGTTGGCTATGTTGATTTTAAGCTCAAACCCACATGGAGTGACAGCAGAACTTAGTCTGAAGTGTACAGACACATGTGTGTGTGTGTGTGTGTGTGTGTGTGTGTGTGTGTGTGTGTGTGTGTGTGAAGTGACCAGAGCTCCAGGGTCTTGCACCTGTGTGCACCTATGTAAGATTGCATAGCATTCAAGTTTAGGAAGCCATAGAGGGAATATCTTGAATGTTTGGGTACAGCAGTGTCCTGAAGTTGATGAAAGCTAATGTTGTCCTTTGTAGAACATGACAACAGATTTTATACTTATGCACTTGAAAGGATATCTACTGTGAAAGAATCAAGAAGTCCATGGGTGTGGTATGGCAGCAGCTGTAGAATTCCTCAGTAGAAAAGGCTCTCAAGTTCCTTGGGAGAGCCAGGCACTGGTGACAATGGGTGGCTGATGATAAAAGTTCTCACCTTTCTTTGTTGCTAGCTACTTCTAGTTGTTTGAGTTAAGTCAGTTTTCAAAATGATCAGTTATGTGAAATGATTCTGTACTTTTTGTTCTGCCACATGGCTGCTGGCTTTTAATTGAACATTTGCACCCTCCTGGGGATAAGCTACATAATTAATTTACTGTGGGTAAAGGCTGGTGTCTCCTACTCCAGCATCTCTCTGTTATTTCTATCATTGGTTCTGTTAAACATATGTAAATAGTCATTGGGAAACTGTCTTTGATTTATATTTTGTTTGCTGATATTTATGCAATATAAATCCTTTGCACTATAGCATTTTTAACTATATCTTGCTTTCTTAACTTTCTTTGTTATATATTTACCACGTTAAAATTTTCTGGGCTGGGAAGGTGGTTCTGTGGTAGAGCGCTTGCCTTGCATGCATGAGGCCCAGGGTTCGATTCCTCAGCACCACATAAGCAAAAAGAAAAAAGCCAGAAGTGGCGCTGTGGCTCAAGTGGTAGAACGCTAGCCTTGAGCTGAAGAGCTGAGGGACAGCTCCCAGGCCCAGAGTTCAGGACCCACGACCGGACCCCCCCAAAAAATTTTTTTTCTAATCTTCACATATGTTCATTTGGGTTCTTTATAATATTTTGTAGTTATCATTATCTTATAATGATAAAAATCATGTATTCATTTCATTGTGGATATATAAATGATTTCAGGTTAATTTCTAAGACATAAATTAGTAGATACAGTATCATGCACATTTTAAGCTTTTATATATATTACCAAATTGTTTTCCTATATGATATCTGAAAATATGATTAATTTCAATCATACAAGTTATAGGCAAAGAACTCCCATTTCCCTGTGCTATTACTTATTTGGATGCTATTTGGAAATTTTTGATGAGTAATCTTATTTTTAATTTCCCCATAGTTTGTATTTTTATAAGACAATAAATAATGTTATAATATTATTGATAATGCCAGTTAAGAAATGTGTAAATACCCAAGGAGAGAACACATAAAACCTATAGACATCTGTGTGCCAGAGTACAGAAGATATTAAGTGCTTACTCATTTATTTGTCCATTTATAAAACATGTTGTAGCAGGATTAAACCTAGTCCCCAAAGAGACATTAACTTGTATTATACTGAAGTATTTATTATTGCAGCATATGTAAGAGATAATATTTGTTTACATTTTTAATTACTTACATTTTCAGCCAAGAAAATCTCTGAGGATAATGCTTCATTTACAAGACAGTCCTGGCAAAAGACAACATAATGTAATCACATATTACCAACAATTTCATGACAACGATGCTACGGGTTTAAAATGACTTTCAGATAAAAGCTTAATTATAGCTAGCTATAAAAAATTAAACAGAAGATACAATAATGGTACTAAAATTAAATTAAGGGAAAAAGCACCACACAGTACATTGAGATGTGAATAGAAATGAACATACTGAAACTAAATACCTGGCATATTGTCCATTATGCACTGAGATCTCATTGTTAAGAGTCTAATTCTCCTTCCTCAGTACTCACAATGTTAAATACAAATGAACTGCATGACTGTATTAAATAATCAGAATTGATAACAATATATGTTCTAGTGAATTAGTGGCGTGGAAGTGAAGATGGAAAAGCAGGATCACATTAGCAGCAAGGTCTGGGACCGCATCATCTTTATCCATTTTCCAATTAAATATACATAACATTCAGTAAACAGGCTGAATGTATCTCAATTGCAACCTTTCCTGTTGATTTGAGAACATATTTTAGAATGACCATTTTAATGTATCTGTAACTTATGCCTCAGCATCTAATATTTTTAATTAAATAGAGAGCCATTGTGAAACCTTTACTGTAAGAACTGGGTTTATTGTATTCAGAAATATATAATAAACAGACACATTGTATGTGTCATATATAATAGGAAGACACATTGTATTTTTATGGTAGCTGCTAACATTCACTCTACTATGCATGTCTGCCTTATTAATTTCAGAAATCTCGTGAATTCAATCAGTCTCTTCACAAAGCTGTTCTTAGAAAGTAAAATAAAGTAAGAAAAGCATAGATACCCACACTCTAGTCAGCTACCCTACAATATGGGAGTTCTGATCTGATCCACCTGTTCCCTTTTTATGAATGCCCTTTCCTGACAGCACATGCATTCTCAGTGAGGTTACTAGTGTTGTTTGCTTCTAATGTATCATCTATATAATGGGTCAATAGAAGAAAGAGAAAAATGTGTTGTTTCTCAAGAAGCTTCAAGAAAATGTTATTATGAGTCTGGCTTGATTGATTGGGGGAATAAAATTAAAATAAAACATTTAAAAATAAAAGCTTATCTATAATTTTGATAATCACTTGTCTTCTATTATAATTTTTATTGGGCCTCCAAAAGTCAGAAGCAGTTTATAACCATCAGCTGACAGATGACAAAGGAACAGTGTGATTATCATCATTTTAGAATAAAACTAAACACAATGAAGTCCAATGAAATTCTCTGAAATCTCTTTTGGTCTCCAGTTTAGATAGGAACAGGAAACATTCATCTTTTTCATTGGGCTGATGTCATATGTTTGTATTCCCCAGAGATCCCTGCAACACTTTAAGATAAGATTCCTAAAACCCAACATGGATCTATTGAATTAGAATCTCCAGGGATGTTTTCTGAGAAAAAGTGTCTTGAACAAGGATACTGGTGATCTTTATTAAGAGACTTTGACAAATGTTACACTATAGCCCAAGGTAAAAAAAAAAAATCAATAATTTGATTCTGAAGGGAAACAAGTTAAGAATCAAAGGGTCCAAATTGAGATTTAAAAAAATGTAGCTTCAATTAATGATGAGATCTTCTCATCTTTAATTTACTTTCTAAGTCTATTTTTTTCAGATTTTTTACCTTCCCAAACTTAATAACTCCTGCCTGTGTAAAGTTGCTTAATAAGAAAACAGCATCTTCCTACTTTTGGGGAAAAATGCAAAAATAGTAACAGCATTTAGTGACTACATATTCTTTTAAAATTACCATTCCAAATCTTAAACTCACTTAAGAATTTTAGCAAACCTAAGAATGCAGTTATATTTATTAAAAGAACTAAAGTAAGAGGTGTTTAATTGTCTCAAAAATCACAAAACCTCTTATAATTTTGAAACAACATACATGATGCCAGTATACTATTTCTGGTTACAATTACAGTCTGTGCTTTAAGTGACTGATATCTTTGTGGACAAAAAAACCCCTAACATATTTTTAATTTCTTAAAACATGATTTTCACATCAAGATGTAGTAATTTTCCCTTTCTTGAACCTATATCTCTCAAGTGTCCTTAGATACCTAACATATCTCTCAACATCTAAGGAAAATGGCCATCAATCACAATTTAACTATTAGAAGACAAAGTTGTTTGAAAGCTACACAATAAAAATACTATAAATTTAAAAAATCTGTTAGAAGGAAAGTAATGTCTGAGTTAGTAGTTGAGTAAGAGAGCAATGAACCATGAGAAAAGTCATTGGATTGTCCTTTTTTTCCCATTTGTAAACAGATCGTGGTCATACGTATCACTGTGAAAACAGAACAGGAAAAATCCAGAGCCAAAGCAAATTTGCATGTTAAATTCTCTCTTTAAAAATGATAGGACAGTAAAAGTATAACTCCTTCTTTTACCAAAGAAACAATGTTTTGGTTGACCATGGTGGTATACAGCAGGAATCCCAGCTACAGGGGGACAGGAGAATCACTATTTGAGATGAGCCTAGGCAAAATGTGTGTGTGTGTGTGTGTGTGTGTGTGTGTGTGTGTGTGTGTGTGTGTGTGCAACAATTTACCTCAGAAACAAAATATAAACAAAAGAGCTGGAGTTGTGAAACAAGAGATAGAATATTACATAGCATTTATAAGACCCTGGATTCATTGGAGCAGCACCAACAATAGAATATTAGGCAGTAGATGATGAATTAAAGTATTCTATGCCTTAAAACTATTTTGGAAAATGGTAAAGATTTCAATTGCTTTACATTTTGTTAAATATATAGAGGTTAGTATATTTAACCCTGACATGGTGGAACATACCTGGAATCCAAACCCTTGAGAGTCATAGCCACAAGGATTATAGCTGTGAGGCCTATCTGGATCATACAGTTTGATATTGACTTGACCCTGAGTTGGATTATATAGTTTACTCTTTTGTTCTGACAAGAATCACCAAAAAAAAGTTAACATACACCTTTCCAATAAGGAGAAATACCAGAGAATAAAAATCTAATGTTAGTTCAGTTGTGTCTACATATAAAAATAGATATGTAGATAGAGAGATAGATACATGATGGATAGATAGATAAATAGATACATACATACATGAAGAGATTTTTTTTGCAGTATGTTTTCCTTTTTCCTTAATTGGAAGACTATAATCTTAATCAATATTTTACATTTTTATTTGTTTGCTTGCATTGCTATTATCTTGACATTGCTTATTACTTCAGAATGATATGCTTTAAGAGTAGTACAATAACAACAAAAAAAGATAAACTGATAACAATGGGCAGATTGCATGATTTCTTGAAAAAAATTGTGAAATATTTTAAATAAATTATTTGAATTCAAGAAAGAAATTTTAAATTAAAATATTAAAAAGTACAATATAAAAATATAGGATAAAAATCTAACAGATGCTATAAAATGGTAGTATAAGGGTAAATTTGCAAAACCATTGCAAATAAAGGACTCTAGAAATGAATCTAAAAACATATACAAAATATTATATAAAGAAATACGAAATATTAATGAACAATATGAAGGACATAAATAAAGAAGCCTAGCATGAACTTATATGGATTCACACACAGATTCAATAAAATCTCAACCAAAATCAAATGAGGGTTTTTTGTTTTTGTTTTTTTTGTTGTGGGCCTGAACTCAGCCTGCACGCTGTCCCTCAGCTCTTTAGCTCAAGGCTAGAGCTCTACCACTTGAGCTGTAGCACCACTTCTGGCTTTTTCTGCTTACGTGGTGCTGAGGAATCAAACCCAGGGCCTCACTTATGCAAGGCAAGTACTCTACCACTGAGCTACCTCCTCAGCTCGAGTTTTTTTGTTTTTTGAGAGTTCATGAATCAGGTCTATGTTAGACATAGAAGAGCAAAGATAAAGCCTATCCAATATGCATATAACAAAGACAAATTGAGAAAACTTCCTTAGTATATACCAAAATCAAGAACATGTTGGACATCTATAAAGCCCGAATTAAAAAAAAAAAAAATAGGTCAAGGGCTGGGATGTAGCTCAGGGGCAAAGCGCTTGCCTAGCAAGGGCAATGTCCTGGGTTTGATCCCTAGTACCAAAAAAGAAAAGACAAAAAAAAAAACAAAAAACAGAAGTGATCACTACAGAAAGAACTTTAGAGATTCATGTCTCCATGGAGAAATGACAGAACTGGATGTTCAGATATGTGGAAAATAGTAATATAGTTTTAATTGATTAATTTCATAAAAATGCTATTTAAACCATATACAAAAATACTGGTAGGAGCACTAAATGTTACCTAAAACAAAAGTTTTATATTTAAGAAAAAATTAATTATATAGTACATTTTAAATGAGGCATAAAAGTATGAAACATAGAACAAGGCGATTTTGACCTAAAAATTAAAACTTTGACTTTATTAAATAACATGTCAGGAAAAATAGAAACTATATCCAGAACTGCAAAATGATACTTGGAAAATTCTGAAATGATAAAAGTATGAAATAGGGAATATATAAATAATTCATACAAATCCAAATGAAAAACAAAAATGTCAATAGAAAAGAAAATTACCATGCATTCCAACAGAGATTTTTTTAACTACTATCTATCTATCTGTCTATCTATCTATCTATCTATCTCTATATTTAAAATGTATTCAATTCCTATGGTTATCCAAGATAAGTGTACCCAAAATGATGTACTGTGTCAAGCCCACTTACCAGTTAATTTGGTAACAAGTTTTAAACCTAAATGTTCATTGTGACTGGGAGTAATAGAACTCTCATATATAGACAAAATTATTGAATAATATAACTTTGCATGTATTTCATTATCTAATAAATATGAACAGTTGGAAAATATCCCTAAATTCAGCAATTTCAATTATTGATAGTTTATAAACTAAATCTATATAATTAAAGACCTATGTGAAGAAATATGTTTCAATGTAAACACACATATAGAAAAATACAATAGTATTAATAACATTAAGTAATAGCCAATGCAAATATTTTTGGTTAAATGTGTTCATAATCCAGATATTTTCTAATAGTACAAGTGAGTAAATGGTATATCCCTAAAATTATGTTATTACTAAACTTGAAAAAGATGAGAGACCTCATAATATTAATATTGAGTAAAACCAGGATTCATCAAAAATACAGGCAGTACCTTTTATGAATATGAAATTGAAAAATAATGAACATCAAGAATACCATCCAGGGTAAATATACTTTAGTAAAGCTTTAGGTAAAGATGAACAAATTGTGTCTATACATTTTATATTCATTTAATTTATGATGCATTACATAAAAATTGAGGTCAGTGATAAAATGAATAAACCACAAACAAAAAATATATATATAGTATGACACACTTGTCATCTTTTTTTTAATTATTATCCATAAGTAGTTGTACAATGGAGTTGGCATTTAACAAATCAGTTTATGAATATATCTTGATGAACATCACCGCTTTCAGCATTCTTCCCATGCCTTTCCTACCCACCCTTCCCTCACTCTTCATAAGTTTGTAGTCTGTACCTTGGATCCTTAACTGCATTCTCCCTCTCTTCTCTTGATTCATCTATCTCTTTCCTCTTGACACTATCCCACCTCTTTCAAGTACCCACTTCCTAGTGTTTTATTTTGCTGTACTTGAATTTTGCCTTTCTAAGAAATTCGACTATTTTGGATCTTCCTTCAATCTAATTAATACATTTGTTAACACTTGCATACCAGCCAATGTATTTACTTTTAAATTATATGCTTAAATATATATGCCAAATCTAGCTTCCACAAATAAGGGAAAACATGCATTTCTTGTCTCTCTGTGATGAATTACTTCACTTAACATAATCTTTTTTATTTCTTTACAAACAGAAAAATATCATTGGTTTTAATTTCTAGTTAAAGTTCTCTGAACTTAACTTGCAATAAAAAAATTGCAATCAAATACCATATATTTGTTTTTTCCTGATTTGTCTAACTAATGTTAGGTAAAAACAAAACTCATGTGTCATAAAGAAGTGTGCTGTGAGGGTACTTATTTGAAAGAAATGTGTGCACATCTTTCTTATTTTTGTGGCATATATGCTTGGAAAACTTATTTCAGTTTTTAAGATATTTTTTCTATTTCTTTTAAAATCATGTATTTCTCATGAATAAGAAATAAAGAGAAACAAGTAGACAACAAAATATGCATTACTTGTAAAAGAAACAAATTATTTTGGACTCTTCCAAAACACCATTTAAATAAGTGGATTTTATCAGATTAACTAATGGGATTGCTTTTATTTAATGACATTTTACTGTCATTTGCTTTTAGTATGGTAATGCACTTTAAAGAGTTACTATTTCATGCATACAGAAATACATGTATACCCACAAAAACACAAAAAAATAAAATATCAAGTGAAAGTTTCGGTAAGGCCATAACTAATCTACTAAATGAGATGAAAAATAGAACACAAAGCATTTACCCATAAGGAATTTTAAGACCTTGACTTCACAGTGAAATTGAACTTTTAAAAAGCCTGAAGCTCTAATAAAGCAGAGATTCATTATCAAAAGTTTTTATGAATATGGGGAAAACAAGAATATATTAATGATTTGAAGAATCTAAAAATAAGATGACCTCCTTAAAAAAAAATAAACAGCCTGAACTTATGGAATACATCGTAAAGTACACTTTGAGAAATACTGTTGCTTTAAAAATTACAAATTTTGGCTGTAATACGCTGACATTACTACACCTACAGATGAATCTGAATATCCCTGCTTTTGCTCATTGTTTCTAAAAGTATCACAGTAGCTTTTTGGTTACTGAATTGGGACAGGCTGATAAAAGTTTTTATAATAAACTTTATCACTTTAATTAGGACTCTAGGTGGAAATGAACTGAAATGAACCAAAGCTATATTAAGATACAGAAAATTTTTAAAATTATAAGTGCTGCAAAATTATAGATCTTTACAAGGAAAATATGTAGTTAATTTCTACAACAGTGATTTATAGAGAGTTCAGCTACACTTTTAAGTTTATAATTGCTTAATACTGAACCAAAATATATGTCACATTGAAGAGGCTTTTTTTTTCCTTAAAGAACTATGTTAGATCACATTGGAAAAATTATGTATGTTAGTTCATTTGACAAAAATAAGAGAATATATATTCATGTGTGGCTGGCAAAGGAGAATTAGGGTATTTACCAGTTGTATAGTTCAACGATATCCTATAGGGTATTTATTGCGGTACAGGAAAGATTTACAATCTACTGATTTTCTAACCAAGAATTTGAATTGTCCTGGAGACCGTATTTGGACCTAATTCTTGAAAAATAATTATATGTTATTTCATTGTACAGATTAATTGTCCTGTGCTAATATATGGGTATACAATATAGGGTATGAAAACACATTTAATTTATTGTGGAGAGAATCAACTACTGAAGTCCTAATGTGGTGATTGCTCCATGAGGAACACTGATGAGATATGAAACCCAGCTGAGATCTTAGCTGATCTTGATTACCTGCAAAATTAGCATTAGTGAAAAGACAGCAAATAGACATTCATTACTTTTGATATCATCTTTGGTCTAAATCTCTCTTACAGATAGGAAGTTACTTAAGACTCAAGAAGAAACTCTACTGCATAGATTATATGTAATGTATTTATAGTCACAGTATCACTGTCCATTCCCTAGATACATGCCCTTGAGTTATTTAGCCTCTTTCCAGCAGTTTCATAGTTTGCAAATTAGTGATAAAATAGAGTAACCTTATTGTAACAATGCTATGGAAATTGTAAGCATTCAGTACTCGACTTACATTATAGGAATTATGTAATGACTTGCTACATTCTTGGCTTGCTCTTTCTGCAAAGCAGCCAGGTACTAAATCAGATTTATGCTCAGTAAAGTAGTTACACTTTAGGTTTTGGCTGTCCAGAATTACTCTACTTAATTTTGTATTATTGTTGTTTTTCTTGAAGAGTATACTTCAAATTGTATAATGACGAAAACCAAATAAAATTTAGCTTCATCCCTGGCCAAGTTCAGTGGACTTAATTTACATAATTGTAACTTTCTTTTTTTTAATAAGTTTTTTCAATTGTGAAAATACCTTACAGAGGGGTTACAATTACATGAGAAAGGTAATGAGTACATTTCTTATCAAGCATTGTTGCCTCCTCCTTTGTCCTTTGTTTCCCCTTACCATCCCTGCCCACCCAGACAGAATCTAGGCTTTTGACCAGTACCTACTCAAACTGATATCCTTTTATCTCTGTTCCCTAAGTAGCTGGGACTATAGGTGTGAAGAACCACATCTAGTCCTATTTGGAAGATTTCTTTACCTAAGAATTTTACCAAGAAAATAAAAAGAAGAGTTGAGAATGATGGAATATTAAGTGGCAAAAATAATTTCTTTTAGTTAATTGTACAAATGAATAATTACTTTAGTCTCATTATAGTCTCATTATTTTTAGAAAAGAGAGATTGCAAAGTACAAAGGGAAGAGGAGAGTTGTGGTAGGTTTCAGAGAGTGACTGCTTAGAGTGTTTTCAATAAACCTTTTGAAGTCATGAAAGTAATAAAGGTAAATATTTCTTTAGAGAAACTGAAGAAACAGCTAAACCATACTGCTGGTTAGTTTAGGAAACTTCATGGCCTTTAATAATGCAGGAAATACATAGAAATTTCAGGGAAAGTGTACTCACAAAAACAAATAAGGACTTCAGAGCAAATCATTGATTTTGTAGCAAAAAAGACACCATCCATAGAGCTGGAATGTAATATTACAAGGAAGGGAATGTAGCCAAAAGATGTTCATTTTTCAGCCATTTATACAATAGAGTCACTCATGCTAGAGAATGTAGAGCCTAAATAAAACATATACCTTTTCTCCCCCAAAGAGCAAAACGTACTGATATATAACTCTTGAACAGTTTTTGAGGGCTAAACAAAAGGTCTTCTATGGCATATTAGGTGCCAAGATAAGGAGATTAATAAAAGTATGCTGAAAGTTGAAATTTAGGAGATATGATTAAAGTACCCATTATCTTTGACTCCATGGACTTTTGTTTTTCTTGATTCTGGAATTAGCCACACTTTCTTTATTAATCCAGATTTCCAAAGGTCAGAGATATTCTGTCTCAATCCTGATTGCACATCAGTAATTTATTTGGTTTTAAATTCTTTCACAAAGGAACGATTTGCTTAACAAAATCATTATAAAGATATGGCAAGGAACTATGCTAGGTGACATTCTATCCTGTACTTTTCTCCTGAATCACTTAAAACTTAATGATTCTCTCTGGTGATTTTGCGATCATTTATTCTTTGCATAAATGTATTCAGCATTCTCTAGTTGTATATTTTTTAAAAAAAAATCTTTAAGATGGTTTATAAAAATCTACTTTCTCTATGAATTATCTTTATATTTTATATGCGGTCCTTTCTGTATCTGTTTCATGAACTTCATAATCCGTACTATTGATGTTTTATTCCCCTCGCTTTTAGAAATTGAAAAAAATTCTAGATGCAGCTCAAACAGGAAAGATTCTCAAAATCGCATAGAAAACTATTCCACTCTCAGCATAATACATTTAAATGCCCTCACATCCCTCACCAGAACTCTGGTGCTCAACAGCTTAACTTTCTCACCATTTCACAGAACACTGTGTATTCTCTGTAGGCATCATATTGGATATGTGTAAGTACTCGTTCAATAATTATAGACTGGTATGAAGCAAGGTGGAAAAATATCATTGACTTCATTTATTTTGGAAAATGTACTTTTGTTCAATAGCAAGAGAAATGTGAATAAATTCAGTCATCTGGGGACTATATATGATTCTTTTCCATTAAACTCTTTGAAAGTTGTTAATTTAAGTTTTCATTTCTAGAGTTACATCTATCTGTTTATTTTCTCATACGTTCAGTCCCAGAACTGAATTTCCTTTGACCTGAAAATATTTTAGTTCCTTTCCAAGTGATCAATGGCTTCCTGTTCTTCCATCGCTTTCTTAATTTTCACAATAGAGTTTAATAATGGGGGCAATCAGGCCTCAATATTTATGAGGACAGAAGCAGCTCTCTTCAGTCGTCATCCCACAATTGTTATCAATCTGCTTTTTTCCTACTTCAGGAACAAGTGTTTCTTCTGAACCAGTTATTCTCCTGCTTTGTCCTCTGAAGAATTGGTTTTCCACTTGAAGCTATTTCTCTCTTAGGGTAAGTTATTATGTCTGACTCATCTTACTTATTTCTTTACCTTTTTTATATTAGCAAATTCTCAATTTCACATAGTTCTTTTTTAATTCTGAAGGAATTTTGTTTTGCTACTCTTTCAAAAGTCCAAAGCATGTCATCAGTTCAAAAATACAGAAACATATGTCACTTAAAGCAATATCAATAGCTATATTTTGCAGATGTTATAAAACCATCTTGTAAGCAACTTATCCAACTTCTGTGTTTTATCTCTCATTATCCAATAGTATCTACCAATTTTGGAAATAATTGATTTCTAAAAACAACATCAATGATTAAGGAAAATTATTCTTAATTAAACTTGGCCACTGACATAAATTGTCTATTAACAATACTCCTTTATCTTTCTAACATCACTGAAAATATAAGGAAATTGATTCTTTGTGAAAATAATGTCTAGTAACTGAACATTTATATGAAGAAGTAGGTTGATAATTGCTGTAAAACCATAATATAGATGCAAAGTTGAAATGACATCCAGACAAAAAGAAAGGAAGATGTGATAGCCAGCCAAAAAGAGGTAAACAAGAGAGCCCCACAAAGTAAACATAGTCTGTTTTGGTCATGGGTTAAGGGAAGTAGTTGGTAAATGTGTGTATACCAGGAAAGATAGCATTGATCAAACATTCTTCCAACTCTCACCCACTAGACCCAGGAATACAATATTCAAGACAAAGTGAAAACATGGAAGATGTTGAGTCTGTCTTGAAGCATCTATCTACTCATCCTATTGACTAGGCACTAAAAACAAGACAATATGGACTCCAGCATATCTGGCAAATGTAGACCTTGACCAATACCCTATTTGTGGCCAGTGGGAGAATGTTCTCATTCAATCTATACACATGAAATTGCTATCGTTTATATAGCCCTCCTAGTTATTCCAATAGTCATTAGAATATTGTAACAGGCATTTAATATAAACGGGATTCAAGTTGAAGACAAGTTAAAAAAAAGTTCTATCTTCTCTGTAGAGCTGTAACCAGAGCAAGCCAGTATAATTTCTGATTGCCTGTACCACAGAGGGGAAAATCATGACTTTAATATATTGGAATAGGCAGTGAATGACCATGGCAGCAGGAACTCAAGTTATGTTAAATCCAGATACTTGATAATGGGGTCACGTTTTTTGAGTTGTTACTGTTTTACTTGCCCTAATATTTTACTCTATTATGAAAAGTGTCACCTTCTCTCTTCCCAACCCTCTACATTTGTTTTGCACAGGCAAGTAGCCACTTATTATCTGCGTCCTATCTGCTCTTCTGCTGTCCTGCCTATATGACAGAGGTGGTTATTCAACATACTTATTGATCGTAAGAGATTTTGTAGTTTATATGTAAACTATGTAGCAATGTCAATAGTAATACTTACGAATTCATATGGTTACAAACTTGCTAAAATATATTTTCCAGTAACAAGATTACTTTTAACATCTATACCTCCTATATTAAGCACTGGGAAATAGAAAGTAAGAGGAGATTAATTGAGGATGATGATGGTGGTGGTGGTGGTGGTGGTGGTGGTGGTGGTAGTGGTGAAAATGAATATGATGAACAGTATCCAGATCCTCAGTTTATAGTCTAATGTGAAAACAAATAAATGAACAGAGTATTACAAAACAATGTGATATCAATTTATACAGAAAGTGGTAAGAAAGGACACTTAGAGTGTAGAGATAGGAAATCAAATGTCAGGAAATGCTTAACTAGTGTGAGATTCGTCAAGGAGAATCTAAATTGAGTTCCTAAGAGTGAATAAAGACTATTTTAAAACGGCAACAATGAGATGTACAAGTCATTATGTCAAAAAACGAACTTTACAACTTTGGTGTGGGGGGGAGGATCGGGGGAAGTGGGGAGAGTATGGGAAGGGATGGGAAGGGGAATCAAAGAGGAGGCAACAATGCCTGATAAGAAATGAACTCGTTATCTTGCCCATGTAATTGTAACTCCTCTGTATGGTATTCTCACAATAAAAAATAAAAATAAAAAATAAAATAAAATGGCATAGGTATAGAGTCCAGTGATACTATGGTAGATATTGAGGAAGTTGTACATGTGGCTTGAGAACAGCGTTCTGAGGCAGAAGAGGTGGGTCATAAAAGAAAAGCACATGAGTACATAGTCAGAAGGTGACTCTGTTAGCCAAGGAGAATATCCTCATCAGAATTTAGACATCATTTAGGATGTCCATTTAGGGAAAGACTTGGGAAAAAATTATATTAAGTGAAGTAAGCCAGACCCAGAGAAACATAGGTCCCACGGTTTCCCTTATTTGCAACAACCAGTATACATGTAGGATAATCTTACCAGACAAGCAGAAAAGGTCAAAAGTTATGTACGTATTACCATATAAAATGATTCTAAGTGAAATGAAGTTGTAAAGTTCATTTTCAACAAAGTGTTTTGTACATCTCATTTTGTTTTTTTTCCCCCTCCTCCTGCCCAAATTACAGAAGTGTATATACAAGATGCAGGGCACCAACATCAAATACAGTGAAAATAGGAGTTATTTCCAGTTAATCAGCCAAAGATGGAAATGGAGGAGTGGCTCAAAGAGGTAGAATATCAGACTTGAGCACAGAGTGCTGGACCCTGAGTTCAAGTCCCAGTACAGTCATAAATGTGCATGTATTTTCTAATTAAATAAATTTTATGAATTATACATGTATGTGTGAATTATTAATTGTAATAATACTAGAGAATATCATAAGAAAAATCATCTCAAATCTATATGTTCAATAATATATAAAAAAATGAATACTCAATAAATGTAGATATTCATTCCATAAGATATAATTTAAAATTTTAGATGGTTGAAAGGTACACATAAGCGATTTGAGCACATAATTCTTAAAATATTACAGGATTACACTCTGGAAAAGATATTGAGAAATTCTTCAACAACATGTATGTATACTGGCATTGAGAATACTAGGTCTGAAGGAATTTTAGAGAACATTCATTTAGATATTCTTTTTCTAGATGAAGAAATTGCCTTAATCAGTTGAACTTCTTCAGGATGGCCTACAATTTGAATGGGAAGCGTACCTCCCATGACATGAGGTATTTTACTAGAAAGGATAAAATAATATACAGTAGAGTGAAAAATCATTCATGATCGTCTTAGAATGTTTTACAAGACATAAGAAGGGCATGTTTAAATTACTTATAAGAGGAAGTGTCCTAAAGGCAAGAGCAATTTAACAATGGAATAGCCACCCAAAGAGGTCATGAAGGAAACATCAATAAGGCATTCAGAAAGAGATTAAATATATTCCTACAGGGAATAATATAAGTGTCTGGCAATAACTTGCACTGGATACAAAGGCCTGAATACAATGACCTGTCATTTTCCCCATAGCCACTGTGTCTATGATTCACGTAAAATAATCATGAGAGCAAATAGAGATAAGATGAGCATCAATGTGGGGAAATTATGAGACAAAATAAAATAGAATGGGCAGAACTGACAGTGTAACTTAGAGAAAAGCAACTCTTTTACAAAGGAAGAGCTACTAAGTGATACCTGTGGTATATCTTTCTGCAGCTATCTACAAAAACAATGGCAGAACTCTCAGTTGCAATTCTGTCAAATACTCTAAGATGCTAAAAAATATTCCTACTTATAATAAAAGAATGGCGTGTATTTTATGCTTTCATATTCTCATCATAAAAGATGTAAATAAAGTTATGGAAATAATTACCAAAAAAGCAATTTCCACAAGACTTATATGAAATCAGACAACTTGTGAAGAAAACTTATGAAGGTTTGTACAGGCAGCAAAACACCACAGTGTAGCATCATAAAATCAGAAGGCATGTATATATGGAATATAACAAAAAGTATCTTGGACTTGGTATTATAAATGAGTTGCTTATAAAACTAAATTTTGTTTTCACCATTCTGGATACCAAGCAAATCAAGATCTTTGTGCAATCAAATTTAGTATGGCATTATGTCTAATTTCTAGGTGCATAGATAGCCACCTTCTAGCTGAGTCATAACATGGTAAAGGAAACTCTGGTATCTTTCTATGGGTACTACTCCTATGCAAAGTAGCCCCACTTTCATGTCATAATTACTTCCAAAAGACTCTGCTCCCTAATACTGTTAATTGAAGTAAAGATTTCAACATAAAAATTTCAAGAAAGATACAAATATTAAGACCATTCAACATCATAACTAGATTCTTAGATATAAAGTTTTATATGATTGAAAAACAGTAGCATAGGCTTTTATCATACTCATCCATAATATACATGTGTGAATATGTCATATTTTGCTTATTATATCGTGACATACTTTTACACATAGCATATTAAAAATAAACCATACTGATTTCTACCTAAGAACAAGCTTAATTCCACTTCAAGAAAACAGACAAACATTAAAACGATTTCACTCTCTTACAGCTTACAAAATCCTTTTAAACAGATCATGAAACCCAGAAACCATAATGAAGAATGATGTTGGGTTTCATTACATTAAAAAATATGTATTTCTACACTTAAGGAATCACCACATATACAAATGAAAATGAAATAATAATGTAGAAATAATGTAGAAAATAATTTGAAATATGCAGTTATTATATGCAAAAGTTAACCATGTGCTGTATTATAATGCATATATAGAGTCTTTTGACATTTATAAGAAAGACAAACACTACTTTCTTCCATTTGGAGTCATATTCTTTTTTTCGGAGTCATATTCTTGTACATAAGCTTCATTACAAATTAATAATACCAATAAAGTAAGATTTTTTATTGTACAATGGACAATTTTTTAAATGACATATAATAGATGAAGATGAAAAATGAAACATTTATATAATGCTGAGGTAATAAAAATATTTGGAACTTTCCAAAAAATAACTTAAAAAATACAGACATGAATTTTATGCTTTCTTAAATCACATAATTATTAATAAGGGAAAAATATATGGCTATAAGGATATGTACCTCATCACTGTTCATTCTGAAGCAAAATGAGATAGCCTTGGCAAGATTTTCCTAGTGAGACCATGATTACTTTGGTTTCATATTCTTTAATTCCATGTAAATTATCCATGAGTAACAAAGATATACTTATACAAACTTTACGTGTAAAACTTACACTCTGAATTTTAAAGGACTCATTTTATATAGCAAGACTCTGTTACCTTCTAAAAATGTTGGAAAATATATTGATGTACAATGCAAAAAGTACTATGTAATTAACCAATATGAAATGAGTTTTAATGTATCCCAAGATATTTTAAGAAAATATATGTTACAGGTACAAATACCTTATATACTCCTAGAATGGGAGCACATTTTAGGGATGTTCTTACAATGAAACTCATTGTGACTGTTATTTTTAAATAAATTCATTTTCAAGCCCTAACTTCCTTTTTAAAAACAAGAACATGGGATCAGATTACTTGAATTCTAAAACCTTAATTTTATTTAATCCACAAATACCCTTTTGATAATAATTTATTGAAAATGGTTTAACTCTTTATTTCACTTTGAAAAATCCTAAAGCCAAAAGTAGGAAAACATCTGTTTATTGAGCTTGTTTTCATGTTGTCACTTAATGTTCTAGTTATAGAAGTACTAAAGCAAATAATGTGGCCAGAAAACATTTGCTTTTTCTTGAAGAATACAAGTTTGTGTTTTTTTCCTGATAGTTAAAAATTCTGAAACTCTTTTATAAGTTTGTTTCTTTGTCTTATGAAATGGATGTCTATGAAATTGTCTTGAAAGGATGGTATATCCTTTTCATGTCTGCAGTAGTATATAATTCTGAGAAGGTGTTTTATCTTATTATTAATGCCCCAGTCATTATTAGATAAGTGCAATGATACTGGGGCTTCTTTGCCTAAAGGAAAGTTAAAAGGAGAAAAGGGAGCCCATGGCTTTATTTTTCCACATTAGTTATTAAACAAATAAATTTATGGAGTTTCTATTCTGATTCAGTCATCAATGTAGGTATGAAAAGCACTGTTCCCATCAAGAATAAAGATATTGAGTTATACACACACACAAACACACACACACACACACACACACACACACACGAAGGAAGAAGAGGAAGAAAACGGAGGAGTAGAGGAGAAAGAGGAGGAGGAGAGGGGGAGGAGGAGAAATAATAATAAGAGAAATAAAAGGAACAGGAGGAGGAGGAGGAAAAGAGAAGAGGAAGAGTAGAAAGAAGACTAGTCCTCTTCTCTCAGGAAACATTCATTTTATGAGCAAAAATATGAAAATTTCATCAGAATCAAAATATGCTAAGTAGAAACACTCTATTGTAGTAAGTATAGAATGAAGGGAAATTCTTTTTTAAAATACTTTTTTATTGTAAAAATACTGTACAGAGGGGTTACACTTACATGTGCAAGGTAATGAGTACATTTCTTATCAAGCATAGTTACCTCCTCCTTTGTTTTTCTCCTACTATCCCTTCCCTCCCACCATCACAACTACACTTTCCCCCTCCTCCCCCTCCCTCCTAAATTGTAAAGTTTGTTTCACAACATAGTGTCTTGTACATTTCATTGTTACAATGGGTCAACCTGTATCCCTACTTAAGCATTTTGTTTTTTCCCTTCCCATCCTCAAATTAGAGTAGCAGGGCACCGACATCAAATACAGTGAAAACAGAGGTTATATCATGGGAGAGGAACATACAAAGAAACAAAAAAAAATTCACATAGTACATTATAAATACATTAAAAAACAATAGCAAGAAAGCAAAAAAAAAAGCACTTGTGTCCCTGTCTTGGGGTTCATTTTGCTTAACATCATCTTATCTGGTCATATGTACATAGCTTTTGACCTTAATGAAGGGAAATTCTGACCCTTAGGATCTGGGTTAAGATTCCACACAGAAGATGAAGTGTGTGACATGGAACAAAAATAACAACAACAACAAAATAAGCAATATTAACTTTTAAGTAATGGAATTAAAATGATTTCACACAGAATAGTGAATTTGAAAATCAGCGAGGTCGTATTTCTGCTTTCCTTCCATGGAGGAATACTTGATATCTTAAAATCCATTCCATATTGCAGCTGCTATGTTCTCATTTTTTAAAATGTGTGGACAGATCATTCATGGAGAGATTAAGTCATTAAAAGCTGTTTTCCTTTCCATAGATTTTCTTTCTTTCTTTTTTTCCGGTCGTGGGACATGAACTCTGGGCCTGGGCCCACTGTCCCTCGGCTCTTCAGCTCAAACCCAGCTTGAGCCACAGCAACATTTCCGGTTTTCTTTCAGTTAATTGGAGATAAGAATCTCACGAGCATTCCTACCCAGGCTGGCTTTGAACCTCGATCCTCAGATCTCAGCCTCCTGAGTAGGAGTAGCTACTATTACAGGCGTGAGCCACCAGTATCCGGCTCCTTATTTTTTCTTACGGGATAAGCAATGGGGAAGATATTCAGAAAGCTTTCATTAATTGTTATAAATGAAAGTGAAAAACGAATTGGATGATTTCAACTTCTAAGATTTCAACTATACTTCCTCATAAATTAGTTTTCTTTAGGTTATTAAAGATACTTCATGTTTCTTTCATACATTCTTGTCAGTGATAGAAGATTAAATACCAACCATGAACAAATAATTATATTTTGTATTTATCAATTTATCATTTTATTCCATTTTAGAGAGCATTTCTCATTGTGGGAACTATAGATTTTGTTCTTGGCTCTACTTGAAACTAAGCTTTATAAGTAACATATTTTCCCATTTTAATTAAATGGGTCATCAAAAAGTACATAGAATACATTCACAAAAATGTTCTTATAATACAAAACTTTGTGATTCATTTTAACTATCTCATTACAGGGCTGTGTAACTCACTAACTATTCAGTGAAATGACTTGAGCATAAGATTGTAAGTTAGATACAAAACAAGAAAAGAAAAACAGTATAACTAACTGCATTTTACTCTAAGAAAATGAATGATATTGGGATAGTCTGGCCACAATCCCAGAATATTTACAGATATTTTATTATATTTCTTTCTTAAACTTCAAGAATTATGTTAGCATTTAACTGAATTATTAATACAAATATAAGAATGAATAGAGTTACAAATATTTTGGGGTGGTGCAAACAAGGAATATTAATGTAACAGTATTTCCATTTTATCAATTAGTGAATGGTCACACACCTGCATGGCTAGGTCCTCTCTGGGAATGTTCATATAGTTCCAGTTTCCATATAATACTTTTGAGATGGTTAATTTGATTGAGCTTTTATTCAATAAGGAATGGGAGGATGCTTCCAAAACGTATAATCATTTCAAGGATGTGTACACAAAAAACTAGGAAAATGATATTCTAATCATAGTTCTGGATATATCTTTTACTATTCACTTGCATCTCTAGGACTATTTAGTCATGAAGAATAAATAATACATACTTATCTATACATGTAAATATATAGAATATATGTATATATTTATACATACAGTAAAACCTCTTATTACACGCAGTTTTGTTTTGACAGAGTGAGTTTTTTATCCTGTGTATGCATTATGTAGCTCAGTTGATGCAGAGAAACTCTCATTATGGTCAGTTGAGTTTATATCATGTGTGAGCTTCTGTTTCCCTGTCTTCAATTTTGTGAAAATATGCATCTCTAAAAGCAAATGTGCTAGGCACAGGTGTCTCATGCCTAGAATCCTACCTACTCAGAAGTCTGAGATCTGGTACCTTTAGTGTGATCTTGTTTGTAAACATTTGGGTAAATGCCCAAAAGTGGGATTGCTGGGTCATAGGGGAGCTCTATGTGGAGTCTTTTGAGGAACCTCCATACTAATTTCCAAAGTGGTTGAACAAGTTTACACTCCCACCAACAATGCAGTAAGGTTCCCTTTTTGTCCACATTGCCTCCAGCATCTGTTGTTATTAGAGTTCTTGATTATAGCCATTCTAACTGGGGTGAGTTGGTATCTCAATGTTGTTTTGATTTGCATTTCTTTTATTGCTAGAGAGGTTGAGCATTTCTTCATGTGTCTATTGGCCATTCTTCTTTCCTTTTCAGAGAAGTTTCTCTTTAAGTCTTTAGCCCACTTATTTATTGGGCAGTTGTTTCTTTGAGGATTTGTTGTTGGAGGATTTAATCTTTTGAGTTCCAAGTATATTTTAGATATGAGACCCTTGTCAATTGCATGGCTAGTGAAGATCTTCTCCCAATCTGTGGGCTTTCTATTGATCTTGCTAGCTATGTCCTTTGCCATTGGAGAAGCTCTGCAATTTCATGCAGTCCCATGTGTCCAACCTTTCTTTGATTTGTTGTGTTTCCGGGTCTCTATTCAGAAAATTTCGACCTGTGCCAAGGAGACTTAGGGTTTCTCCTATTCCATCCTGTAATGTTTTCAGAGTGTCTGCTTTGACTCCGAGGTCTTTGATCCATTTGGAGTTAATTCTGGTGCAGGGTAATATATAGGGATCTAGCTTTAGTTTTCTACAAGTAATTAACCGATTTTGCCAGCACCATTTAGTGAAGAGGCTGTCTTTCTTCTATTCTATTTTTTTAGCTCCCTTATCGAAGATTAGATGGCATTAGGTCTGTAGGTTCATTTCTGGGTTTTCAATTCTATTCCATTGGTCCTGAGGTCTGTTCTTGTGCCAGTACCAAGCTGTTTTGATTACTGTTGCTTTATAGTAGAGTTTGAAATTTGGTATTGATATTCCTCCAGCAGTGTTCTTTCTGTTGAGGATCGTTTTTGCTATTCGGGGTCTTTTATATGAATTTTTGGATTGCCTCTTCTATTTCCTTGAAGAATGACATTGGAATTTTATAGGTATCGCATTGAATTTGTAGATAGCCTTGGGAAGTATCGCCATTTTCACAATGTTGATCTTTCCAATCCAGGAGCATGGGAGGTTTTGCCATTTTCTAAGTTCTGTTTTGATTTCCTTTTTCAAGTTTTAAAAGTTTTCGTCATAGAGGTCCTTCACTTCTTAGGTTAAGTTAATTCCTAGGTATTTTATTTTTTGTGGGGCTATTACAAATGGAGTTGCTTTCCTAATTTCAGCCACACTTTTCTCATTGTTGGATACAAAAACGCCATTGATTTTTGAGGGTTAATTTTATACCCTGCTACTTTGCCAAAGTTTTGAATCAGCTTGAGTAATTTGGGAGTGGAGTCTATGGGATTCTTTAAATACAAGATCATGTCATCTGCAAAGAGGGAGAGTTTTACTACTTCTTTCCCTATTTGGATCCTCTTTATGTTTACATCTTGTCTTATTGCTGTAGCTAGGCATTCTAATACTAGATTGAAGAGAAGTGGAGAGAGTAGACATCCTTGTCTTGTTCCTGAGTTAAGAGGAAATGGCTTTAGTTTTGCAGTATTATTTACTATAGGTAAGATATGGAACCAGCCTAGATGCCCCTCAGTAGATGAATGGATCAAGAAAATGTGGTATATATACACAATGGAATTCTATGTCTCCATCAGAAAGAATGACATTGCCCCATTTGTTAAGAAATGGAAAGACTTGGAAAAAATTATATTAAGTGAAGTAAGCCAGGCCCAAAGAAACATAGGTCCCATGCTTTCCCTTATTTGCAATATCTAGTATATGTATGAGTCAAGCAGAAAAGGTCAGATAAGGTGATGTTAGAGAAATGAACCCTAAGATATGTATTCAAATTTTTTTTTCTTTCATGAGATTGTGTCTAACACATTTATAAGATGATTTCTTTGTTGCTTTGTATGTCCCTCCCCCACAGTATTACCTCTGCTTTCACTGTATTTGAAGTCAGTATAATTTGTGGAGGGGAAGAGGAAAAACAAATCGTTTAAATAGGGATACAAGTGGACCCATTGCAACAATGAGATGTACAAGTCATTATGTAGAAAACGAACTTCACAACTTTCGTGGGGGGGGGGGGTAGGCGGAGAGCCAGGAGGACTGGGGGGGTGCGGGTCGAGGATAGGAAAGAATGGGAAGGGGAAACAAAGGAGGAGGGTACAATGCTTGATAAGAAATGTACTCATTATCTTGCCCATGTAATTGTAACTCCTCTGTACAGTATTTTCACAATAAAAAATAAATAAATTAAAAAAAAAGAAGTCTGAGATCTGAGGATTACAATTTAAAGCCAGACCAGGGAAGAAAGTCTGTGACCCTCTTATCTCCAATTAAGGACCCAAAAACGGCTATATTGGAGCTATATCTCAATTGATAGAGCATTCACCTTCAATAAAGAGGTCTCAGGGACAGTGCCCAGGCTCTGAATTCAAGCGCCAGGACTAACACACACACACACACACACACACACACACACACACACACGAGGCAAATAGTGCCCACAAAGTTAAATAATCTGTAGTGTGTAAAATTTTTTGATTTGTTGACAAGTGCCATGTCATTAGTGGAAGTTCAATTGTGTCATGTGAAGAATGAATTGAGAGTACTCAACTACATTCTTAGCATGTGCATATTTTCTTCAATGGTGCTGTTCATACCCCAGCAGCTACAAAAGGTGTATGTTGTTTGAAACAGAGACATCACACATATAATCTGAATCTTTTTTCAAGAGTTCTTTCAATCTGTGCACTCAGATATTCTGTTTATGTTACTTTCACTTTTGTTTCTTTGAGCTTAAAGTTTTTTTTTTTTAATATGTAGGAGATGGACCAATAGCAAAAGAAATCTCTGTAATCACAGATTACAGATTCTGCTTAAGGGAAATTTGTCAAATACTCTTTGTGTGTGTGAGTGTGTGTGTGAGTGTATGTGTGTGTGAGACACACAGAGAGAGAGAGAGAGAAAGAGAGAGAGACCAAAGTTCTCTCTTTTGAATAATGCTCCTTGAAGCTTTCATTATTCATTTTTTAAATACTTTATATTGTAAAGGTGATCTACAGAGAGGATACACTTTCTTGAGTCATATATTGAGTACATTTCTTTTGAACAATGTCACCCCTGCCCTCATTTTCTCCCAGTTTTTTTCTTCCTCCCTCCTCCTCCCAACAAGTGTCTAGTTGGTAAAGTCCATCCTTTGTCCCAGTGCTTCTGTACTTCTCCTTCCCTCCCCAAATCAGATTCATTCATTCATTCTTTTATTTAATAATTCAACTATTTTGTGGCCCTAGAATCTAGAAGGAATACTTCTGAATTCTTTATGTATATACAAAAATCATAAACATGTACAAAATACCATAAGTATGTACATAAATGACAAAGCAGTTTGTACAACTACAATGTTTCAATTATTTCCTAAGTATCTTAGTATTTATTGTAAATTATAATAAATTTATCATGAATTTATTATAAATTTCAGAAATATGTCACCTTTGTCATTAAAAAAAGTAATTCACTGATTTTTTTCAAGGAGCACTATTTTATAGCTGAATTGATACTATAGAAAATCTAAATATCAATATTTCTTTAAACATGATCCCAAGGTCTCTGAATAGGTGCATTTATGCTGTATGGATAACACTCTCTCAATAATAAAACTATTCAGATGTGAAACACATCAAACATGTTAGCTTCTTTCCTTTTTTATTGCACTAATAGACAAAAACCTGATAGCCAATAAAAACAAATCTGCTTTTTCTTTTATGGCTCTGTTTTTGAAATTGTAGCCCTTTGTCTTTCAACAATGATGCAGTGACAGATGAAGAAAGGAAATTGTCGTATTGCAAATGCATTGCTTACTTGCTAGAAATAAACAAACTGATTTTAGTAAAATAAAATTGACCTGGCTCTCCGCTAAGATCTCAGACTTAATAGCCGCTCCAATTTCCCCTGACATTTAAAAATTATAACATACAGCAAAAAGAAATTCCTAAATGTCAGAATCCTCATAATTTCTTCATCTTTTGCCACTGAATTCTTAACTCCTCCCCTGCCCCCACCCCCAGCCTCATCGTGAGAGTGTGGTGGGGCCAAAGGAAGGCTGGAGGATGATGCCAAGCAGGCCATAGAGCCTGGATACAACTCCGTGTGATTCTCAGGCCAAGGCCTATAACAAAATAAATAGTTGGATTATTAAAAATCATAAGAAATCATTTCACTGCCTCATTACACAATTCAGTTACTGAAAGGAAAAATGTGAGAACCGCTGTAACCATGCTTCTCTTTCCCACACTTATTTTCCATTAATTTATCTTGGTAAATCAATTTTTGTCTACTACTGTTGTGGCATATTTTCCTTTAATGTAGTAAAGTGTGACTCAAAGAAGCACTGAAAGCCTGGTAATACTAAATGAGCTGTCAATAGTGAAGAACTGAATAAAAAAAAAAAACAACACAGGGTTGGTAAAATTGAAAGGAAGGAATAGACAATTCAGAAGAAGAGGATAGGAAAAAGTGATAGAAATTTGACTACAAGTCTATTCAAGGAAAAACCCTCTGGGATCTTGTATGAGCAAAACCACATCACAGAGGGAAGGACTCTTACACTAGTTTACATACAGTAACTAGGATTGACAAGTTAATAGCTTCCTTGTCATCATACTACTAATTAGGGGCAGAATAAATATACAAAAGCACCATTTTGTCCCTCTAAGAAAACTTTAATCACAGTGTGTATCTGTCTGAGAAAACTTGGGCAGGGGATAGGAGAGGAGCCTTTCTCAGAATATATTTATCTATAGGAAAATTTATGTAACTATTCCTTAATCTAAAAATACTAACTCATACTACATAACTTATTGGATATCCATCAGTATACCAGATTTAAATCAAGATTTTCTCATTTCATACTCAAATTGGTAAAAGTAGAGGTATCTTAATTAGCTTTCTTAGTATTTTAGGTGAGTTCGTCTCCTGTGAAGTTCTATTTTTAAAATAATAAAGTAGAGCTTCAATTATTATTTTCTTCTATCAAAGTTCCAAGTACCATCTGTAGATCTATTCATATAGGTTTGTATGCATGTCTGTATATCACTGTATTTGTTAGAGAATAACATATATACATGTATACTAGCAATGTACTTCATCAATTATGTTGCACAAAATCTCAGTCAATTCCCATTTTTCTCATATCAACAATTTGAGAGATCATGTTGATTCTGTTTCCAAGATTGGTGGATTTATTAAAAAAATCATTTACAGACTGCAAGAAAAAGAGATTTTATTCTTTACGCGTTTTCTCAATTTAGAAATACAGTAATTATCATCATGAAGAGTATTGGTTAATGTTTTAAAACATGAGGATTAGAAAGGAAAGCTTGTTTTCTAATCAATGAAACCACAATGATATTGTAGCAACATTTCCTCTTAATTTTTAAAATATTATCTAATCACATAATCTAGAGAGCCATCATTTGAGGGTGACCCTTTAAAGTAATGGAGGGATTTTATATTGGCTTGTCAGTGGCAGATGAACTGTATGCTCTGTAAATTCTACTGTAATTGTGTCCATTCTCTGATTTTCCTTCAGTTTGGTTGTTAGCTATAAAATTACTGATAAGTAATAAAACACAGGTCAAAAGTGTTAAACCTTTGTTGCAAATATCACCAAATCATAACAAGGAAATATCAGCTGCAAACCACAATTCTGAGCATTTACCTGTAAAATATAGGTTAAATTACAGGATTTTTTTTTCCTTTTTGGTGTAGCTTACTAAGATTTTACATTGCTCCTCCAGTTTGCCATCCAAGTGAATTTGGTAAATTTCATTTGAGAATGAATTTTCTATAATTATTCAAATCCATGGAGGCTTTTGGCCATCTCCTTTTTGTCTGGCAAGGAGTTTCATACCATATAACCACGATTCTCTCAAATATAATGAAACAAGATGAATGTTTGTAATTCTCCCTGTGACTAATTCTTCCTAATCCATAGCCTTTCTTTGAAAAGAATGCTTGTGCTCTTATTTATGATGTTTTAAGGCTTTAAGGACCTCTTACAAATTTCTCTGACTTGTAGTCTTATCTGAGACAGTACTGCTCATACACTCATCAAAACAAAAATAGGAGCAACTAGGCTTTGCTGAAAACATAATAGAACAAAGGTAAGACACTATGCTGAACTGATTGGATTGACTTTGTTTCTCATTATGTTTCCCAGTAGTAAAAGCTTATCCAACAAAATATTTCTTTCACCCTCCTCCTGTGATTTGACTTCTCAATAAATTTATGTCCTGAACTTCCCAAATTGCACTTCTAAGGGACAATTGGTTCAAAGAAATTCTACCTAATATTGCTTGAAAAAAGGCTTCTGTGTTCAAATGAATTTGGGAAACACTAAATTATGAGAGTTTTAAGCAGGTTTCTTTTCTCAGTAACTTCTCAAGAGTTGATTGTTTGTGTGTGTGTGTGTGTGTGTGTGTGTGTGTGTGTGTGTGTGTGTGTGTGTGTATGTATGTGTATGCACGTGTGCACCCTGGGGCTTGAACTCAGGCCTGGGTACTTATCCCTGAGTGTTTGTGCTCAAGGCCGATGCTTTACCACTTGAGTTACAGTTCTATTTCCAATTTCTGGGTGAGTAATTGGAAATAATATCACAGACATTCCTGCTGGAAATAATGTAAAAACAATAATCCTCATATCTCAACCTCCTGAGTAGCTAGGATCACAAGTACGAGCCCCCAGCATCCTACTCAAGAGATTTTCTTTCCTTTTTGTAGGAAAATATTCCCCCAAACCACCACGAGAATCATATGGACTTGAAAAATTTCCAAATAGTTTTGTCCCTTCAAAGTTCTTTGTGAAAATACAATTTTACAGAACCCACTTTGGGAAACATCAAAGTAAGTAACTACAAAATGCCTTACGAAATACATATTTAATGTGAGATTCAGGCAAGAGGACAGGGAAATGGTTAAAGTCTACTTTTCTTGAAACAATAGACTAGGATGTAAAAAAAAATCCTTTGGCTATTTTCCATGGAAATATGCACACTATCATGGTATAATGTATCAATCTCTTCCCAAAATGGAATTAACTTCATTCTGGCTTCATGAGGTGAAAATGGTCAAAATAAAGAATTTAAAAAGTACCTCAAACAATGATGAAAGTTTTGTCATTCTGAGTAGGTACACATATAATGATGATCACTTTGTAACAAGTTGGGGGAAAATGGGACATTGATTTGTCAAATTCCTGACATTCACCTTTCCAACTCTGAAAGTCTCTGATGCTGAGGATATAATGATTCTAAACTTATAATGATATGCCTCTATGGAGAATCACCAAACCAAAACTCATATTTTATGTTTCTTTTAGAGATGCTTAAGACGGTGTCAAATGGCATATTGGTTGTCGCTTTCCCCAAAATAGTTTAGGGGTCTTGCAGGTTAAATATGTGCCTTCACTGAACCCCTATGTTGAAATTCAGTGTGATGGTATTAGGAGTTAAGGCCTTTGAGAACTTAGAGTTATGGGTCATGAGTGTGGTCACACATTAGGTTACTCTTCACAAGAAGAGACATGATGGAAAGAGTCTTTCTTTAAGTATGTTATGTTTGATTCCAAGAAAAGGCTATCATCTATCAGCCAGGAAAGGACTTTCATTCAGATAGGATACATGGTCCTCCCTTAATCTCACACTTTTAGCTTTCACAATCATGAGAAATATTATTTCTTTTTTAATTATACATATTTTTATTGTGAAAATACTGTACAGAGGGGTTACAATTGCATGAGCAAGGTAGTAAGTACATTTCTTATCAAGCATTGTTGTTTCTCCTTTGTTTCCCCTTCCCATCCCTTCCCATCCTCCCCCCCCATCATCTGCCCCCCCACTCCCCACTGCGCCAAAGTTGTAAAGTTATGAGAAATATTATTTCTGTTTGACTCACCCAACCTATGATATTTGACTTCCACAGCCTTAACTAAGACAAGGAATTTTCATAATATGGATGCTAGGAATTCAAGAGATATTCACAACAAATCTACTCAGCTTTTTAATGGAGAAATGCTTATACATGTTCCCAATATCATGGAGAAACCCTCCAAAATGCTTTAACAGTCTGAAAGAACATCATTTACTTCCATAAATTGCATACTTAATGGAGCATGCTCAATTAATGGACAACACATAGTTATAAAATTTTATACCACCTCACATAACTATATACTCACTCAATTGTCATCCAAAATGATCTCATGAACATTTACAGTTTATATTTCAAATATGTGTAAATATTCAATGTGAAAATTCTGTTTTCAAAACTATTGGTAGAAGAGACCCATTGCAACAATGTTACTCACAAAACACCATATTGGAAATTAACTTCACAACTTTGTAGGGGGGAGGAGTGGGGGAATTTGGGGAGGGGAGGGATAGTAGGAGAAAAACAAGGGAAGTGGGTAACAATGCTTGACAAGAAATGTACTCATTACCTTACTGATGCCACTGTAACCCCTCTGTACAGCATCTTTACAAGAAAAGAACAGAAAGCGATGGTAGAGAGTACAGTTTAGTCTGGCAACAGCTCTAGTTCCTCATAATTTTCTTTTCTTCTATGACCATCTTCCCCTGTTAAAGGATACAGTAATCCATATCATCTGCCCACGAGCTGACTGAGAGAAGTGCACAGTTATATATCAGTTTCATTATAGAACTGTATATTGTTCACAGGTCTACACCATAAGAGAAAAGAATCACAATCAGACCAAAGATGTTGTTTCACTATCATGTTTGAGTTTAACCCTACATATACCCTCATCATGTAGTTGAGGGAGATTAGGTCTCCTCGTTTCTGAGTGTCTCATAAAGTCTCTCATTGCAGAATCATGGTTTAAAATTCCATCTCAAACAGTTGTCTCTCAAATCCTGATTAAGCCTTACCATTTTGTTGTAACAATTCATTTGGTGACATACAATTTTTTAAAAGATATAGGATGATTTCTTTCTGACTTTTATTAAATAAGCCCTTCCATCATTCATGTTAGTACTAGAAAGAATTAATACATTCTTATTTTCATCTGTGATGGGTATCTGGTACCCAGAACGGACCTGGAAGAAAGTGGTAGAGTTCCTGAATGAGCTCAGTTATTCAGACTTCATCCATGTCTCAGATGTAAGCCAGGAGTCCAAGCCTGGATTACACCCATGGATACAGATCTTGTTCATTTTCTTCCTTTTGGATGTGCCCAACAATTTCTTTCATGAAAGGGTAGTCTGAGCACTGTTCTAGACACATACAGAGGCCCTAGATCATCCGTATTACAGAATATGGATAAAAAGAAATCAAAGCTTATGACCCTATTATTCCTCTAGCACAATACAAAAGACAGAGAAAACACTCCTATCAGAAGATGAGACCCAGCACAAGCACTCAAATCAATATAGCAGAACCAAGTTTTGGTGTGTCAGAAAATCATATCCTGCATAGCATCTTATTTCCCCATTTAAGTCTGACTAGATGATTCTTGTCAGTCTTCAACAGAAATTTCAACATTGATACCTATTCTTCACTAACCAAAGACTCATTTGGTCTCCAAGTTAATAACAATCATGACCTGGTGAGTATTTAAAAAGTTATGTGGAACATTAAGTCAAGGAAAACCAGGTACTAGTCTGACTAGATTGACCTTACAAAGCCAGACTTCTGTGAGAATACATATTCACTTCCAAGACGCTGTAGTGAGGATCAATGAAATACATATGTGGAAATTCTTTGAAAACTACAAAGAACTATATGTGCCTGTAGCCTTCAAGCTACCTGACCCTTATGATATCCACATAGTTTTAAGGACTAAGTCATTTTCCCATAATTTTCTACAATTAGAAATTCTTTAGATCTATTTGGAAAACATACATTCCTTTAAGTTACTAGAGGAACAGTCTTCAAGATATGTCCTATACAAAATGTGTCTATATTAGATGTTAGATTTTAAAGAGTATACCTTTTAAAGACACATTCTTGAAACTTTAATAAATTCACAGCAGTCAAAAATATATGAAAAAAGAAAATATATGAAAATTTTTTTCTCTAAAAAGTTGTTACTGTTTTCTCTTATCTACCTGTGGGAAGGTAAGTATCTTTCTAGCCCACAGAAAAACTATTTTATTAGTTCTTTAATGGCTAAACATGGAATAGAATTAAGTTCTGGTCATAGAGTTGTATGAATGATCATATTATTGGGTATAAGCTATAGGTAATGATCACCATTTTCACGCAAAAGCATGAAAAATTTCCATGCCCTATTCACTTATCAACAACTGCTTAATAAAGGCTAATGGTGTCGGTGTGGATGCTTCTATGAATTTTGTGTCTTCTTATTATAGACATCATATAAAGAAAAGTTGACAGTGAACCAGGACTTACTCTGATTATGTTAGGAATGGGGTTGGAATTGTTTTCATCTGCTCAGCACCATTAGCTCACGCCTGTAATCCTAGCTACTCAGGAGACTGGGATCTGAGGATCACGGTTCAAAGCCAGCCCAGGCAGGAAAGTCCGTGAGACTCTTATCTCCAATAAACCACTCAGAAAACCAGAAGTGGCACTGTGGCTCATGTGGTAGAGCACTAGCCTTGAGCTGAAGAGCTGAGGGACAGTGCCTAGGCCCAGAGTTCAAGCCCCATGAAAAAGAATAGTTTCATCTGAGATAATACTGGGCATATAACACTCACAAACTCTCTTTCTCACTCTCTCACTCTCCCTTCTTTCCCTCTGCACACACATGCAAACACTTGGTTTTCCCAAATTTTTTCAACAATCACAAGAATCTCTATCTTCTATCCCTTGCATGTGACTCCAAAGATATCATAAGGGCAAGGGAGAACATTTCAATAAGGATCCAGTCAAAGAAATAGAAACAGACTTTCCAACAGACAAGTGGTTAGATAGGTATGAGAGGATATAGTAAAGCAATAGGAAACATTGTGGTAACACCAGGACATGTCCTAGTAATACTAGGACATCTACATCTGGTAGAAGTTACCTCCTTAGGAATCAGATTGCAGCCAGAATAGAACCATCAGGACTTGGAAACCAGGAAGGGGAATCTTCCAGTGATAACTCCCTCGTGAGGAAGGAATAATCACCACCCACTGTTGTTACATCTGAGTGGCATAATAAGGCCAGTTCTAGAAGAATAGGAGACAAGTGGAAATTGGAGCCAATTACAAATACTCCAGGTGAAGGGGCTTGGCTGAGGTGCTATTTATCAGAAGATTATGTAAAACAGACTAGAGAAACTGCCTTCTCCCTTCCTTAGTTTTATGGAGTCCTTTGAGTGTACCCTATTAACAGAACTCACAGAGAAACAGCTTACAGAAAAGTAAAATCTTCTAGAGCTTAGCCCTGGTATCACAAAGCATGATATGGAAGGGAGTTAAGAAAGATTCATAATCTGTCCTGGGATCCTAACAATAGAGATCTGCAAACTGATAAAAACAAGTCACTCTGAATGTTCCTGGTGGCTGACATTTTGTGGGAGAATAGTTGCTTAAATGCAGACCTTATTTTATGTGCTACTTCTGCTTTCCTGCTGTCTTTCTTGTTCTCTAACATCAGGTTAACCAATTATGTACGTGAAATTTTTGTTATGATCGTTTCCTAATGAGAAAAGATATTGCTTGATACTCTTGTCCTCTCCAAACCTTACAGACTCCAAAGGATCTAATAGTGGCAATGCCAGACCTGCTCAGTTCTTTGACATACACTGACCTGCTTACTGCAAAAAGTCTTGTCTGCCTGGATCCAGCACAATTTTCCTAACTGGTGCCTCATGCTGCATGCTGATCTCTAACTCTTCGGACTAGTTAGTCCAAGCACTCTTTACAACCAATGTTTCCATCAAATGCCATATTGTTTTCAGTTTGATAGATTTTACTTGTGACCAACGCCTCAGCAGTGTCATGCCTCCTAGGACTTCCACAGCAATTCACAGAGAATTACTCTGTGTCCTTTTCCAGCTCTTTTGCATGCTGTTTGAAAGGTTGCATGTAGGAAAGTATATACTTGGATGGAGGAAGAATAAGTTAGGAAAAAAATATTAGCCCACATACGTGCATGTATATATGTATACAGATAGATAGATAGATGATAGATAGATAGATATCCATCCTTCTTGTTGACATTCTCAGTTTTCACACAGTATTTTTTTCAAATAGTTAGTGTTTCCACTTTACCAAAGTTGAGCAAATTGAAAGAACTTACTCCAAGCAGAACTCAGATTTAAGCCCAGTTCTAAAACCTGTACACAACTGACACATTGCTTTTCAATGTGATAAAAGCACTAGATACAAGCATCAGCTAGCCTGAAAAGTTAATAGAATGGCTCATCTTAGGTGATGATTAAATATTGTGTCTATGTCCTAAACTGATTGTACCCTTTTTATTTTTTTATGTTGAGACTGAAGTTTATTCTTTAAATATGTTCAGAGGGGTTACAGTTACATGAGTAAGGTAATGAGTACATTTCCTATGGAGCATTGTTACCTCCTCCTTTGTTTTTCCTCTACCATCGCTTCCCTCCCCACCTCCCCAACTCCTCCCTCTCTCTCTCCAACAAGTTGTAAAGTTCGTTTTCAACAGAGTGTCTTGTACATCTTATTGTTACAATGGGTCAACCTGTATTCCTATTTAAGCATTTTGTTTTGTTCCTTACCCTCCCCAAATTAGAAAAATGTTTTATTTCCCTTATTTACAATAATTAGTATATGTCTAGGATAACCTTATCAGCTGAGCAGAATAGCTCAATAGCTATGTATATATGACCATATATGACGATGCTATACGAGATGAACTCCAAGACATAGACAAAAGAAGTTTTTCTTCATTATTGTTGTTTTAATATACTATCTGATTTTTTTGTTTCTTTTGTATGTTCTTCCTCCTGTGGTATATCGCCTGCTGTTACTGTATTTGATTTTGGTACCCAGGTATTGCATATACGTTTATTTGAACTGGGGAAGGAAAGTGGAACAACAGAATGGTGAGACAAAGTACAAGGGGGAACCAATGCAACCACGATATACACAAGACAATACGGTGGAAATGATCTGTACAACTTGTGGGAGAGAGGGAAAGTAGGACATAGTAGGAGGGAAAGGGTAGCAAGTCTGACAAGAATGTACTTATTACTTGTATAAATGTAACCCCTCTGTACATCACCTTGACAATAAAAAAGAACAACCTTTTTGACTCGTTTAATTTTAGCAAAACTCTACAAGATTGATGCTGTTATTAGCAATCCCATATATGATTATAAAAGTATATATGATATAAAGTATATATGATATAACCAAAAAGTCAGAGCTAGAAGTAGCAGAACCAAGATATGAATGTAGGATGAAAGTGTGGCTCAAGTGGTAGAGTACCTGTCTAAGAAGCATTAGGCCATCATATGTATATGCGCATGTGCACACACGAGCACGCGCGCGGCGCGCACACACACACACACACACACACACAGAGGGTGATTCTGGCTTTTAGACAGGACTTCCTCTTGTGTAAGAGGCTAAAGGAAGAAGAGTAAGCGAGAACAGAGCGCCCACCAGTGGGGATACATGTGTGGAAATTTTAATAAACACAGCTATGATTATGTTTATTGTAAAAGAATGCATAATTAAATGAAAGGTACCATTAGTTTTAGAGAACCAGAGTTGATAACTTTTGAGCTGATTCCTAAGGATATGAAAGGTGAATTGTAAAGATTTGAAAGTAGAATCATCAGGCTCTAGCAATGTGGTGGAGGAGCTAGGAGTCCAGGATGGCTTCCTATAGGAACAGATCTAAAGCAATAGATTCAGAGATTTATTGTAAAAAAAAGTTTTAATATATGGCTAGAGTTGGGCAGCCAGGAAGAAAAAGACATAGCCATAAAGTTAAGGGTCATGACTGAGCTTAGAAGGAAAAGATGTTTGTGATTGTGGAAGAATTGGCCTAGAAAAAGTGTGCAGCAGAGACCAGGAAAGAAAGGAAGAGAAAGAAGGAAAGAAAGAAGGAAAGAAAGGAAGGAAGGAAGGAAGGAAGGAAAGAAGGAAGGAGGAAGGAAAGGAAAAAGGAAAGGAAGAATAGAAAGCAAGGAAGGAAGGAAGGAAGGAAGGAAGGAAGAAAGAAGAAAGAAAGAAAGAAAGAAAGAAAGAAAGAAAGAAAGAAAGAAAGAAAGAAAGAAAGAAAGAAAGAAAGAAAGAAAGAAAGAAAGAAAGAAAGGAAGAAAGAAAGGAAGGAAAGAAAAGAAAACAGATTTTTTCTTACTCCTTCTGGACATGTGCCTACTATATTAATAGTATATATGCAATAAATAAAAAGGCATAGAAAGAGAAAACACCCAATGTCAGAAACTGGTTCCCAATCAACTGGGTCTTGGTGCTGCTGTGAGGTGGTCTGGTGTATCAGCTAAATCTTAGCTTTGTCTGTTGAAAATAAATCACCAGACAAGAGCACTCAAAACATGAACATTTTGCAAACCATAAAAGTAAGTATACAGTGACTCACACCTCTAATCTTAGTTACTCAGGAATCTCTGATATGATTATGATAATTTGAAGCCAGCCTGGATGGAAAATTCTAATAGACTCTTATCTTCAATTAACCAGTAAAATAAAGAATCAGAACTGAATCTATAGCTCAAGTAGTAGAGTGCCAGCCTTTAGCCAAAATGCTAAGGGATGGTGCCCAGGCCCTACTGTCACTTGTTCTAATAACAATACAAGTGTTCAGATCTGCACACAAACACACAGTAGGAACCAGATCTTAACCATACTAATATGAATACCTGCTGCCTCTATCAATTAAAGCTTTCTTTGAGTGTGGTGCTTCAGTACTAAAGAACTTAGATGATATCCACCACTCTTGCCTTGTTTTCATTTATCCTTCTTATAAATAATAATTAATCCGATACACAACCCACAGAATTATACCTACTGACTGACAGTACCCAGGCTTGGAGTATCCCCCATGCCAAAATCATACAAAACATACTCAAACCTTATAATTTCTTTTTTTGCTATTTAAAAAATTATTAAGTAGTTGAACATAGGGGATGCCATAAATTAAATCTGTTTATGAATATAATATATCTTGATCAATGTAACCCTTTCACAATTCTCACACAATTCCTCCACTACTCTTCCCTTCCCTCACTCTTCTTAATTTTGTAGCATACACTTTGTATTCTTGACTGTATTCTTCCCCACTTCTCCTCTCCATTTTTCCACCGATTTCTCCTAGATTCCACATCATCCCTTTTGAGTATCTGTATCCTGGTGTTTTATTTTGCTGAATTTTGTAATTTCTTACTACCCAAGTTATCTCATAGTTCCATATGGCCATGTTCTTTCTTGATGCAAGGAATAATTAGAACAACTAAGTCAAGCACAGGTATGCTCATGATAGTGTTTCCTGGAGATTGCTGAGAGAAAGGAACATTTCTAGATTGTTTTTATAACATATATGCACATATGTACATATATTATACATGATACATATATTCATATGCACGTATATGTACACATATATGTATGTGTACCTGTGTATATACATGCATACACCACGCACAAACGTACACACACATATATATATGAACTGATGTATCCTTCCCTATTTCTTGGAAAGCTGAGGAGTGTAATGGAGCTCAGGGTGTAAATGTAAAGCACTCAGAATCTGGGGACCTCAATATATATATATATATATATACATATATATATATATACATATATATATATATATGTATATATATATATATATTGTGCCAGGCTTGGGGCTTGAACTTAGGGCCTGAGTGCTGTCCCTAAGCTTTTTTTCCCATTATTTCATTGGTATTCTTTTTTTGTATGCTATTATTGTAAAAGTACTATACAGAGGGGTTACAGTTACATGAGTAAGATTATGAGTACATTTCCTACTGAGGGTTGTTACCTCTTTCTTTGTTTTTCCCCTACCATCCCTTCCCCCCCCCCCACAACAAAATGTTGAAATAAGGATACAAGTTGACCCACTTTAACAATGAGATGTATAAGACACTATGCTGAAAACAAATTTTATAACTTCGGGGAGGGGGAAGAGAGGAGTTGGGGAGGTATCCCTAAGATTTTATGCTTAAAGCCAAGGCTAGTGCTCTAGCCTTGAGCCACAGTTTCATTTATGCTTTTTTTTGGTGTTTACTTGGCTTCTAATAGACTCAGATCATCTGAGTTTCTTGAGTATATAGAATTACAGATGTGAGCCACTGGCACCCACCTCTCTTTTTATCTATATTTGTTCCTGTTGTGGCAAATTAAAGTTCTTTTATTTATTTATTTTTTATTTTTATTGTGAAAATACTGTACAGAGGGGTTACAATTACATGGGCAAGATAATGAGTACATTTCTTATCAAGCATTCCTCCTTTGTTTCCTCTTCCCATCCCTTAAATTAAAGTTCTTGTATGCTTTACTGATTTAAAGTGATTAATATTGACTAACATGAGTTTATTAACTAAATAGGTTATTTATTATTAAAGGAACCATTTGGAGGTTTTATTTAAAAAATAAACTGAATCAGTAGAAATTTTTGTTGTAAATCGAACATAACTTTAAACCCTCAAAATCTAACCATAAGTCCTTTAAAAGTAATAAATCTCTAATAAATTTGACACACAGCTTTTTTTCAAACAAGTGCAATAAAATAAGTTACAGAAGCATCCATGTTCAAATTGTCAGCCATTATTAGTTTTCTGGGTTTTTATTGTTATTCAAATAGCATTTTTGTTTCAATCATATCTGAAATTGTCACATGTCAAATATTCCAACTATTTACATGATAGTGCTGGATGACAATGACTCCTCTGTTTTTCAGTAAAAGGTAAAAAGATATAAACCCTTCATTATTTCTTGACATAATGTATTGTTAAAAAATGTGATGAATACAGTTTGACAAACCCAGTCACCATATGAGATATCACAAGAAAACAAGGATAACTATGTTTATTGGGACTGAGGAGAAAAAACAAAAACATACCATTAAAGATTTAAAAAAAAAACCCAAGCCATTGGAAAACAAGTTAATAATACACCTGAACAGAATTTGTTCAAAATTTTGTACAAAGCCCTTCTATCCATGATGCATTCTTATGTGTATTATTTAGGTTTTAGATATTGTTTGTTCCCACTGAAAAACATTAAAATTATTACAATAAGGGGCCCTGTTCAGATTTTGTCTTTTAAATATGAGGGAAACTGGTGTTTTCCAAAGGACCTCTCTCTGTATGTTGATGACTTGAAGCTCATGTTTTCTTCTAGGTTCCATGGTAATTTTAAGTGAACTATACTTCAGCTACGCTGTTTTTCTGAGACTGAACCCTATCTCTGAACTGTGCTAAAATAACCTTGCATTATCCTAATTAGGATTATTCACAATACACACATATTGCAAAAGGCCATTTTCATTTTCAATTAGTTGAAAAGGATTAGTTGCAGTCATACCCACATGGTCCTGAATGCTATCATTATTAAACTCAATATTTTTTATTGCTGTTAAAATTACGCTTCTTGCAAATATAACTTAGCTAATGGAGTAAAAAGATGGTCTCTTCCTGACAAATCATTCTCTTCTAAAGAAAATTGTAAAGGTAACAATACATAAATGGAAGAAAATATATGTGTGGTAAAGAGACTGTTTAATCACAAGTAATGGCAAACCTAAAATTAGTTCCAATTAAAAGAGAAATGCATGCAAACCAGTCTGAATGTAGCAGATAAAGGGTGGCATGCAGGAGAGATTAGTACGCAGTAGCATATAAGAGGACCCCAGGTGCAGTACTTTCTCATTATACCTATTCTTGAGCAGCCATGTAGTGAGTACACAGTAAACCTAAAAAGAAAAAAAAAAGGAGAAGAAAGGATAGAAAAAAGCTTCTAAGAAATAATTTTACATGGTGGCTACACTTGAGATGAACAAGTACATGATTTTTGGAAGAAAGACCATAACAACTTGGATTTTACTTCCAAAATACAGTGGCATGTTAATTGCTTGATCAGTCAAATGAAACTAAATGTAATTAAGACTAGTGTGGGGTTAATTTGATCCATAATTATGTTATATAAAGTAAATGAAAATTGTTTCTTTCCTAAATTGCAATTCATTAAAATTACAGATATTAAAATAAGATACTATAAAATTACATGAAGCATGTACACGTTAATAGCCATTAGTAATAGCTTGATATTTCTACCTAAGCAACAGTTTATTAAAATGTCGAAAGGTAATATTTGACTACTCGCATGAGTTTTTTAACTCTGTTTTGTTACTCTTGTAAGGTGTGTGTGTGTGGGGGGGGAGAGAGAGAGAGAGAGAAAGAAGGAAGTAGTTAGGGGATAGATAGACACATATACACACATGTATGTATATATAGAGAGAGGGAGAGAGAGAGACTTTAAATGAAAGTATTTCTTGTCTTTGTTTCTGCCAATCTTTCCATGTTTATCTTCTGCTTAAACACATGAGGTTCAATTCCCACGTGAACTGGATTATTTAAATTACACCACAGGTATTTAACATTCAAAATACAGTAAAGATTTCATATGTATAGAATATAAAATATTTAAAATATTATTTTAAAGAACAAATGGCAACTTTAAACTATAGTTATAAATCTAGTTACGTAATATTTTGGTGTTAAACATTGAAGAATTGGACATTAAAAATATCAAGGAACAAATGGAAGTACTCTTTATTGAGTGCTAACTTTGTTCTGAGCATGTAGGATGTATCTTAAATAACCATTTTTTAATCCTTTAATCGAGTTGATATTATTTACAGATGACAGGTTAAGAAGCTGCTTTAAGTCATGGAGCTCTTTGTCCCATTTACTATGAAGTGGGATCATGACATTCTATTAGACCTGATGTCAAAATATAGGAAAACCAATCAGTTTGTTCTGCTATAACATATATTTTAGCTCTAACTTTATATTCTTGGGATAATTTGTTTCTGTGAATATTAAAAAAAAACAAAATGTAAAATGTACATAATCTCTGTGACAATTTGTGTGGCATCAGATACAAATTGGATAGGTAATCCTATCCTTTGAGCTAGTAAAATTAGCTACAGGTCCTTCTTCAGAGCAGAGATAGAAGCCCTGATGGCAAGTGAAACTATCTCACTGAATAGTAAGGAGTGCCTGGAGTGGTGTGGTAGTGCATACATGCAGTCCCAGCACTAGGAGGCAGAGGGAGGAGGACCATGAATTCCAGGCTAGCCAGGACCACAAGGGGAGAATCTGTCTCACAAAAACAAAATGAATTGGAACAACATCAATGAAAGAATAGAAAGATGTCTTACAGAAGACGTGATATAAGCACACTCAAACTATCTGAGGGCAAGAGCCAAAAGCATTTGGCTATTATACTATTTGTTGGGAAGGAAAAGATGAGGATAGAGAAAGGAAGTTCAAAATATTAAAGGTATTTCTACATTTTTTTCTGAATAGTCCAGTCCTCATGTGTGGCCATACTTTCTGCTTTTTTTTTTTTTTTTTAGCACAACTATGTTTATTGCAGCATTATTTACCATAAGATATGGAACCAACCCAGATGCCCCTCAGTAGATGAATGGATCAAGAAAATGTGGTACATATACACAATGGAATTCTATGCCTCCACCAGAAAGAATGACTTTCTGCTTTTACTTATGTTGGAAATTGGAAAAATTGATGATGACTTGAAGCTTTGGTAAAATTTAAATGTAAAGCTATTAGAACAGGATGTAGTACAATAAATGCTCAGTAACAGCACTTTATCAGTGAGCAAACCAGACACACAAATTTCAGTAATATAAAATCCTACCATATTAACTGCAGTATGTAAATATTAACAGTTCTCAATAATTTATTACAGTATTTTAATTAAGACAGCCATCTTAAATTTCTTGAAGTTCCCTTTCTCTTTACTGAAAGCCATGTTTCTTACATTAAAAACGAAAACTAAAGGATATTCATGCTTAATGAGTTGCCAGAACACATTATTTATAGTAAGCATGTACACTTAACAAACCAAATATTTAGTATTTCATGCATGAAAAATAGGGATATATTAGAGTCATTAGTATTCCAGGTGAGGCAGGACATGCAAATTTACTCAGCTATTAGAGATTGAGTCATACACGATTTAATATAACAAAATAGTTTATGTATATTAGAGTAAACAGTGGAATCACAATAGGAAAAAAAATGGATTTGGTTCAGATGTTGAGCTGCTATGTAAACCAATTATCTATCCAGAGGGAAACAGCTCTGTCTACAACTACTTAGGCTCTAGGGCCTATTACAAACCCTGGAGTGGGCTGTTGTTTCTGTTCTCAAGGGATTTCACCACGTCACACTAGAAATAGCTGACAATAATTAGAAAGCCAGCTTCTGCCAGTATTGCACACATTTTTAATACCTTCCTAAGTATTGTGGGAGATAATACATAAGGTCTTTAGAATTCTAGTCATGCCACAACAAGCCAAGGAAAGGACAACTAGACAATAGCCCCAAACTGGACTGTGACAGGCTAATTATTGTGGCTTCATTATAAAACCTCTTTTTACATAGGTCACCTGGGAAGTGTAATTAAAAATGCATTATTGGTGTATTTTTTATTGAAGCAATTAAATTAAAAAGCCAAAAAAATAATTATATGAGGAGCAAATAATAATGTTGGTCAACAGCGTTTATCTAAGAAAGCGAGAACACGTTAGTGGTTCATTAGCAGTAAATGTGTTAACGGGAATCTGTTTGAAAAATGAGCCATAGAATGGCTTTTAAATACGCAGATTAAAGGATTTATAATGTCAAGTTTAACACAGAAATTATAGATAGTATTACATAACCATGAATAATAGCACCTTTAATCTGACTTAGTAAAATGATTTACATCATACTTTGTGCTGTCGTATGAGTGTTTTATGTGCTACATCTCAGATAGACAGTTCCCTTATATTTTAAACACTTTATGAATCTTTTTGCTTTCTAATTATGTTGCATCTAAATTATTGGATGTTAAAATATGTATCTTCCAGGGCAGAATACTTGTTTTGGATTTTCATTTTGTATAGGAATGACAAAATATGATCACATTTATTTATGAATTTTTTATGAAGCCTTTAAAATACAAAGCAATTATTCTTCCTATCTTAAAACTCTCTTGATACTGCTTGCATCATCATTATCATCATCACCATTATATTACCACAGTTGCTATAGTACCTACTACATGCAATGAACTAAACATTGCCAGTTATGTAATATTATTTATTCTTAAGTCTATAAATTTAGGATATTGATATCAACCCAAATTTAATCAACCTATATATTTATTGTAACAAAAATTATTCTTGAATATACTATCCTAAAATAGCAGTAATATTTTTTCCTATATTACTAGAAGTCTCTCATATTTTAGAGATCATTCTTGAGATATATTAAGGAAATAAGCAAGGGTCTACAAATAAGTAAGACTCCCAAATTCTTTTGTTCCTATTGAAAAGTCAAACTCAAAAAGGAAAATAAGCATCAATTATGGAAGATTGTGGATGCCAGGATTTATATGTAGATGAAAGGACAAGTCATAGAGATATAACAGCTAAGTTTGTAGGGGTATGTGGGGTATGATTAAAGAAATTATGATTGAGAGCAATGAAAGTGTTTAATTATGTCCAATCTTAAGATTGAATGGTCATAAACCAATTACTACCTAATGAATCTATATTATATTTTGATATATTATAATTACTTTTCTTGACAATTTTACTATTGTTCTGTGGCATTAGAATTTTTATCAATGTTGGTATCAGTAGCTACTACCTTTGAACACTTCTCTTGTGTTAAAGGCTTCAGAGACTTTATCACTAGGCATTACCTGTCACTGGGGTAAATTATTATAATTTTTGATGTGAGAAACTTATAGTTTAGGGAGTCAGATGACTTTTCCAAGGATATACTGCAGAAAAATTAAGCTTGAATTTGAAATCAGTCTATCCAGATCAAAGCATACGTTTTGCAGCATTACAAATTAAGAATTTATAGTAGACATAAAAAAAAGTACTGAACATAGTGAAATTCTTTCGGAACTATTAATATCTTGCCCCATATATATATATATATATATATATATATATATATATATATGTATATATACACACACATTCACAGCACTCTGTAGGAAAAGAGCTGGGGTATGAAAGGGAGTTTATTTTAGTCTAAACACTTGCCTCTTCCATTATGCTCTGCTGCCTCGACTGTAGCTGCTGCCTTTGATGGCTTCAAAGTCATCTTCTTCCTGGCATTCTTTAGATTGACATACCAATAACCAGTTCAATGGTTAAGAAACTATTTTGCAAGCAATGCTGACTTGGATAGCATCACAGACCTGCCCCAATTTTCACTTTCTGTCCAGAAGTTGAATTAACTAATTCGTATCAACAGCCACACTGAGTCACCCAATAATATCTGGAATGCTCGGACTGAATCTAGGACCTATAAATTTTGAATAGTTGGTAGGCAGACATTTAAAATACACTAATTTGAGAAAGAAAATTTATCACTTTAAAAGTCCAAAACTTTTATCTGAAAAGAGAGATTTCTAGGACAGATTAGTTCTGAGAAAATAAATGATTCTTTTCAGATGCACATACAATCCAATGACCTTCTATGAAAATTAAAATTAAAATTCTTTTAGATCCCAGAACACACAAATTATCTGTCTGAGAACAAGAGAACTTTGGAGGAAATAGAGAACTTTGGAGGAAATACATTTGTTTGAGATATAAAAGAGTGAAAGAGATGTCCCAATTTTTATTGAGCAGATTTAAGAAGAACAGGGGATGGAGGGGAGAATCTGTGAGAATTTATAGAGTAGAGAGAGCTTTGTCAAAATTCAAAAATATGAAATGGTGCACAGAATTAAAGCAATAGAGTCATTTTCGTCTACTTCAACACCTGGAAATTGGAAGGCTATTCTGAATGGTGTTTTCTTTATTTATTAAATGTAATAGAAAACAATAGATTGGACAGTTTTCTTTTTATTTCCACGAATTTTTGTTAAGTTTTGGTATAAATTATATACTTTCTTCTTTATTTTCATTGTATATTTTGTTCTTATATGATCACATTTACTATAATGGAAATTGTTTTAAAACTTTATAAAACAGGAAAAACAATGAGTTTTTGAGCAGTTTCTAGAATTTAGGATTTAGAAAGAGAGCGAACAACTCAAGTTTTATTCTGTACCACAGTGATAACTAAGATGAGGATAGCTTTGTCAATCACAAGTAAAGTAGTACTGGAGAGGCCACAGAATTATGGCTTCAGTGATATGGGGACCTAATTTAATTTGTAAAAATTTCAATTCTGCTTCATAACACTATAATTGCCAAAAATAATTATCATATTAAATATAGTCACTTATATATATATATATATATATACTTAATCAAGAAAAAAGAAAGTTATTAAAAAATCTCAAAAGTATGAGATTAAGGAGAGAAAAATTGATCTTTATTTTTTTCTGTCTTGACCTACTGATTTAACCTAATGATACCAAGGTAGTCCTTAATATATAATATTTTTATACCACTTTCTCAATTTTAAAGTGATGGTCTATATACTGCCTCATTTGACTTTCACTGTAATTCTGTGGGTAAATAATGAGATAACTGGATATACTCAGTAGATGTATATCACTGTAGATTGTACAAAGCCCTTATTTATATTGCTAATGTTTATATTTCTATCAGTTTCCTTATTGTTCACTTCTGAGGTTTCTATATAAATTGAAATACATTTTAAATCTAATTTATTTTCTTTATATCAAATTTGTTTTATTGAATATGGTATATCATCTACAATGGAGAGATATTAAATGTCAGTTCATTGGAGATTATTTTTATCTATTGGGTTTTCTTGGCATTGATATCCTATATGATGGTTACACTCTATTTCTGAAAACTGATATAGATGCTCAAGAAGTAAGATAAGAAACTTTCAAACTTTTCAAAGTGAATATGCAATCTGATCCTGTAACCAGCAATGTACCACTGATTCACTATCTCTGTACTCTTGCATTGCTGTATTTTATTTTATTTCACTGTATTATATTTATATCTCAATGTGATTTTAATCAGCATTCCCCTAAAAGCTCATGAAACTAAACACCTTTTTGATGTGTTTCTTTGCCATTTTGCATCCTCTAAGTAAAGTGTTCATGATTTTGCCCATCTTCTAATTAGTTTGATGCTAATATTAAGGTTTATTTTTGTTGTGCTGGTACTGGGGCTTTAACTCAGGGCCTAGTCGCTGTTCCTGAGCTTATTTGCTCAAGGCTAGTGCTCTACCACTTTGAGCCACAGTTCCACTTCTGGTTTTCTGGTGGTTAATTGGACAAAATTGGACTTTCTTACCTGAGTTGACTTTGAACCATGATCCTCAGTTCATAGCCTCCTTAGTAGCTAAGACTGCAGGCATGAGCCACTGGCACCCAGCTGGATTTCTTAAGTTACCCAGTAAATCTATGGTTCATCCTGCATAGAGAATACAGGGAAAAGGATTTGGAAGGTGTGACCAATGGATGATCTTGCCATGTGTGAAGTTTCAAGGGTTTACTGGACATGTAGGTACACCAGCGCAGCACCTGTTTAACTTGAATAGGTGATGATCATTTGGCAATCTTGACAATACATATAATATTGTACAGTGGATGCCTAAGACACTGGCTCTGTACAACATCACACTTTAAATGTTCATATTGGTCTAACGATATCTTTACCCTTCCATACCAACAAGAGGCCAGAATATGATAACCTGAGGTTTGCTAAAGGAACCAATAAAAATAAATAAATAAATAAAATAAAACACTAGAGGGGAAAGATGTGGACAAGCTGAACAGAGAGAAAGGAGGTACAGCAAGAAGATAACAATTGCTTGTGCTCCTTTTCAGTATCACCCATGCTAAGGGAGGCCTATTTCCAGAAAATACCATCAAGTGTAAAACACTAGTAAAAAGCCTGCCAGAGAATTAGCATCAAAGATTAATGTAAGAAGAAAAGATGAAGGTTGCTCTTCACGACACAAAACCAACAAAACTAATACTATAAAATAATATAGTTAGAACATTTGTGAAAACTTTACAAAGCGTCATAAGGAGTAATTTTAAAACCATAAAGATCCGGGTGCCGGTGGCTCATGCCTGTAATCCTAGCTACTCAGGAGGCTGAGATCTGAGGATAGCGGTTCAAAGCCAGCCTGGGCAGGAAAGTTCGTGAGACTCTTATCTCCAATAAACCATTAGAAAACCAGAAGTGGCGCTGTGGCTCAAGGGGTAGAGCGTTCACCTTGAGCTGAAGAGCTCAGGGACAGCGCCCAAGCCCAGAGTTGAAGCCCCACGACCGACAAAAACAAAACAAAACAAAAACCACAAAGAGAGTAGTAGAAATTCCAGGTGTGAAATTCAAGTGACACAAACTTCTTTTCCATTCTAGAGGAAACTAGTTGGGGTTTTTTTTGTTTATTTGTTTTCCTCAATTATGTTGTGCTTCATTATTTTCCAACATTGGGATAGACTCTCACGAGCTTTAGTAGTTTTTAGAGTAGTCCTGAGAGAAAAAATGGTAACCTTGATGACCTCTCTGTGTTCTGAAACTCTTGAATTCTGTGTGTGTTCACACCTCTGTTTCTCCTTTTATTGGTCAAGGCCTAACTTATCTTTTCCTACTGGTTTCAACTCAACAAATACTAAGCATGGTGCCTCCAAGTTAATCATTCCAATTCATCAAATTAGTGTTTTAAAAAACAATTTAAATAAATCAAATAACCAAATTTCTACAAAAATCTTTCATCTTAAAAACATGCACTAATCTATCTGGTCCCTGTGTAAGTATGACAGCTAAATTATAGATAGGGAAATTAAAAGGTTAATAATAGAAAATGATGACATATCAGAAAGGTATCGATGGTATGATATTTTTAGTATTATTTAATTTAGGTAATTTTGTTCTGTCAATTTTTTTCCTGTTGATAAATTATTCAATAACTTTATTTTTTCTAGAGAAATTATATAAGTAACTGAACTAGTAGTTCATACTAAAAATAATTATTATTACTGAGACATTCTAGCAAAATCATAAATAATTATTTTCATTTTTCATTCAGCTATTCCAGAGTCTTTTAATATTTCACAATGATTAACTCATTAATCCTTGGATACTCTCAGTGGTAAAGGTAAATAATCTGAATAATTTTATTTTGCTGATTTTGAAAAGCTATTTTAAAATGATTTCTGTCCTTTACTGTTTGATGGGGAAAATACTAACATATCGCGATTCTTTAATCCTTACCAAGACCATTTTACTACCAAAACTAGTGAATGAATTTCTGGGAAAGTAAAGCTGATTGACAGGCTTTGTTTTCTAAGCAGCCCACATCTCCTTTGCTTTCTTGCTCCGTCAGCAATATTGTTTTTGTAACTTGTTTATTGGGCTTCATTCTAGGTCACCCCATTACTGAAATTTTCTTTTTGGACATTCTTCCCAGTTGAACACTTTCCCTTAGTATTATCACAAATTGAATGCTTCCTTCACAGATGTGTATTGTATTAGGTGATATCAAATTTTATTCCATATTAGCAAATTTTACTTTAAAATCATATTGTTTGTTTCACCCAAAGGTCACTAAATTAAATTCTATCACTTTTGTTCTTTTTCTGGCTTTTTTTTTTTTCTTGTGGAAATCATCCAGGCCAGATTTAAAGAGAAATCATCTATCCTTACCATGGGCAATAAGGTGTTTCTCTCAAGTACTCACAGTAGTAGCATCTGGACATCGTAACAGCTAGAATATTTTAATTACTTCCTCAACTAATCCCTCACTTTTCTTCTCCATTTTTCAAATGTAGTGACTGGAATATAACTATTTGATTAAAAATACTTCTCTACAAAAGTCAGGGAATTCAATTCCACAATTTCAGTCATCAGATAAAATGATTAATTACAAATAATGATTTCGTAAAAATAAACTTGAAAAGCTCTAAAAATATAGAGGAAGTAATGCATGTTCACATGCTTGTGTACATGTACACACTAAAATTCAATTTAGAAAGAAAAAATCAGAAGATACAATGAAAATTTGTTATTCAAATTGCCATGGGGTGGGATACTCGAGAAGTTATCGTGACACGGTTTTTTCCTCATCTTTAAGATACTAAGAATAAAAAAAAATTACCAGAAGAGAAACTAGTTGCTCCCTTTACAGGAAGGGGGCACATGGTATGTTTCTGTTATTCTATGTTGTGTAAAAACACGTAAGTTCAAATACCATTTAGAGCTGGGCGCTGGTGACTCATGCCTGTAATCCTAGCTACTCAGGAGGCTGAGATCTGAGCACTGCAGTTCAAATCCAGCCAGGCAGGAAAGTCAGTGCGACTCTTATCTCCAATCAACCACCAGAAAACTGGAAGTGGCACTGTGGCTTAAGTGGTAGAGCACTCACCTTGAGCTGAAGATCTGAGGGACAGGCCCAAGCCCAGAGTTCAAGCCTCTAGACTGAACAGATAAGTAGATAGATAGGTAGACAGGTAGATAGATAGGTAGATAGGTAAATAGAAAGATAGATAGATAGATAGATAGATAGATAGATAGATAGATAGATAGATAGATAGATAGATAGATAGATAAATAGATAGATAGAAAATTTAGATTGGGTTTCTTCTGGTTGTAACAATTACTTCAGCTATCAGAAGACATCCTTAATAAACTAGAGCATTGGATAGCTAGGGAGACTAGACTGACACACTAATCATGTCATTTCTATGGCTTCTGCAATTAAGTAATTAAATGATCCATGAGTCGGTCTTACAAATATGATTGCCCATCAGTACCAAAAGAGTAAGTAATTTCTTGCATGCAATGTCACATGCAATGGTCAGTTTTAACTCTTGGCTTGACTAGACTATGGTGATTGGTCAAATACCAGACCAGTCTACAAGTTAATGTGAGAATATTTTGATTTTGTGTAAATTAATTAGATTATATGAGCTGATATAATGCGAATATAAAGGGAGATGTCATCCAATCAGTTGAAGATCTTAGGAACAAAAACTAATGCTTTTATGGTATTTTTTGTTTTTTCTTTTGTTTTTTGCCAGTCCTGGAACTTGAGATCAGGGCCAGGGAGCTCTCCCTGAGCTGTTTGTACTCAAGGCCAGTGCTCTGCCACTTGAGCCACGGAACCACTCCTGGCTTTTTCTTAGTAGTTTATTGGAGATAAGAGTCTCATGGACTTACCTGCCCTGGCTGGCTGCAAATCATGGTCCTCAGATCTCAGCCTCCTGAGTAACTAGGATTACAGACGTGAGCTGTGGGTACTCTACTAAAAGCTGATTGTATTTTTCAGAAAGATGAAATATCCCTAGAGACTAAAATACAGAATCTCTATTTCCAACATGTTGCCCTGGGAAAATTGGAATTTCAAGTTACAGTATTAGTGTGGGTCTGCTCTGTAGATCTCAGATTAGCTAGCTATCATAATCATGTGAACCAATGTTTTCAATCTGTTCCTTACGTTTGCTCTAAGAATGTCCCTAACTGCTACAGTGCAATTGATGTTTACCTTCAGACTATTTTCTTGAAGATTAGAAGAGAAATAATAGTATATCTTCATTGCTTTGGGTCAGTTGTTATTAGAACTTGTTTAAAATGATTACGTGTATGACAACCTCTGTTCTCATTGGAATCTTCCACAATTTAGTTCCTCCTTAACTGATGCCCTAATCCCCTACATATTCTGTTCTCTCTATTCTCATACATAAAAATGTTGGCTTTATCTCATGAAATACCGGTACCAGCAAGTTATTCTCATCCAAAAGTTCTATAATATCTGAAAAAAACATAAAAAGTCTTACTTGCCAAGTGCCTAGCATTTAAATCTGCCTGCTTTCATGTCTTCCTGATGCTCAATATATATCCTATATTCTAGTTAGGCCCAAATCTTTATATCTTTATTGTTCCCAAAGATACCAAATTCTCTTACACTTTGCTTTTTTCCCCTTCTTTTCTTTCTTCCTTTGTCACAATAATGAGCTTACTCTACTCTTCTGCCTACCTGAGCCTGACCTAGCATTGAACACCTGGCTGCTGTTTCATATCTAACTACAAATTTCCAGACTACACTGCGCTATAGTGAAGATCCCTTTATTTCAGTGCTGTGGTATGTCATAGACTATCATAGACTTCTGGAGTCACAAATGTTGAAAGGATATCAGAGATCATCCATTCCAACTATGATCAAAGGCTTGAAATACCTTTGTAATGTTCTCTACAGTGGTCTTTCACTCCCACCACAATATCTACAATGATGAAGAATTCACCACTTCCCGCCAATGCTATTTTATGAACAGCTCTAGATGCTAGAAAAGTCTTCCCTAAGCTATAATCTTGCATGGAAAGTAACATCTAGAAAATTAAATGTTTTCTATGCAACAGTAATTTATAATATGTTATGTCACTATCTAAACTGCCATAATACACAATAGTATTATTTTAAATGGGTATGCAGCTACTTGGAAGTCTGATACAGGAGATTTGTTTGATCTCAAGAGTTCAAGACCACACAGAGTAGCATAATAAGGACATATATATATATATATATATATATATATATATATATATATATATGTACACGTATATATTTACATATATATATATATATATATATATATATATCCCAGAATAGACAGTAAATTTAGTCCACACTGGTCAATTGAAACTGCCAGTCAATATTTGTCTCTTTTCTTGTTGTTCTGATAGGATATAATGACTTTTAATTATACTGCAGCTTGACTACAATGGTTATTTTTTAAATTAATCATGTATTCATTTACCTGTTTTGTCTTTCTTCTTTACCGTGAGGAAATAATCTTCCCTAGAAGATTATAGAGGATACTTTTCTCTTTTGTATCTAGGTCAGTGCAGTGTACATCAGTTGTTCTCAAATAATTGGTAGATTCCTTTAAAACTTATTTAAAGGAACAAACCTTGGTTAATAGAAATATTTTGAAAATTCAATAGGATACCATAGAGAAATTTCCACTGATATTTCTTATTCTTTTTCTTTCCTTTCCATACCTTTTCTTTCTTTCTTCCCTCCCTCTTTTCTTCCTTCTGTCCTTCCTTTCTTCTTTATTCTTGAAAATACATACTGATTAGTAAGTGGTACTGTTATCATTTTTTTCTTCTTCAGTAAATATGTGATTTTGGAATGAAGCTACATAGAATATGTAGATACTAGTAAAAATTAAAGTACTCAAATCTTGAAATAGGCTATAAATATGCCTGGATATTTATCTGTCTTTGAAATTAGGAGAAAGCTGTAATAGAATCTCAGACTTAGTTGAAATCTTTAAATAAAGTGGTTCCTATGTGATAACCTCTAGATTCTACTATGTTCTTTACAATTTTATTTTTAAAAATTAACTCTAGTGTTTCTAGGTTTGCAGAACATTGTATAACTTTAGCATTAGAGTTTTTGTTTGGTGGGGGGGGGGGGGTGGTTCCTTTCTTGTATATTCTTTCTCCGAGAAAAATAGAGTTTTTGCATATGTTCATCATTGTTTTAAAACATGTAGCTAATGATGAAAAGAAATAGTCTATTTAGGAAATGTGGTAAAAGAAGAAAGTCATATACTGTAATTCACCTAGAAGGGAACAGCCAAAGAAACAATTGGCAGGCAAGACAACTGACAAGATAATCTATCTAATAGATTTTTTTGTTCTATTCTCTAATTTTGGTTATCAAGGAGATACTTTGGGAACAAGAATGAAAGTAAAACAATCTTTCTTGCTAAACATTTCTTGTGTAGATGACACTAAATTTTTTTTTCAAAATGTCCACAAACAATCTTGCTGGCAAGTCAGTCAATCAGATTTCCTCCTTAAATAGTCTTTGAGGGAGCTAGCATAGCTTCATAAATGACTAGCCCAACATAGAAGGAAAACAAAAGTTGTCATCAATCTCCACTTCTGTATTTTTAAATGTATTTTTTTCATGACTTTGTTGCAAGAAAGCAAAATAAAGACTGCCTCAAAATTAAGACTGCTATAATGGAGAATACTTCTTTAACATGCATATTTGCATCTTAATTTAAAAAAACACTTGTAAAAAGTCTATTTCCTGCTTACAGAATCTATGAAAATGGTGATCATTACATCTGTGACACTTTTTTATGTCTGTTTCTTCATAACCACATTATTTTCAATTCCATTATTCAACAACAGAGACAGCTTTTGCTTAGAAAAATCATAGATGGATGAGAGATAGAGATGAGTGTGAGCATATATATTTTTGTTATATGCAGATGTTTCTTGGATTACAATGTTTTAATGATAACTTCTATTTTAATGTTATGAAAGTGAAATGAAAATACACATATTAAATAGAAAACTGTACTTCAAGTTTTGTATTCTGATTATTTCTCAGAATAGCCATATACAATATGATCTTTTCTGTCATTAGGTCATAGAAATAGGAAAAACCTGAAATATCAGAACTAAACAGGAGAAAAAAGGCAAATATCTATGCAAGTAAAGCAACATAGTCAAATGTATTTCTTTGAGCCACTGATATTTGGGTAGAAATATGAATGAAGCCAAAGTATGAACTATGCATATATCTCAGTGAAGCTAATTGCAAGCAGAGCAGCAATGGATCCAGTTGGAATGGTTTTGAGGGATTGATCATAAAGGGACGCAGGAGGGAACAAAAAAGTGATCAGAAATGTTAGAAGTTACAAGGCATTTTTTTTATTAATTTATACTGGAATTTTGGATGTCATTCTTAATATAAAAAGAAGCACTTGGAAACATTTTTGTACACAAGAGGCACGTTTTAACTTAAGCTTTAAACACACCCGTTGACTGTTCTCTGAGGAACAGTGTTCAGAGTGCCCAGAGTAAAGGCAAAATACCAGTGAGGGGTATTAAAGAGGTTGAGGTGACAATGACAGTGAAGCAGATTGGCCTTGTAGAACTGTAGTGGAAGGTTTTCTGTACTTTGAAGTTTAAAGAGATTTAATAGGATTAATAGATTTGATAATAAATGATTTTTAAAAATCAAAGAATTGGTCTAAGATGTTGGGGCTGTATAAGTTGATGAAAGAAACTACAAGGAAAATATTTTTGTGAATTATCAAAAATTTGGATTTGGCTGGGCGCCAGTGACTTCATGCCTGTGATTCTAGCTACTCATTAAGTTGAGATCTGAGGACAGTGGTTCAATCAATGTCAGCCCAAGCAGGAAAGTCAGTGAGACTCTAATCTCCAATTAACGATTAGAAAACCGGAAGTAGTACTGTGGATCAAAGTGATAGAACACTAGCCTTGAGGAAAAAGCTCATGGACAGAGAGAGAGAGAAAGAGAGAGAGAGAGAGAGAGAGAGATTTGGACAATTAAATATGGGTACAAGGACAGTTCCCAAGGCAGAGAGAGAGAGAGAAAGAGAGAAAGGAGAGAGAGAGTGTGATTTGGACAATTAAATATGGGTACCCAAGTTGAGAAATCATGTAGTCAATTAGACATATATGTTCAAGGTTTCAGGAGTAGAACTTAACTCAGGGATGGAAATTTGAGGAATGTTAGAATATCCTGTTATCCAAAATACCCTGAGGAATGTTAGAATATCCTGTTATCCAAAATACCCAGGAGGCTGAGTTTTTTAAAATGATTCTTGTTTGCTTTTTTGCCTCCTTCTCCCTACCTCCTTACTATTCTCTCTACATATATATGTACATTTTTTTCAGTTTGCTCTTTTTTTCTTCTTTTTTTATTGTGAAAATACTGTACAGAGGGGTTACAATTACATGGGCAAGACAATGAGTTCATTTCTTATCAAGCATTGTTGCCTCCTCTTTTGTTTCCCCTTCCCATCCCTTCTCATCTACCCCCCCGCCCACCAAAGTTGTAAAGTTCATTTTTTGACATAAAGACTTGTACATCTCATTGTTGCAAAGGGTACACCTGTATCCCTATTTAAATGATTTGTTTTTTCTCTTCCCCTCCACAAATTATACCAACATCAAATACAGTGAAGCAGGGGTTATACCATGGGGGAGGGACATACAAAGCAACAAAAAAATCATCTTATAAATATGTTAGAAACAATAGCAAGAAAGAAAAAAAACATTTGAATATTTATCTTGGGGTTCATTTCACCTAACATCAACTTATCTGACCTTTTCTGCTTGTCTCAGACATATACTAGCTATGCAAATAAGGGAAACCATGGGACCTATGTTTCTTTGGGTCTGGCTTGCTTCACTGAATAGAATTTTTTCCAGGTCTTTCCATTTCCTAACAAATGGGGCAATGTCATTCTTTCTGATGGAGGCATAGAAAACCATTGTGTATATATACCACATTTCCTTGATCCATTCATCTACTGAGGGGCATCTGGCTTGGTTCCATATCTTAGCTATAGTAAATAATGCTGCAATAAACATAGTCGTGCTGGTAGCTTTAGTATGGTCTTGCTTGTGATCATTTGGGTAAATGCCTAAAAGTGGGATTGCCGGGTCATAGGGGAGCTCTATGTAGAGTCTCTTGAGGAACCTCCATACTACTTTCCAAAGTGGTTGAACAAGTTTACACTCCCACCAACAATGTAGTAAGGTTCCCTTCTGTCCACCTCCCCTCCAGCATCTGTTGTTATTAGAGTTCTTGATTTTTGCCATTCTAACTGGGGTGAGGTGATATGTCAATGTTGTTTTGATTTGCATTTCTTTTATGACTAGGGAGGTTGAGCATTTCTTCATGTTTCTATTAGCCATCCTTCTTTCCTCTTCAGAGAAGTTTCTCTTAAAGATTTTAGCCCACTTATTTATTGGGTAGTTGTTTCTTTGAGGATTTGTTGTTGGGGGATTTAATATTTTTAGTTCCAGGTATATTTTAGATATGAGACCCTTTTTGAGGATCGCAGTTTGAAGCCATCTGGGGCAGAAAGTCCATGAGAATCTTAGCTCCATAAACTACTGAGAAAAACCTTGACATGGTATTGTGGCTCAAGTGGCCAAGTACAAGCCTTGAGCACAAATTGGCTCAGGGACAGAGCCCAGGCTCTGAGCTCAGGCCCCAGGACTAGCAAAAAATAAAATGAAATAAAATAAGAAAAAAAATTAGAACAAGGGCTAATACCTCTTGGAAAGTGTCTATTAATTAGAAATACCCACAAGGAGGGTCCTTTGATTTAAAAGAAGATGAAGCTATAAGAACAAAGGACTATCTTGCTACTTGGCAAGCTGTGAGAAAGCAGTCAATCAAACAGCAAATCAGAACAATGTTCCTCACCCCAGTTAGAATGGTCATTATCAAGAAAAATAAAAATAACGGATACTGGCAAGTTCCTAAAAGGGAACTCTACTACACTGTTGATGGAAATCTAAACTTGTTCAACCAATCTAGAAAGCAATATGAAGGTTCCTCAATAGACTAAATATAGAGCTTCCCTATGACCCAGCAATTCTACACCTAGGCATTTATCCAATAGACAACAACAAAAAATTCCACACTAAAGCTACCAGCACAATCATGTTCATTTCAGCATCGTTTACCATAGCCAAGAAACAGAATCAATCCAGATACCCCTTAGCAAATGAATTGGTCAAGGAAATGTGTGTATATATATATATATATACATATATATATGTATATATATATATATACACACACACACATATATATAAATATATATACACATACATACACACATATATACATGTGCACACACACACACACACACACACAATGAAATTCTACTAATCCATCAGAAAGTATGATATTGTACCATGTGTAAGGAAATGGAATGACTTGGGAAAAATGGGCTTACTTGGGAAGTAAGTTGGACTCAAATAAACATAGCCTGAGTGGTTCCCCTCATTTGTTGTAACTAAAAAGTGCAATAAATCTACAAGTAAATACACTGTTTGTTAAAAGACAAAAGAATTACACTTGGACATAATAAACTATACAGGACTCGAAACATTCACACAGTGAGACCAAGAAAGAATATTTTTAGGAGAGGATAAAAAAGGATCAATAGCTATGTGTATATGTTCATATAAAATGATGCGAATCAAAATGAACTCCAAGCAATGGAAATAAGATGTTTTATATTATTTTGTTTCTTGTTTTTTTCTCCCTTGTCACTTTTTTATTTTTGTCTTGCATGTAAATTTATCTGTTTGGGAGAGAGTATGGGGAGAACAGAAATAGTGGGCGAAAGGTGAACAAGTGCTGCAGTGATAGTAGACACTATTCAGAAAATGAACTATATTGTAGGAGGGTGGTCAGGAGGGAAAAACTGAGAAAATGAGGAGAGAAGTGGTACTGTTCAAAAAGAAATGCACTCATTACCTGACTTATGTAACTGCAACCCGTCTGTACATCACCCTTACAATAAAAATGGGAAAAAATCAATAATAGTAACTATCATATGAATATCCAAGAAATTAGGTAGAAAATAAAAAATGGAATAAAAAAGAGTAAATTGTCTTCATACAATGAACTTTTTTGTGGGGGAGGGTCGATCATGGAGCCTGAACTCTGGGCCTGGGTGCTGTCCCTCAGCTCTTCAGCTCAAGGCTAGTGCTCTACCACTTGAGCCATAGCACCACTTCCGGCCTTTTCTGCTTATGTGGTACTGAGGAATGGAACTCAGGGCTTCATGCATGCAAGGCAAGCACTTTACCACTGAGCCACTTTCCCAGCCCCATAAAATGAACTCTTGACTGCCTTATAACAATCTCAAATCAGCTTAAAATTTGTAGATTTTTTTCTCGATACTCATAAAGCATTTGCAAATCACATTAATATGTAAAAAGGATTACTTTTAAATAATCACTACAGTTTCTCTCTCTCTCCCCATGTTTGTGTGTGTGTGTGTGTGTGTGTGTGTGTGTTTATGGCAATCCTGGGGCTTGAACTCTGAGCTTGGGCATACTTCCTGAGCTTTAATTGCTCAAGGATAGCACTCTACCACTTTAGCCACAGCTCCAATTCTGGTGCTCTCTTTCTTTCTCTGTCTCCCCCTCTTCCCTCTGCCCTCCTCCATCTCTCTCTCCCACCCTTCTGCCCTCCCCACCCCTCTCTTGATTAATTAGAGACTAGAGTTTAAGATCTTTCCTGCCTGGGCTGCCTTTGACCTGCAATCCTCAATCGCAGCCTTCTGAAAAGCTAGGATTACATACCTGAGCGACCAGTGTTGGACTACTTTATCTTTTTAAATAAAATTATTTCTATTAATCTAGATAAGAAAACCAGCTTGTTGAGATTGTGATGTGTCCAATGCCACATATAAATGAACTAATAAATGGTAGCAGTCAGAAAAAGAAAGAATTTCAGAAGAAAAAAAAACAAATTGAAGAAAGAAATCAAAGGGTAACAAGTTAACATAAACAGGAAAGTACAGAAGAGAAGATATAAAGGAAAGAGTTAATATATGCAAAGCTAGAAGTTCCTAGTCTCCAGAACTACACATCTTTTCATAGGGTTTGGCTCTGGCTCTAGTTTGAGAATTCCTTTCCTCAGCAAGAAAAGGTCAGTATAGTGTTTCAGGGGTAGACTTTGGATAAACTTACAGACTTCTCAGAGTTGAGTCTAGAAGTGGAAGAGTGGTTAGCCCAGTGTTAACTAAAGTTATGAAGTCATTTCAAGCTTCAGTCTAGTAAGGATCCCAGATTAAGATTATTTTAAAGCAAAAAGTATTCCCCGGAATCACAAGCAAGTACATGTGCCCCTCCACTTGCAATACGTTTATGTCCCCATAAGTTAAAAATATCAGAAGTCAAAATTGTGTTTTGATATGCCTAATGGTGAAACATTAAAGCTTCTCAACACACAACACTACATAATTTCATTTGTTTACCCTCAAAATTGCTGCCCCAATGCTAAATACTTCTCTGAAGAAGAAATAAGAATGGTCAATAGACACATGAAGAAATACTCAGCTTCTTTGGCTATAAAAGAAATGCAAATCAATAAAAAAAAAAAGAAAGAAAAACGAACTGTACAACGTCGGTGTGGGGGGAGGATCAGGTAAGGGGAGGTAGGGGGAATATGGGAAGGGATGGGAAGGGGAAACAAAGAGGAGGCAACAATGCTTGATAAGAAATGTTCACATTATCTTGCCCATGTAATTGTAACTCCTCTGTACAGTATTTTCACAATAAAAAAAAGAAATGCAAATCAAAACAACATTGAGATTCTACCTCACCCCAGTTAGAATGGCTATAATTAAGAAATCTAATAACAACAGATACTGGAGGGAACATGGCCAAAAGGGAACCCTACTATACTGTTGGTGGAAAGTAGTATGGAGGTTCCTCAAAAGACTATACAAAGAGTTCCCCTATGACCCAGCAATCCCACTTCTGGGCATTTACCCAAACAATCACAAACAAGGCCTTACTAAAACTACAAATACTATGTTTCTTACAGCATTATTCACCATAGCTAAGATATGGAACCAACCCAGATGCCCCTCAGTAGATGAAGAAAATGGGGTATATGTATACAATGAAATTCTATGCTTCTATCAGAATGAATGACACTGCCCCATTTGATAGGAAATGAAAAGACTTGGAAAAAAATCATATTAAGTAAGCCTAACCCAAAGAAATATATGGTTTCCCTTATTTGCAACAATTAGTAATGTCTAGGATAATCTTTTCAGATGAGCAGAAAAGCTCAAAAGCTATGTACATTTGACCATATAAGGTGATACTAAGCAAAATGAACCCCAAGATAGGAACACAAGAGGTTTTTTCTTTGTTGTTGTTGTTTTTAATGTACTACATGATTTTTTTTTGTTTCTTTTGTATGTTCTTCCCCCTATAGTATATCCCCTATTATCACTGTATTTGATTTTTGTACCCTGCATCTTGTATATATGTTTATCTAATTTGGAGAGGGGAAGGAAAATAAGAAATGCTGAAACAAGAACAAAGGATGGCCCATTGCAACAACAATACTCACAAGACACTATGTTGGAAATGAACTTTACAACTTTGCAGGAGGAGGAGTGAGAGAGGTGGGGGAGGAAAGGGATAGTAGGAGAATAACAAAGGAGGGAGTAACAATGCTCAACAAGAAATGTACTCACTACCTTATTCATGTATGTGTAATCTCTCTGTTACAGCATCTTTACAATAAAATAAATAAAATAAATTGTTGCCCCAAGTACCAGGAGAGATTATTCTGCCACATATCACTAGGTTGGGAAAGGAACAAAATTCAGTATTAGCAAATTGTCTCTATTAAATGTGCATCCCCTTGTACATCATCTTAATTTTGATAAAATTATGAGGTGAACCTGTAAGCCCAGTTATCTGAGGTGCAGCCTCAATTCACTCTCCTTAGGCAGTGGTCTGAAAAGCCAACTATTCAGGCTGATTATCCCTAGGCAAAGGAAAGCAATACATAGTAGAAAATAGTCATGACCAGTACCTAGAGGAGTATCAGATATTAAAAAGATACGCCACAAATAGTTGATGAAAAACTAAATGAGTAAGTGAACCAGTAATAGCAGATTGTGAGTTTCAAGATCTGGGCTGTAAATCCATTTTAACCTACTAATATATGGGTTCTCTCAAATAATCAATAAATCTCAAACAAATCACACAAAAAGTCAAATTACCAATGAGAAGGAAGTTCATGCTGATTATGAGTAAGAGCCCTTAGAAGAAGAAAATAAAACTTTGACTATGAAAATACTTACTAAATTTTAATCAGCATATAAAAGAAATAACTTATTATCTGGAAATATTGGAATAAATGTAAATTTCTTGGTCAAGGGACAATAAAGGTCTGGGAGAAAAATTATGGTTTTAGTAGTTATCTGTTCTGAAAGAAAAAATATGGAATGGGAACTAATTATAGCTAGTAAAGGAGTCATAAGTTTGGTTAAAGTTAGGAATATCAGAATATTTAGATAATTATGCAAAAAAATGTCACCAGGTGAAAAAAAAGACACTTTTTGCTCTAAGTAATTTTGCTTTTGTTTTTGTTTTTTTTCTCTGTGAAATAAGATAGATATAAAATAACACTGTGATAAATTGTCATATCTCAAGATGTACAAAATAAAATATAATATATATCAAGTGATCTCTGATAGTTGCATTATAACCTCTCATATTTAATTTATATTTTCCCCTACAACTTACCCTTTTTAAGCCTTTACTATTTATAATTTATAATTTTTCTAATGAATTGAATCTCTTCAGTTCTACATGATTTCCAGAAATGCTTGCTAACTATACTGTTGTTTTCTGCAGGAGTGGTTTTCGAAAAACAATCAGAGATTTCTAAACATGCTTCTAATAAATGCCTTGCACCCTCAGAGATGTCTCCTGAGCTGTTCTCCAAGTTAACACTGAGAAAAAAGATTTAATGATCTGTCCCTTGAGATTTTGCTGTTGGTTCCCAGGAATGAAGGAAGTCCACAATAATCCCTTTATTAAATGCTTGTGTCATGCTTTGTTACTGTTGATGTTTTAAAGAAAGGCAATTTTTTTTGCACACTCTATCTTTTCTTCTATGTGAAACAATTCTCATAAGAAAAGAGAACAATTTCAATCTACATGATCTAGAGTTATAAGTAGACAATTGTTATTTGTGCATATATTTAAATAAACAGCATCCACACATTTTAAAAACACTGAATTCCACTTCCTCATGAAACATACCTCTTTGCACTAAACTATATATTTTACACTTTCATATACAGAAAATATTTTATTACTTTTACTAAAACTATTTGGTCTGCATTATGTGCATTATTTTAGTTTTGAATCCAAATTGCTGTTTTCCATATTAGATTGTAAATATAAAGATGGTAATTATGCAAATAAAGCTATGTGTATAACCCAGCAGAACACAAGAATTGGAGTAATTAAGCCATGCTTCAGTGTAATTTCTGGGAAGTCCAGAGGCTTGAGTCTCTGACTCAAGCCTATTTTGTGGGTTTGGCTGAGGACCCACACAACCAAGCTTCACACTGCGAAGTGAAAATTAGCTACCTGAGAATTGAATCTATGCGTCTAAAATTTACTTACTTTAGGAAGATAGACTTCAGATCAATTCGATTTATTTAGTTAAAAATTAAAGAAACAGCAGCTAGCTTAAGCAGAAATAAAGTTTCTTAGGAGCTACTCTGCATCCCACGGAAATAGGATAGTCTCTAGAAAAGAAGCGATAACTAGGTTCCAAGGGAGAAAATCAATCCTTTTGGAAAGTCCATGTTGGTTTCTATCTCTGTGGCATCTAACTGGAAATGTATATTCCCAGAAGAAAAAGTCCTATGTGCTTCCTTAAAACATCATTGACTAGAGAAAACTAGGCTCCATGATTTAAAGTTTTGCTATGCAGATTCATAATGAGGAAAGATATGTATGATACTCCCAAAAAGGTCTATTATTAAATAGATTGGATTAATTGGAATTTTTTTAGAAAAACAACTAATTCTGAAAAGCAAAGGAAATATAAGCACAATGCATGCAGTGCCAACTAATATAACCTAGCATTAGATCTACATATAAATATTTTTTTAATGTGAGTGCATTTTGATGGGACTTAGGATTTGTATTACAAATGTAGGTCTTTTCCATGAAGGGAATATAACTGAGTAGCAATCAAGAAAAAAAATGATTTCAGAGAAATTAGGTTACAGCACATACTTTAGTTGTGTTAGTATATTTTCCTTAAATTTCTGGAAATAACCAGAGGAAAAAGTTAGATACACTTGATATGGGACTTTTCAAAAATTTGAAGATAGCGTGCTATTTGAGGCTTGTTCAGGAATGAGGAATCTCTGGATGGTAGCTGTATACAAGCTACAAAATTTGGTATATGACTGGACAGACATATGTTTTTATATGATTTTCATGAGCTTCCTGTGACAATCTACTTGTGCTTCTATGGATGTTATAAATATCCAAATGGCCCTTGGGAATAAAAGGTTCCTCACCCCCCTAGATAGTCTGTGAAGTGCACCACCAAAGAAGCACTGCTTTGAGATAGGGTTTGATTTCTTTCTTTCATGTGTATGTTTATTTATTTACTAGTTTATTTGTTTGTAAGCACACAAGTATCCCTAATAGACAGAAGTAGTTCTCAAGAAAGCAGTACTGTGGAAAGATAGCCCAAGGTCATTTTTTTCTTATAGGACAAAAAAGTCTACACACATGTGGACTGGTATAGACTTAGGTGTCAACCAGAAGAGCTGAAGAATCACAGGGAGATCCAGCACAGGAAACAGAAGGGCCGGCTAAGGCCTACCCTGCTGGAAGCAATGCTCAGCTCTCTGCCTTCACTAAACACCCAATCCTTAAGTCCATAGCAGTTGATCAAACAGAAAATCTGGTGATTTGTATTTTGTATATACATTTTCTAATTTGGGGAGTGGAAGGGAACTGAAACAAGGATACAGGTTGACCCACTGTAACAATGAGACATACAAAACACTATGTTGAAAAGAACTTTACAACTTGGTGGGAGGAGGGAGGAGTTGGGAAGGTGGAGAAGGAAGGGATACTAGGGGAAAAACAAAGGAGGGGGTAACAATGCTCCATAGGAAATGCACTCATTACCTTACTCATGTAACTGTAACCCCTCTGTACAGTATTTTTACAATAAAAATATTTTTAAAAAAGAAAACCTACTTATATGTATGGCCTTGATTTGTACTCAAAAATCCTATCCCAAATATCCAAATGTCCATTTTGTGTTTCCTTAAAATATAGACCATGTTTCATGAGGCTATTCAACCAAGACCTCTCTCTTTTTTTATGTTGGACACGTCAGATTAGGAGTTTTTACATACCATCATTATGTCAGTACCTCTCTAATTTATGTGCATGTTTTTTTTACATTATCTTTAACTAGTTGTACAAAAGAGTTGCCTTTTAACAAAATAATTTATGAATACAATGTATCTTGATCAATGTTACACTTTTCAATATTTCTCCCACCTCCATCCTCCTCTTACTGTTCTTAATGTTGTAGTATATATAAAGGATGTGTGAGTGCATTCTTCCTCCTTTTTCCCTTTCATTCATCTAACCCTCTCTCCTTGGCCCCGCCCTTTTAAATGCAGGTGCCCATTTCTGGGGCTTATGTGGCCGGGCTTTGACTTTGTCTTTCTAAGGAATTATACTATTTGAGATGTCCAAGAGTCCAAGATACTTCAGTTAATACATTTGTATACACTTGTATAGGAGTCACCTTCAGTGTTTACTTATTGATTTAGAGGCACATTTTAGATACCAGAAATGTGGGAGAACGTGCAAACCTTTGTTTCTCTGTGTCCAACCTATTTCACTTAGTATAATTTTTCCAAGTTTTTCCATTTTTCTCAACAATACCACTATGTCTTTATTTCTGATGAATGAGTAAAATGCCATTGTGTGTATATGTTTTCTTGATGCATTCATCCAAGTTTTTTATTGTAAAGATTATCAACTTGATTAAAATTCAATTTTTAACATATGTACACATCATCTATTATTTTAAATAAAATAGAGCAAAAATTTCCTGAAATCTTTTATCTGTTTTAGAAAACTCAGGTTTCATTGGTTTGTATTATATTGAAAGTATTACTTGTTCTGGAAGCATGACTCAAGTGGTGGGGCACCTGCCAAGAAGTCTAGTTTCAGATAGTGAGTTAGAGCCTGGTTTTAGATGAAAAAGAATATATATACCAGAAGGGCCTGAATCTTTTTAGGACAAAGTTTTCATGAGGTCATTCAATTTAATTGAGCTTTAACCAAAACATAGAATTCATAATAGCATTGTCCTTGCAATGCTTAAGAGTATATAGAAATATAACAAATAATCTTTTTCTTTGGGGCACAGGTTTTTAAAGTCCTTTTCCCGCACTGAATCACAGATGTAATTTTGTTACAATAATGATAAATATTTTCTTTTGTAAATGCCTATAATGATAGTGGAAAGAGAAATGCTCTAATGAAGAAACTCATGGGGGAGAAGTCCTGCACATACCAAGATATGTGTAGTTTGGAAATCATTCTATGCAGTGTTCAGATCATTACTATAAATGCTATAGAAAGTTTCAGTTTTAATAGCAAAGCTAACGAAAAAGAAGTTTGGCAGCAGTTGTACAGTTTAATAATTTAATGTAACTTTTAACTTGGAAAGGAAGCATGACTGTTTACCAATGTAACATTCCAAACTGAATGGCCCCAGGGCTGAGTGAGGATGCCATTATCTATTGTAGTTTTTTTCTGTCTTTCACTGTCAAAATTTTGATTTCAGACTTGTCATTTTTATTTTTCTGAGTAGTACACGTTTTTGACAGTAGAGGGCACTTTGAATTAAACAAAGCACAGGAAATAGCCGAATCTTCATTCAGTGAGCTTTTGTTTGATTATAAAGAAATAACATACTATTTTAATCTTCATTTTAAAGCATACATATTATTAAGCTATGTGTTGAAAAAGTAAGTTTCTGTTATCTGAGCCCTTTTTCATTTTATATTATTCTATTAAAAGTACTGAATATCAAAAGTGTTCCATATCAGGGTCTAGAAAAATCAATAAAATAATCAGATAGCAAATTATAATTAATCCATGAATAAATAAATCTTTGATTTTTTAACTAATGGAAATAGCCCATAAAGAATAAAACTTGGTAAATACACAAATTTTAACCTCAAAATAAACACTCTCAAATAAAAATAGAGAAAAATGTAATCACTCATATATAATACTTTACTCAGTGAATTCAGAGACACAAAATTTCTATTAATCTATATTACCATATTAACATAAACACTATAATTTTATTTTTGAAAGTTACTTAAAGACTATTCTTAATAAAGTAAGTTCTAATATAATCACACATATTTCATTGTATTTCCTATAACTTCACGTTGAAAATATTGAAATGATCAAATAGTCGATTTTCGGTTATTTTTTCAATTTTCACTTATTTCTAAGAAAATTCTTTTACATTTTTTGTGAAATGCTTCAAAATACTGCTGGAATTTAAGTGAAACAATTTACATTTGAACAAAATGTCTATTTTAGTCATTACATTAGAACAACTTGACCATATTATGTGACAAAAATAATATAATGTGCACATATTCCACTCTACTTTCAGTGAACAAAAGGTAAAATATTTTTAAATTTAAAGATAGAGTATTAATTTTTATATTTTTATTTATCTCTTTGGAATTAGACATTGGTTTTCTGCATCTTAAAAAAAAGAGAAACTTATTTTTCCACGTAGCTAAAATCAGTTATTATATATGTGCAAATTGAAATTTTTGGTTTATTTTTCATTCCAACAAAATAATTTTAAAGTAAATAGGGTATAGTGGTTTCCAACTATATAGAGAAGTCATGAGATTTGACTCCATAGAGTTTATACCTTTAACAAATGAAACAGGAAAGCAAAGAGTGACAATGTCCAAGAAACATTATACTCATTACCCGACTTAAGTGCTTAAGTCGGGTAATGTACAACTTCTTAATCATAACAATAAAAATAAATAAATAAATGGGCCAAAATAAATATCTTTAATTTTCTTGAAAGAAAGTACATTGTCTAAAACCAACAATGTCTAAATGCTCAATATATAAAGACATACATAATTGCCCTGCAGAACTGAAGCTCATAGATGTGAATTTTTATACACTTTGGAGCAGAATTTATCACTCTTGGAGGAAATGATTAATAAAGGAGAAGATTATACCCACAAATGCCCCCAAAATGTGCCATTACTTTTTGCACAAGTATTTAATAGACACAAATCCATACTTATTTTTAAAGGGCGGATGGATATTTTTGTTTATCTAAATGAGGAAAATAAAGTTGAATGCTCTCTGTCACCCTAACTTCCAAAAATGTGAGCAAAAGATAATACAAAGACGTTTGTCTCACATATAACCTTGCCCTGTGTAATTTTCGTAAGTGAAAAGCAAATAAACAGCAATTGTCAGCACGCTAAAGGCTGTGTGCAGGCCTCAGTCCCACTTATCCTCCCTCCTCCCCGCATTTATTATTGCCCGTAAACTATGTATTTGCCACTAACACTGTGGGAATAGATTTGAAACAGCAAGTATAACAGGCTCAAATGGACACTGCCTATTATCTCTTCCCTTTTCTCTCTTGCCCTTTTATGGCCTATAACTTCGTTCAATCTGTAGCTACATTTATGTTCCTTTTACAACAAAAAGGGTCATAATGCTGTCTCTGATAATGCTGAAATTGCCTAATTTGTTCGTTTTCTTTCCCCTGCCTTGGAACTGGTCACCATCTCAAGTTATGTCTGAGTTTGTCCCCATCAACTCTGAAAATTAAGGTCCTGTGTAGGCCCTGGACATTTCTCCAGAGTGCAGACGCCTAGGAAGAGGCCTGGTCTACAGGCTGATTCCAAACTAGAACAAACCTAGAGTCATTCGCCTGCATCCTAATGGGAGGGTTTGCCAAATTCCCAAGCAGAAAAGGGAGCAGCCAGTCAGCTGATGCGGGGAAGCCAGAGTAAAGGAATGAGAAGAATTTGCTTGCTCAGAAGACGGGAGCGATAAGGACTCTGCGTCTGACCTCAGTGCACGCAGGGCTCAGGCAGAAGCTGCCCACAGCTGTTGCCACTCCGGGCTGTCACTGCAGCAGCCACATTGGACCGACTAGGAGGGCCCGATGGAGGCCACAACAGCTGCTCCTGCCTTCACTGTGGCCCCTGACCCTTATGACGTTTCTTCCTCCGTTTTTCCCATCAACTTAATTTTTCTTTTTTCTTTTCGTTTCTTTTCTTTTCTTTTCTTCTTGCTTGCTTTTTCTTTTCCTCCTTTCTTCCTTCTTTCCTTTTTTTCTCTCTGCCTTTCCCTTCTCACTCTCCTTCCCTCCTTCCCTCTTTTCTCTCTCTCTCTCCTTTTCCCTCTCACCCTTTTGCCTTCCTTCCCTCCTTCTCTCTCTTTCGTCCCCCCCTCCCCTCTCGCCTTTGGTTTCTCTTCTCTGTTTGGCCTTTCTTTTCCTAGCAGCACCTCCTTTCTTAAAACCCAGATCAAGATTCCCAGGATCCCCAGGTTTACCTGAGCAAAGGGGCAGGGAGGGCAGGCTGGGGTAAGTAGTTAAGGTTTCTAACAAAGCTTGGCTCCTGCACACACCACACACACACACACCACACACACACACACACACACACACACACATACACACACACACACACACACACACACACACACACACACACAGAGGCACGCATCATGCCAGCCGTTTTTCTCCTGGCCCTGGTTAGCATTTTCTTTCCTGAGGCAGCAGTGCTTTGTCAGCCTTGTGCTGGGAACTAACTCCCACGTAGTCTCCTCCTCCTTTCTGGTTTTCAAGGCTGTTTTACTCCTCATCCCCTCTAACAAGCAGAAAAAAATCCCAGAGATATAAAAGGAAGGTGAATTCTCCCAGATACTTCATATTTTGCAACTCAAAATATTACTAGAATGTATGCAATAGTACATGGATCTCTTCAAGTCTTGGTACAATACAATTCAAATGGAAGAATATATCAGGATGAGGAGCAATTAACTGTTAATTTAGAAGAGCACTACTTGAGGATTTTCCTGACCTAAGCATCCATGTTACTACCCTTTCTCAGATCCGCATCGCCTTTCAAGGCTAAAACCTGGGTGTGATTCAGCTCATAAAAATATGTCACAGCAAATGGAATTTACCCTTTGACCTTTTACTCCCCCACTTCACATGTGCGCACATTCACACTGAAATTTACTAACTAGCTCTATTTCACCAAACATAGTGACGTTGCTAGCAGAAACTGTCTTCTTTTTTTTAGCACAAGGTAAAACTTCTAAAATCCTGACATGACTTATTTGCAAAAGAAAAAGAGCTCAAAGTCACATTTTCAGTTTGTATATTGTAAATTCTGCAACTGATTAATGGGTAGAGGGAAACATAGATTCATAGGCATACATACCCAAAATCAGTAAATAGAAATCTGCCTTTGCAAACCATTTTTCTCTATGAAATTTGTTTTGTGGTTCAGTATTCAGGATCATACTCAGTACTGAAAATACTGAAAATACTGAATTTTTTTTTTCCAGCGATTCTAGTAGCTAGAATTAAAATATGTCATCTAGGGGTAGAAGGCTGAGTCAAAATAGATGAGGACAGTTTACAAGCTTTTCTTAAAGCCTGTTCACCTTTCCAAATAATTTTTTCCTACTTTTGTGCTGTGAAAGCCCCATTACTGGCTATGAAAAAAGTAGTGCTAAGTGTTTTGTACAATTTCATTTTTGTGTGAGTGTGAAGCTCAAAAAGCCAAGAAAATGGGCAAAATAGTGAATCAGGCCATGAGGGCTAGTTCAAAAGCACACAGAGATATTTTTTTCTTTCTTTTTTTTCTTTTTTTTTCTGTATCATTTGAGCTATTACTAAATAAAATGCTTTCTTCCTTGGAGCTTGGCAAAGTACTCATTTTCCAAACTATGAAAACAGCTTTGGGTGCAAAGTTAGAAATAATGTACATGCAATATTCTCCTAAAGCTACATGCTTCCTTTGATCCTATTATATATACTGAGAGTGGCAAAGACCCCCCTTGGATAGGACTGGAGAGAACCCCCCGTACACACACACACTTCCAGGAAGCTTTTGAATACAGAGGTTTGAGAACATAATGAACAAGCTTAGACAATATTTCCTCCATGATTATGATGACCAGAAACAATGCTGAAACAATTTCTGAAAATACATTACCAGATCCTGAAACCATAACTGATATGTTAAGGCAAGAAGTAAGTAGTTGTTTCTAAAATGTTATTACAATTGGACTTTGGGGAAGATATTCTTTTTTCTCTGTTTATACAACATGCTCCTAAAACTGACAAGAGTTTGAATTCAGAGCATAGAATTTAATAATGGAAATAACACGCTAGAAAAGATTGTATAAATTCCTTCTTCAGCATTTCAAAAAAGATAAAACCTTCAAACCTTCAAACCTCCAAATTTCTTAGTATTTGTGAATGGTATTTCAATTTGGCAAAGCATTAAAAAAGAATACTTTGGGGAGATTGATAAAATGAGTGGCATTGATCAAGATGTACTGTATTTATAGACTGATTTGTTTAATTGAAACCTTTTTTGTAATAAAAGTTATTCTAAATGTGAAAGTAATTTAACATGTTTCAAGCTTTTCTGTTATTTCTCTATGTAATCAAGGTTTGGGGAATTTCTTCTTTTTATATGCCCTTAGTTTTATTTGAAATATTGGAGCACTAAGACTGCAAATATACCTAGGTGCTTTTTATCATCGTAACTATTTTAGTGGTAGGCTACATTTTTCTTGAAACCTGGGCACCAACTGCTGGTTAGAAATATTTTCCATGGAATTCTTTGTACTTTAAATAAACTAGTACTTCGAGATCTGCCATGTGTTCCTCATTCATCTTTAAGGCACAGTTTTGTGAACTTTTTTGTGTGCATGTGAACTTTGCCTCCACACTTCCCTCATTTGTACAATCTAGCAAATTTTGTTTTCATTCAATGCAGTTTTTTACTGCAAATCAGTGCTGAAATACACATTTTCAATACGCATCCTGAAGGTTTATTCTATGATTTCTCTTATGCAAAAAGTAAGAGTAATCTATTTAAACTTTGAGCATTTGTTTATTTTCTGTTCTTTTTACCTAGCACTGAAAGTCTCTGTGTGAGTTTCAAATGATGAGCATCCCAGGAGATATTTATTCCCTTTGGCATTTCTCATCTAAGGTGGTAGGAAAGCACACATTTGTCCTCTCCCACCCCTTCCTACCTTACCGCCCCCCTCCATTCCTGTGGTAAGACAGATAATATGATAACCTGGTTATATACATAATCAGAACCTGATCACTGGATCAGCTTCTTTTGTGGTTTGCTTTTTTTTTTTTTTTTTGAGGGAGTTCCAGTTCAGTTTGCTAATGCACATATTCATGAATCCCTCCAAACAGGATTTACTGCTCTCCAGGGAACCCTTAGAGTATGCATCATTGTTTCAATGAAGTATCTTCATTATAAAACATAGAGGCTATAAAAGGTGAATTCCATTTACCACAGCTTAATACAGCTCTGACTTCCTATGATTTCTATTTCTTCCTTCCTTCCTTCCTTCCTCCCTTCCTTCCTTCCTTCCTCCCTACCTACCTTTTTTCTCTCCTTCCTTCCTTTTTTCTCTTCTTCCTTTATTCATTCCTTTATCCTTCCAAGAATCACGAGCTCATAGGAATCAAACAAAATAGAAATACTTTTGTTTTCAGAGCCAAATTTAAACTTGAAATGGTACGTAGATAGGATAAAAAACTTAACTTTGAAATCCCTCCTCCGCAAAAATCCTTATATTTGTTACAAATGTTAAGTTTCATAAAAAGTGCCTTATGGAAATTTTTGGTCTCTGCATATGCATAAGTTTCTTGCATTGCAAACATAAGGTCAAAGGTGCAAGTGTAGTAAAGTGAACGTATAATCAGTAGCTAAATACTTTTAAGGCAGGCAAAGAGAGGCACTTTAGTCAGAACAAGAAAAAATTGGAACAAAATGTCTTCATGTTGTTTGTATTATTGTAAATGCTACCACATTCTGAGTTGACCAATTTAGTACTTATATTTACACCAAATGTATAAGTTAACATTTTCTTCTTTTTCTCTCTGTAATTCTTTCATAGAACCTGAGATTTAGGGAATTCTTCTAATGTGCATGTTACAAAGAAGCCTTTATGAGAGGGGACATGAATAGAGCTCTGAGAGACTACAAAAGCTCTACACTGCAAATGGGTATAATGGGGTGCTTTATAGGGAAGGAACACTGTCTTTGGGAGTATGAGGGACAGTTTAATATGACATCTATTGCAAGGAAACAAAGGAGTTATGTAGCTCACAAATTAGGGTATTCACTTCCAGATATATTAGTGGTGGAGTGTAAAGAATTCAGAATTCAGTGTAAAATGATATTGTCATCCAACATAGCACAATGTGGAATGTGACATTCCTTGAATGTAAGTTGCATGGTGTTCAAAATAGATCATGAAAGTCACAAATAGCTGACACTTTGTGACTCTATATTGATTAGCAACCAAAGAGAGTAATTCTTAGCAACACTAAAAATAAAATGAGACATCTATGATTAAGCCAGAAGTGAAAAATGCACTTTGTGACACTATACATTCATTTTTTTAATATTTTCAGTGAAAATTAAAATTAGTTGAGGATCATATTTTAAGAGAAATCATACTCTTACATGGAGTCAATAGTTTCTTGTTGCAATTCAGACAGACCCTGAAATCTCCATTTTCTGATATGCCATAAATTGGAACATGAGAAATGAAGAAAAAAAGATTCAAAACTCAAGTAACTGGCTATAGGAGACACTTGTCTAATGGTCAGGCCACTCTTTACCTTTGAAATTAGCAAAGTCAACATAGTTCTATGTTGCCAAGTAGATTTGATTCGTTTCTATCCTTGATTTACTGTAACTTTTTTTTTTTTTTGGTCAGTCTGGGCCTGGGCGCTGTCCCTCAGCTCTTCAGCTCAAGGCTAGCGCTCTACCACTTGAGCCACAGCACCACTTCTGGTTTTCTAGTGGTTTATTGGAGATAAGAGTTTCACGGACTTTCCTGCCAGGGCTGGCTTTGAACCACTATCCTCAAATCTCAGCCTCCTGAGTAGCTAGGATTACAGGCTTGAGCCACCGGCACCGGGCATAACTTTTTTTTTTTTTTGAATTTTTTTTTTAATTGTGAAAATACTGTACAGAGGGGTTACAATTACATGGGCAAGATAATGAGTACATTTCTTATCAAGCATTGTAGCCTCCTCCTTTGTTTCCTCTTCCCATCCCTTCCCATTCTCCCCCCACCTACCCCCCCAACCCTCCTCCCCCCCCCACCAAAGTTGTAAAGTTCGTTTTCAACATAACAACTTGTACGTTTGTTGCAATGGGTCCACCTATATCCCTATTTAAACGATTTGTTTTTTCCTTTCCCCTCCACAAATTATACCGACATCAAATACAGTGAAAGCAGGGGTTATACCGTGGGGGAGGGACATACAAAGCAACAACGAAATCATCTTTTAAATGTGTTAGAAACAATCGCATAACTTTTATCAGGATTTCAATACTGTCCACCACACCACACTCTCCCACAGCTTCTCTCTCCATTTGCATTATCTTGTATCTTGCCCCAAGCCATTAATAGCTGCTATTGTTCACTACTCCTAGTCCTTTTTGTTTCTCTGCCTACTCTTTAAATTCAAATATTCCTCTTAATTCTATCCTTAATCCTTTGGTTCCCCACCACCATCACCACCCAGCTTTCAAAGCTTTCTGGTTAAGCAACTTAGGCTCTTCTTGTGGCTTTAGCTACCAATAATGAGGCTTATTCCCAACTCCATCCCCATCTCTCATCTAAATCATATTTATGTAAGTGTCTTGAGAACGATCTCATTTCTAAAAAAAGACAAAAAAATTGAACTCACCTTTTCCTGTTCTATCTTCCGCACTCCGCCTATTTCTTCTGTATTTCTTCATCTTTGAATGGACCATTAGTCAAAATTTAAGTCAGAACCCTATTAACATTCTTCTCTCTCATTCATTTTGACCAAAAACTGTCTAGTTCTTATCCTTAGTCTGCACAGTGATCTCCATCTCATCAACCACTTTCCCAGTTCAAATCTCATGATCTATCACAGGATCATTCTAAGAGATTGGTTGCCATGCTGCTCAGAATATTTTCCTAAAATTTATTTGCCCTATACTCTTTCTAAAATATGAATTGGTCCAGAAGCATAATATCTTTATGCAGTATGAAGGAGCTGGCAAAAAAGGATGCATAATATTTTATATAGTATGATATAGTGATGATTCATCCTATCCATTAGCAAATCCTCTTGGGTCTGCATGTCTTCAATGTAAGTTTTAAAATATATTCTCTGCATCGTCTTGTAATAGCCCCTGTCTGGCCTCATATTTCAGCCATTATCCTAAAGAGTAAACTGAAAATAGTACAATAATACTGATAAAACTTAAGTTAGATTCTGTTGTAAGTCTAAGCAAAAACCTTCAGTGCTTTCCATTCATTCAAAGTGAATTCAGACACTAATGGCTTTCAAAAATTTCTCCTATCCTGTGACTTCTTTTATTTCATCCTTTACTATCCTTCCACTAGATCTCCATAGACTCAGCATTTAGCAACATAAAGAATCGAGTACACTTACATTAATGTGATCTTGCCACATATTGGATTTTTGCCATGTGTCTTAGGAAATTTAAGCTAAGTGTTTTTATCAATTTCTTTAAAACTAGAAGGAAATGCCACTTGCAAAGAGGTGTTGTGAGGAAATTAGACATTCAGAAAGATGAATACTTGTGATGTAAAAAGTTACAGACAAACAGTGGCTAGTAGATCATACTTGCAATCCTAGCTATTCAGGAGGCTGAGATCTGAGGATTGCAATTCAAATTCAGCCCAGGCAGGAAAGTCTATGAGACTGTTATCTTCACTAACTACAAAAAAAAAAAAAAGCAAGCCAGAAGTAGATCTGTAGCCCAAGTGATAGAATACTAGTCTTGGGCAAAAGAATCTCAAAGGCAGCACCTAGGCCCTGAGTTCAAGCCCCAGGACACTCTCTCTCTCTCTCTCTCTCTCTCTCTCTATCTCTATCTCTCTCTCTCACACACACACACACATAAATACATATTCTTCCTTCTCTTTCTTCTCAATTGACTACAAAATTAATTCAATATGCATTTTCAAATTTTAGGTAATATAAAAATAAATTTTCTTGAAAGCAAAGAGTCATACTTATTAATTTATAAAGCCAATAATATCTACTTAGGGATTAGACTTCAAAATGAATCTTAATTTTATTTTATCTTGAGAACTCTCATTGAATTGCTTTAATTTATAATAATAATTGAAAAGTACACAGAATTTGCTATCACAACTTTCTCATGCTTTTCTCTCTGTAAATTTTCTGACATATGACATAGCACATTAAATACATTTTCATTATATTGGACTACATTTAGTATATTGCTAAAATACAGTCTCTATAGATTAGAAAATTTCAATTATTTAGATTTTGCAATAAGAGAAAACAGCAAGCCAAGGTGAAAACTCTTAATACTAGCCTTTACTATGTCTGTGATATTGGAAACATTGTTTAATGGGTTTCTGTCTCAATTTCCCATCCATAAAGCAGACTAAATAAACACAACACATCTCAAAAGAGCATTTTGAGGATGAAGCAACATATTCAGGTAAGATTGCTCATTGATGGCAACTAATAACTTGGTGAATTAGTAGTGATATCCTTACAGTAACACAAGGTTCGTGAAAATAATGTTAAGTGATCATGAAAAATAGCATTACTGACTTCATTAAAGGGTAAAGTAAATTATTTCTTAACTGTCTGCCTTTGTGATTTTTAAAATGGGAAAATGTTTAAATATGCTCTGAAGATTTAATAAAATTTAGGCATGGACTTAAAGCATTTTACTCTAGGGTAAACAGCTATGAAACATAGTTTGTTTGATAAATGTGGAAAAAATGACAGATAAGTCAAATCAGAAAAACTTGTGCTGTGAGCAGCAGTACTTTCTCCCAGGAGACAAGAAGAATATAAAATAGAAGAACTAAATATTAAATTTTAAGTCTCAGATAAGATAACTATGGAAAATGTTTGTGTGTGTAAGAAAGAGTCTATACTTCCTCATATACTAACTTTTCCATTTGTGAGGATAATTATTATGTGAAAAATATTTTTCTAGAACTATTAACTATCAGGAAATCAAAACAATCCTGGGAAAGGAAGCTGGATAATCAGAATAATACCTAAAATAAGAGATTTGTACATCTTTTCATCTAATATTTGGAGCTAGGGTCACTGCTAGCCAACAATACATTTCCCAGCTCCCAAGGAGAACAAATAATCACTATTGTGATTTAAAAAGCACTGGATATTTATAATAATGTGCTCTGTATCTTGTTGGAATTTTGCTACATGAATTATATATCTTGCATTATATATTATACATATGTCAACTGAACATTGACTATAGATTTAATAGGCTCAATAAATTAACACTCTTCAGTCAGATTTTTCTGAAGCTGAATATCATTGCCATATCAAGATGTCAGCCACAGAGAGATTTGGTTTTACAATGTAGATTCAATTTCAGTTCTAGCATGTACTAATAACATGCACGAATAATAATATAAAAACAATTAAAATTTGAACAAACTAACACAAATCTCAATTAGAAAACACTTATGTATTCTGGTGTCTGATGGAGGTAGGACAAATGCCAAATGATGGGAAGTAAATGTGTCCCATGACTCTCTTATCAGGCAATGATATACAATGGACCCCTCTCCCTCAAAAGCAAAACAAACGTAAGAATAAAAGCCTGACATAAATGGACTTATGAGAAGGAAGAGAGGAATGAGGAAGAGAAAAGAGGAGGAAAGGAAGAAGAGAGAAGAGAGTGAAGGGGAGCAGAAGGAAAGGGAGAGGAAGAGAGGGGGAGGAGAAGACACATGTTGGATTATGAGTTCTAAGGAAAATATAATGCAGAGGAGAATGGAGCTCCAACTTCTAACAATGTTGTCTTTATAATGCTTAATTAAGATGACACACTAAGATTGAAGCTGTTGGAGAAAAGGGAATATAAAGAACATAACTATTGGACCTTGGGATAGGAGCAAGTGCCATGTCTGTATGAAACAGCAAGAAGACAGTGTCTTTGATAGGTTAAACAAGAAGAAGAGGAAATGAGACCAGAAAAATGCAACAGGGGTTCCTAGGCAGGATAGCTCACAGTTGATCAGTAAGATCATGGTTTGAAGTCAGGCTAGGAAGTTAAATAAACAAGTAAGTAAGTAAGTAAATGAATAAAGAACGGCCACAACAACAGGTTAATATGACTTGCCTCAATAGAGTTGAGTGTACTAGTATATGTCTGAGACCCCAGCTATGCACAGATAGAAAAATCATGGGCCAAATTCTCTCAGGTCAAAAAAAAAATAACTCATCTCAAAAATAACTAAAAAATTGAATACTCGTGGTTCACACTTATAACCCTAGCTGCTCAGAAGCTGAACTCTGGAAAGTTGTGGTTCAAGCTAATCCAGGCAGAAAAACCCATGAGACTTCATTTCCAAAATAACCATCCAAAAATCAGAACTAGATACATAGCTTAAGTGGTAGAGCACCAGCCAAGCAAACAAGCCAAGCAGGTGTGAAGCCCAGAGTTTAAACTAGTGCTGGCAAAAACAAACAAACAAACAAAACCTGAAAAGAAGAGGGGGTTTTGGATATGGCTCAAGTAGTAAAGTACCTACCTAACCTTAGTAAGACTGTGACTCAAAGTACAGAAAAGAGATGGTGGGGACGGGGAGTGAAGCTATATTATTCAAGAATTTGAGGCAAGTTTGTGAAAAAAATATGTATAACTTTGATATTACAGAGGCATAATATGAAGGATAGAGTGTAGAGTGAGGAAAACAGACATAGAGTAACCAGTAAAGCACTGTTCTAACAACTCATGAGAGACAGAATTAGCCTTGGACCACTGTTGTAAAGCAAGTTATAGAAATTATTGAATGCTGGATAGATTTGATGATAGCATTGACTGCATTTGCTGATAGGTAGACAGAATCATTCTATTATGTTATGAAACAGAAAACAAGAGTCTGGTTCTCTTTTTCTCTATCCCTTTATCATCTCTAAAATAATATTTACCATAGATAATTTTTTGTCTCAAGGGTTAGGAAACAGTTTTCAAGAAAATAACATTTGACTTCAAGTTTAATCTTTAAGAATGATTAGGAATTTACTAATAGGGAGAAAGGGAAAGGACACTTCAGGACTTAGCAGTGAGCAAATAACTGTAAATTTTTATTGAAATTACTATCAGTTTGACATTATGTCTACTGAACATTATGACATACTGAACATTATGTCTACTTGAACTTCATGACATAGTAAGGTAAACCACACATATTCAGATCAGGCCAGGTTCTTTAGGCTATGTAATGCAAAGGGAATTAGAAGTGATTTTAGTAACATAAATCAATGCAAGATTTCAATAACACAAAACAAAGCAAAGCAATGCCATGTGACAAAGGAGGAAGAATTTTTTCCCCACTCTAGCTTTGAATTATAGTCAACATGACTTATTTTACTAATGAAAAAAGCTACTGGTGATATACACTTTCCTAGTCTAGGATTCAGGAGAACGTTCAAGTTGTTTCTTCTCAGAGTATACCACCACCACCTGCCTTTTCTAGGTGAAGAAAGAAAGACATAGCAAACAGAGGAAAAACTGCCCCATCTTATGCAAGCCTAGGCTAACCAATCACTAGATGAATAATCAAGTCCAGGCATGATCAATAAGAGTAGCTGACTCGTGATTCAGAAATGCTTGATTATTTTTTAGAACTTGAAAAAGATAAGTAAGAGGATAGGAAGAAAAAGAAGTAAAGAAGTAATTAATACAACTAGAAAGAATGTGTAGGATGGAGAATAAAGATGCTACAGACCTCCAATACTAAGTTACAAAGATAGAGACATAATGAAGGGTTGAGTTGCATTGACATCATAACATTTTTATTGTCATTATTCATTATGGCAAAAACAACTGAGTCACAGGGATAAATATTTTTTTCCAATCTGCACCTCTGCCTATTCTTTAATAAAAGTTGAGATTTTCTAAACTGCTGCTGGATCCTGTGATGATGTCCTCTGAGGGCTTCTTCGAGTACTTGTGATATCTTTGTGGTTACCTTCTTGTATTTCTGATCTTGGATGAAACAATATATTTTGAGCCCTCTTCTCTCTGGTGGATCTAATAAAAGTTTTTAACTTATTTATTTATTTATGTATTCATTTACTTCTTAGAATGGAGTAATGATTGCCATATACTTTGTATAACAGCCTAGGAACTAGAAGATACAAGCTGTTTGATCAATAAATGTCTGGAACATTTGTTAAACCTTCTTCAGAAAATAATTTTAGAATAAAAATTGAATTTTATTTTATCTGAAGTTTACCTACCAAAAGTTTAAAACATTTATTATCAATCATAGCACACAATATATATTGCTAGCTATAATCTTTTATAGTTCTAAGATACAAATTATTTGCCAAAACTGCAATCATTAGATAATCATGAATCTTCATATACTTTTGTCCCAATTAGAAGCATATCCAGAAACTCTGCAGTACATCCCAAATAGCAGATTTCTCTGTAATTTTTTTTTTTGCTCAAGCAAAAAGATGATTTCCCATTTTATTTGACTTTAGGACCATATGTTATATTCCTGGTCTAAATAAATCAGATACTATAACTTATGTAATCCATTCTTGTCTTAGAGCCAAGTCAATATTTAATGTTTATTGATTGAATTCCAGATAAAAGGAAAATTCTAAAAAAATGCATAGTATTAGTGCCATTTAATTTTTCATTTACACAAATAGAATGCAATGTGTAATTTTATAATACATATATCTCCATGCTTCAACTAGTAATATACATAAAATGTAATTAATAATAAAACTGGTAAGCCCATACTACAACAGTAAGAGACTGTAACACAGAAACCTTCTTAGTGGCTTTAACTATCTACATAGAATTAACCAAACACTAGTTGCATAGTGAATAAGAGGTGCTCATGTGGCCCAAAGTAAAATAGATTGCATGGTTCCCTTAATCTGTCTTAACTAGAACACGCCTATGAATCTGAAAATAAACACATTGAATAGTAGACCACAAAAAAATTACACTTGGGCATGATAAATTATACAGGTCACTAGATGCTCACACAGTGAGACCAAAGGAAGATCTTCTTAGGAGAGGATCACAAAGGTTCAATAACTATATAAAATGACGATTATCAAAATGAATTCCAAGAAATGAAAACAAGAGTTTTGCTTCTTTTTTTTGTTGTTTTTTGCCTCTCCTTTGTTGCTGTTTTGGTTTTGTTTTTATTTTTGTTTTCATTTCTGTATCCTTTTTCTTGTATGTAAGTTTATCTGTTTTGATGAGAGTAAAGGGAAGTACAGTAATGGTGGGGCAAAGGGTGAACAAATACAGCAATGATACTCACTAGACACAACATAGAAAATAAACTGTACAAATTTTAGAAGTGATGGGAAGGAAAAACTGGAGGAAAATGAGGAAAGATCTGACAATGTTTGAAATGAAATGTACTTATTACCTAACTTACATAACTGTAACTCCCCTGTGCATCACCTTTACAATAATAATAACACTTGTAAAAAATAAACTTAAACCAAGGTATAATTTTAAAAACATGTACTGTATTAATAATCTGCTTTGTTGAATGGTAACTCTTTTGTACAACTACTTAAATATAATATTTTAAAAGTGAAATAAAATATTTGCATAGGAAATAAAAGAGCAATTTATTGTGGTTTGAAAGAACATTTAAGTCAGATATTTTGGCACGACTTTTAAAATTGCTTATAAGCGTTTTAGAAATTATCTGAACCTGTTCGGTCAGAAAATTGGGCTGTAAATCCCATGATACTAAATATTTCTCAGAAGATATCAAGAATGGATAGGTTTAAATTGGGTTAGAAATTCTGCTAGAATAGCACTTTTTACAATATTGCAGTATTTCTGACTGATGTCTATCCTAATCCCAGGCCATGCTTGCATAGCTTCATGAAATGTGCAAAACCAAGTGAATTCCCAAACTTTATGAACTTTGAAAAGTGATGAAAAGAACTCAAGGAAATGCTAGAACTGAGGTTCAAAGGGAGGGAGGAAAAGGGAATGAGAAAGGAATGGAGGGAGAAGAATGAGGATACGAAAGAGAGATAAAGGTTTAGATATTCCTTTATTCTGGCCAAATTGCCAACTCTTACCCCAGTGTAACCACTTAGCATAAAAACTCCTAGTAAATTACCCATGTAATCTTTTTTCTTTTTTGTCTCTGGACCTGTATAGCATCTGTCTTCACCTATACCCTACAAACCAGATTACAACAGATTTCAAAACTGCATTTCTCTCATGAGCAGTTTAATTTGCACAATAAGAGGAAAGCAGAGTGATTACATGTGTTCTCTTTAGCTCATTTTACTTGTTTGTGTGGGTTGCCTTGCACACTCAGCCTGTACCACACTACAAAGAACAGTGCCATCTGTCAAAATGTGTCATTTTTACAAACAACTGCCTAACAGCAAGTATAGGCTATTAATTCAAATAACTACTACATTAGCAAGATTTTACTGTTCTCTCTCTCTCTCTCTCATCTCCTGTCTTTGATACAAGTTTGTTGTTGTTTTTTTAATGTACCCTCCTCTGTCCTTATATGCCTGACTACTAGCATTACAGGTATGTACAACCATGCCTGCTTGCATTCATCATTCTTAACTGGGATTAACAATAAAAATATTTTTCATGAGAGTAAGAATTAAATGATTCAATGTTAATCAAACACATTTTATTATTGAGTAGAGATTGTAGCTAATAAAAGATACTTGAACAAGGGGAATATAAGGTGGTTATGACCTAAAAAAGGTATAAAGACTAATGAATTGAAGAAAAGCTCACAAAAATATAAAAAAGAAAGTGTACTATTCCTTTCTTGAAAACTCCTTTCTTTCTGTTTATTTTCCTTCCCTTTCACAAATCACATAAATGTATATACAAGACACAGGGTACCAAAAACCAAAAACAGTGACAACAGAGTATAAACCAAGAGGGGGGTGGGGGGCAGTGGGAAATGAAAGAAAAAAAGAAATAACTTCACACATTATATTAAAAAAAAACAAAAATACAAAAAAAACCCTCTTGTTTCCACATCTTGGAATTTATTTCAATTTTCCTCATCTTGTAAGTTCATATGTACATAGCTATTGAACTATTCTGTTTATCTGCTGAGATTATCCTAGACATATACTAATTACTACAAATGAGGGAAACCATGGAACCTATGTTTCCTTGGGTCTGGCTTACTTCAGTTAACATGATTTTTTACCAAGTCTTTCCATTTCCTTATAAATGGGTGATGTCATTTTTTCTGATGGAAACATAGACTTCCATTGTGTGTATATGCCACATTTTCTTAATCCATTCATTTGCTAAGTGGCGTGTGGGTTGTTTCCATATCTTAGCTATGGTAAATAATGCTGTAATGAACATGGTTGTACTGGTGGTTTTAGTGCAGGTTGGTTTGTAGTCATTTGGGTAAATGCCCAAGAAAGGAATTGCTGGATCATAGAGGTGTTATATGTTTAGTCTTTTGAGGAACTTCCATTCTGCTTTCTAGAGTGGTTGAACCAGCTTACCTTACCACCAATAGTGTAGTAGCATTCCCTTTTGGATGCAAGTCAACATCTGTTATTATATATTTTCTTGTTAATGGACATTCTAACTGTGGTGAGGGGGAATCTCAATATAGCTTTGACTTGCATTTCTTTATGATTAGGGATGTTGTGTCTATTGATTGTTCTTTGTTCTTATTTCCTCTCCGGAGAAGTCTCTTTTTAATGCTTTAACCCACTTACTAATGGAGTGGTAGTTTCTTTGAGGATTTGTTTTGGGGTTTTAATTTTTTTGAGTTCTAGGTATATTTTTGATATGAGGCCTTTGACAAGGGTCTCATGTGAATACCTAGTGAAGATTTTCTACCATTCTGTGGGCTTTCTCTTTCTTATTAGCTATGTCCTTTGCCGTGCAGAAACTCTGCAATTTAATGTGATCCCATTTATTCAGCTTTTCTTTGATTTGTTGTGTTTCTGGACCTTTATTTAGGAAGTTTTGACCTGTGCCAAGGAGCTCTAGTGTATGTCATATCCCTTCCTGTAATATTTTCATGGTATCTACTCTTACCTCAAGATCTGTGAGCCGTTTGGAGTTGATTCTGGTGCTGGGTGATATGTAAGGATCTGACTTCAGTTTTCTACATATGTATAGCCAATTCTGCCAGCACCATTTGTTAAACAGGTTGTCTTTCTTCCATCTGATAATTTCGGCTCTCTTATCAAAGATTAGGTGGCCATAGGTCTGTGGGATCATGTCTGCATCTTTAATTCTATTCCAGTGATCCTTAGGCCTATTCACGTGCCACTATCAATCTATTTTTAAAACTACAGCTTTTAAAAACTTTTTTTATTGTGAAAATATTGTAACTACAGCTTTATAATAGAGTTTGAAGTGTGGTATTATCTTCCTCCAGCACTGCTTTTCCTAAAGATTGTTTTTGGTATTTGGCGTCTTCTATTATTCCATATGAGTTTTTGGATTGCTTCTTCTATTTCATTAAAGAATGTTGTTAGAATATTGATGGCTATTGCATTGAATTTGTATATAGCTTTGGGCAGTATTGTCATTTTCAGGATGTTAATCCTCCCAATCCAGGTGTATGGGAGGTTTTCCACTTCCTTAGATGTGCTTTAATATCTTTTTTTGGTTTTTAAAGTTTTCATCATAGAGGTCCTTCACCTCTTTTGTTAATTCCTAGGTAGTTTTATTGGGGGAGAGGACTAATACAAAAAGGGCTATTGCTTTTTTGATTTCAACCTTGCTCTTCTTATTGTTGGCATACAGAAAAGCTACTGATTTTTATGCATTAATTTTATACCCCGCTCCTTTGCTAAAGTTTTGAATCACCTCAAGTAACTTGGAAGAGGAGTCTATGGGGCTCTTTTTATGTTTATAATTTTTTTAAAAAAATTCTTGTCAAGGTGATATACAGAGGGGTTACAGTTACATAAATAAGGTAGTGAGTATATTTCTTTTGGAATTCGTTACTCCCTCCTTCATTTTTCTACCAGTATGGGTTTTTTTTTTTAATACAGAATCATGTCATCTGCAAAAAGGAAAGTTTTACTTCTTCATTCATTTGGATCCTTTTTACATTTGTCTCTTACCTTATTGTTCTGACTAGGAATTCCAATACAATATTGAAGAGGAGTGGAGACAGCAGACATCCTTGTCTTGTTCCCAATTTTTGCGAAAATGTTTTTAACTTTTCACCATTACATATAATGCTAGCTGTGGGTTTGTCATATACAGCCTTTATTATATTGAAGAATGTTCCATGGATTCCTATCTTATCCAGAGCTTTCATCATAAAGGAGTGCTGGATCTTCAAACGCCTTTTCTGTATCTATTGAGATGATCATGTGGTTCTTGTCCTTGCTTCTGGTAATGGGTTGAATTACATTAATTGACTTGTGTATATTGAACCAGCTTTGCCTCCCTGGAATAAATCCTATTTGGTCATAGTGAATGAATTTTTTGATTAGTTGGTGAAGCCATTTGGCCAGAATTTTGTTGAGACATTTTACATTGATGTTTATTAAAAAAAATAAAGTGGGTCTATAGCTCTCTTTCTTTGATGGGTCCCTATCTGGTTTGGGGACGAGGCTTATGCTGGACTTGTAAAATGAGTTTGGCAGTGATCTTTAACTTTCAATTTCATTGAAGAGTTTGAGGAGGATTGGAGTGAGTTCTCCTTTGAAAAGCCTTATAGAATTTGGCTGTGAATCTGTCTTGTTCTGGGCTTTCCTTGAGTACAAGATCTTTTATTGCCATTTCTTTTTCAATATTTGATATGGGTTTATTTAATTGGTTTAGACCTTTTTGGTTTAGTTTGAGTATATCAATATTTGGTAGAAATTCTTCCATTTCTTCCTGATTCTCAAACTTGTTAGCATAGAAGTTTGCAAAGTGTTCCCTTAGAATATCCTGAATCTTGCTTGTTTTTGTGGTGATATTCCCATTTTCATCTCTGATTTTATTTATTTGGGTATGTTCTTTCTATATATTTTATCACATTTACTTAAGGTCTGTCAATTTTTTTTTAAATAACCAAGTCTTCGTTTCGTTGATCTTTGTGATGGTGTTTTTAGACTCATTTAATTTCTGTCTACTAGATTAGAGATTGGCTTGCTGACCCATTTCAAGAAGCTTGAGGTACATCAGTAAATTCTTCGTTTGAGATTTCTCAGGTTGGTATATAGGAACTCAGGGCAAAAATCTTTCTCTGAGTACTACCTTTGCTGTGTCACAGAGGAGCTGTTATTTTGTATATTCATTTTTGTTAAATATCTTGAATATTTGAATTTCCTTTCTGATCTCTTCAAAGATCCACTGGTGATTCAACAATGCATAGTTCAGTCTCCATGAGCTACAAAGTTTAATTTGTAATTTTAGTTTGAAGCCTATTTTATCTGTGTTTATGGGGCCCAGTTGGTTGATACATTTTATTCCTGCCTCTCACTTTCAGAATATGCTTTTTTTTTTTTTTGTGGGCAAGTTGTGCCTCATGAAGACAGAAGATAAAAGGATCTTACTTTTTGACCCAACTAGTCAATCTATGTGGTTTAATTGGAGAGTTAAGTCCATTAATGTTGAGAGTTAGGACTGAGAGCTGTTTGGTAGTTCCTGCCATGTTATCTGGTTTCTTAGGGTCTGTGTCTCATCAATTCTTACTATGATTATCTGATTCTCTGTTTAGGGGCTGTTTCTCTGCTTAAAGTGTGTTCTTCATTTTCTATTCATAAGATATCTTTAAGTATCTTTTGTAATGGTGGTTTGGTGGAGATATATTGTTTTTATTTTCCTGTAGCAGTTTATTTGTCCTTTGGTTATGCGGAGATTTTAGCTGGGTACAATATTCTTGCTTGATACTTGTTTGCCATTAGGGCATGGCATACTTAATTCCTGGCTCTTTTTGCTCTCATGGCCTCTGCTAAGAAATTTGTGAGTATTCTGATTGGTTTTCCTTTATACTTGATCTTTTCTACCTGAAAGCTTGGGATCCTTTCCTTGGTTTCTATTGATCCTATGCAGATTACAATGTGTCTGTGGGATGTCCTGTTCTGGTCTTTTCTATTTGGGTTTCTAAAGGATTCTTGTATCTGAATGGGACTATTCTTTTGGATGTTCAGGAATTTTTCTGCCAGAACTCTGTTAAGTGTATTTCCCATTCCATTAGCTTCCTTCTCTAGGCCCTCCTCAATATCTATTAGCTTTAAATTAGGCCTTCTGATTGTTTCTTCTATCTCTTGTACATATGTATCTTGTTTCTTGGATTTCTTTTGAATATTTGTTCTTTCTTTAGAAAGAATTTCTGCATTGTCTAATCTACTGTCAAGACTATCTATTTTTTGTTTTATTTCTTTCCTTCCAGTTGGTCAGATTTGATGGCTTTGAATTCTTTGTTGAAGCTTTGTTTTAGAGCTCGTATGGACTTGATTTGGTTTTCAGTGTTCTCTCTCAAATTCTTTAACTGGGTGGTTTTACTTCCATCTTTCTTTTTTACTCTTCCATTTTTGTGTATATGTAGTGGTATCGGAGTTGGAACTCAGAGTTTTATGCTTGCTGGGTAGGCACAATACCATTTGAGCCACACCAACAGTCTTTCTTGAAAACTTTCTACAAAATGACATAAATAAATGAATACTTTTCATGCATTTGAGAACTATTCTGTGATTTTTTTTTTAATTGTGAGAATACCGTACAGAGGAGTTACAATTACATGGGCAAGATAACGAGTACATTTCTTATCAAGCATTGTTGCCTCCTCTTTGTTTCCCCTTCCCATCCCTTCCCATACTCCTCCCCTCTCCCCACCCAATCCTTCCCCAATCCCCCCATCAAAGTTGTTATGTTCGTTTTTCGACATAATGACTTGTGCATCTCACTGTTGCAATGGGTCCATCTGTATCCCTAGTTAAACGATTTGTTTTTTTCCCTTCCCCCCACAAATTATACCAACATCAAAAACAGTGAAAGTATGGGTTGTACTGTGGGGGAGGGACATACAAAGCAACATAGAAATCATCTTATAAATATGTTAGAAACAATTGCATGAAAGGAAAAAAAAAACAAAAAAAAAACATTTGAATACTTATCTTGAGGTTCATTCCCCTAACACAAACTTATCTGACCTTTTCTGCTTGACTCAGACATATACTAGTTATTGCAAATAAGGGAGACAATGGGACCTATGTTTCTTTGGGCTTGGCTTACTTCACTTAATAGAATTTTTTCCAAGTCTTTCCATTTCCTAACAAATGGGGCAATGTCATTATTTCTGATGGAGGCATAGAATTCCATTGTGTATATATACCACATTTTCTTGATCCATTCATCTACTGAGGGGCATCTGGGTTGGTTCCATATCTTAACTACGGTAAATAATGCTGCAATAAACATAGTCGTGCTGGTAGCTTTAGTATAGTCTTGTTTGTGATCATTTGGGTAAATGCTCAAAAACGGGATTGCTGGGTCATAGGGAAGCTGTATGTGGAGTCTTTTGAGGAACCTCCATACTACTTTCCAAAGTGGTTGAACAAGTTTACACTCCCACCAACAATGCAGTAAGGTTCCCTTTTTGTCCACATTGCCTCCAGCATCTCTTGTTATTAGAGTTCTTGATTATAGCCATTCTTACTGGGGTGAGGAGGTATCTCAATGTTGTTTTGATTTGCATTTCTTTTATTGCTAGAGAGGTTGAGCATTTCTTCATGTCTCTCTTGTCCATCCTTCTTTCCTTTTCAGAGAAGTTTCTCTTTAAGCCTTTAGCCCACTTATTTATTGGGCAGTTGTTTCTTTGAAGATTTGTTTTGGGAGGATTTAATTTTTTAAGTTCCAGGTATATTTTAGATATGAGACCCTTGTCTTTTGTATGGCTAGTGAAGATCTTCTCCCAATCTGTGGGCTTTCTATTGATCTTGCTAGCTATGTCCTTTGCCATGCAGAAGCTCTGCAACTTCATGTAATCCCATTTGTCCAACCTTTCTTTGATTTGTTGTGTTTCTGGGTCTCTATTAAGAAAATTTCGGCCTGTGCCTAGGAGACCTAGGGTTTCTCCTATTCCATCCTGTAATGTTTTCAGAGTGTCTGCTTTGACTCCGAGGTCTTTGATCCATTTGGAGTTGATTCTGGTGCAAGGTGATATGTAAGGATCTAGCTTTAGTTTTCTACAAGTAGTTAACCAATTTTGCCAGCACCATTTACTGAAGAGGCTGTCTTTCTTCTAGTCTATTTTTTTAGCTCCCTTATCGAAGATTGGATGGCTATAGGTCTTTAGGTTCATTTTGGGGTTTTCAATTTTATTCCGTTGGTCCTGGCGTCTGATCTTGTGCCAGTACCAAGTTGTTTTGATTACTGTGGCTTTATAGTAGAGTTTGAAATTTGATATTGATATTCCTCCAGCAGTGTTCTTTCTGTTGAGGATCGTTTTTGCTATTTGGGATCTTTTATTGTTCCATGTGAATTTTTGGATTGACTCTTCTATTTCCTTGAAGAATGAGGTTGGAATATTGATAGGTATCGCATTGAATTTGTAGATAGCCTTGGGAATTATTGCCATTTTCACGATGTTGATCTTTCCAATCCAGGAGCATGAGAGTTTTTGCCACTTCCTAAGTTCTGTTTTCATATCTTTTTTCAGGTTTTTAAAGTTTCATCATAGAGGTCCTTCACTTCTTTGGTTAAGTTAATTCCTAGGTATTTTGTTTTCTGTGGGGCTATTATGAATGGAGTTGCTTTCCTGATTTCAGCCACATCGTTGGCATTCAGTTCTCATTGTTGGCATACTGAAAAGCCATTGATTTTTGAGGGTTAATTTTATACCCTGATACTTTGCAAAGTTTTGAATCACCTTGAGTAATTTGGGAGTGGAGTCCATGTGATTCTTTAAATACAAGATCATGTCATCTGCAAAGAGGCAGAGTTTTAGTTCTTCTTTCCCTATTTGGATCCTCTTTATGTTTGCATCTTTCTTATTGCTGTAGCTAGGCATTCTAATACTAGATTGAAGAGCAGTGGAGAGAGTGGCATCCTTGTCTCGTTCCTGAGTTTAGAGGAAATGGCTTAATTTTTCACCGTTGAGTATAATACTGGCTGTAGGTTTGTCATATAGAGCCTTTATTGTATTGAGGAATGTTCCATGGATTCCTAGTTTTTCCAGAACCTTCATCATAAAGGGGTGTTGGAACTTGTCAAATGCTTTTTCTGCATCTGTTTAGATAACCATGTGGTTCTTATCCTTGCTCTTATTGATGTGATGAATTATGTTAATTGATTTGTGTATATTGAACCAGTTTACGTCCCTGAAATAAATCCTGTTTGATCGTGGTGTGTGATTTTTTTGGATGAATTGTTGAAGTTGACTGACCAAAATTTTGTTGAGAAGTTTTGCATCAATGTTCATCAAAGATATGGGTCTATAGCTCTCTTTCTTTGATGAATCCCTTCCTGGTTTTGGGTGAGGGTTATTATAGGTTCATAGAATGAATTTGGTAGTGAACTTTCTCTTTCAATTTCATTGAACAGTTGAAGGAATATGTGAGTTCTGCTTTGAAGGCCTTGTAGAATTCTGCTGTAAATCCATCTCATCCTGGGCTTTTCTTAAATGGGAGTTCTCTTATTGCTGTTTCTATTTCAATGCTTGATATGGGCCTGTTAAGATGGTTTAACTCATCTTGGTTTAGTTTTGGCATGTTGATATTTGCTAGGAAAAGGTCCATTTCTGCCAAGTTCTCAAACTTATTAGCATAAAGGTTTGAGAAGTATTTCCTTATAATGTTCTGAATCTTGGTTGTTTCTGTGGTGATGGTTCCATTCTCATCTCTGAGTTTATTTATCTGGGTTTGTTCTGTTCTTTTTCTTTTTTGCTAAGGGTCTGTCTATTTTGTTAATTTTTTTTGAAGAACCAACTCTTTGTTTTGTTGATTCTTTCTATGGTTTTTTTGGATTCTAATTCATTTAATTCTGATTTAATTTTAATTATTTCTTTCCATCTACTGGATTGGGGTGATTTTTTTGAAAATACATATTGTGGTAGTTTCTTATGCTCTGTGTTGCTCTATTTTAATAGAAAACCATAGTTTCTATTTTCAAGAATTGATATTCTACTTAAAGAGGCCAGAGACAAAAAATTTTTTTTTAAAAGAATAAAATATACGAGGTTAAAAAATGAGATGTACAAGATGTTATGTTGAAAATGAACTTTACAACTTTGGCCCAGGGGGAGGGGGTGGGTGGTTGTAAGTAGGGAGAGATGGGAAGGGAGGGGAAGAGGAAACAAAGGAGGAGGCTACAATGCTTGATAAGAAAGGCACTCATTAACTTGCCTATGTAATTGTAACCCCTCTGTATGGTATTTTCACAATAAAAAAATGAAAAAAAAACTATTATTCTGGGGCTGGGAAGGTGGCTCAGTGATAGAATGCTTGCCTTGCATTCATGAGGCCCTGGGTTTGCCGGAAATGGCTCAAGTGGTAGAGCACTAGCCTTAAGCTGAAGAGCTGAGGGACAGCATCCAGGCCCAGAGTTCTGGCCTCATAACAGACAAAAAAACAAACAACAAAAAACTATTATTCTTAAGCTCTAAATTGATTTTTTTAAAGCAGATTTTTCAAAATTCTACATTTAATGTTTCTGGATTCAGCCAAGTGAATATCATTTTATTTGACTTAATATGTGAGAAGAAGAATAACCTCAAACTCCACAAAGCTATCCCCCATGACATACTGTATAATTGAACACATGTTTGGTGGTGGGGTGGGAAGCATAGGTTTTACTTTTGTCTTGAGAGGGTGCCAGGAAATCAACAGAAAATATAGGTCTCTTCACATTTTGGAATTCTTTTAAGTAACAAGAGATTGTATTTTCATACCTTCCAGAACAGCAGTTTTGCTGGTAATAGATAGCTGACTTAGATAAATCCTGTTTCTTGCCTGGGAGGTTCTATTAATATAAAGAAAATGAAAGACATCAGAAAACTATGTATCATTCACATTTTGGGAAAGTAGCTGTAGTTAGTTTCAAGTTTCTTCAATTAGAATGAATGTTAGTAAAGATGTGATTCCAATCATGTTGGCCTAAGTCCAATTTGGGTAATTGCATTCTGCCTATGTAAATCTTCTCTGGATGCAAGGACATCCTTCATTCTCGCCTCACACTGTTTCAGGATGATAATGCACATTGAAAAATAGGTGCCACAGTTGACCCTGGGCACGGTAGCTTCTATGTAGCAAAAAACTTGATCTTTCTACATAGTATCAGTGTAAGTTCACTTTTAGGGTAAAGGTTTTATAACATGTAATATAATAAAGCAAAAGAAGCCATATGGTAATCTTAACTAAAGATACATTTGTAAAAAAATCCAATAGAACGAATTGTCTCTGACAAGGTCTCTGAAGTAATGAGATATTCTTTTAGCATGTCCTGGCTGCAAAATGTAAGATCATTATCATCAGATCTTTAAAATACCAACAAGGAAAATATGAGGATCTTTAAAATACCAACAAGGAAAATATGAGGAGATTTAAAGTCACCTTTAAAATCACCCCCAAAGTTCAGTCTCAATTATCTACAATCAATGTCTTTTTCCTTGACTAAAAATTGGTACCAAAGAATAAATTCTTAGAAAAGGAAATTTTAAAAGTACAATTGATGCTGACAGTTTATCAATAGAAGGGCATTTCTAACTCATACTCATTTGTGCATCAAGCCTGTTTATTTTTTTTGCTCCCCCTGATTTGTACTGTGCCACATGTTTGTAAGGACATTAGATGCTGCTCAAGAATAACCTTTACTACAAAAACTTCAAATCCTTTCTTCCAGATTTCATTTGCAGATATAGTTTGAGTTTTATGCACTGTGAAATGGGAAAAAAATACAAAAATTTAAAGGTTTCCAAAGAAATCTCCTTCTCTATATAAAAGCTATAAATAAAGTTACAGAGCATTTACATTCCTTAAACTTAAAAGAGTGACAATAAAATGGATGAGGCAATTAACAAATAATAAATTCAATTAAAATTTAATTAAAATTTTAATTTTTTTAAAAAATATGCAATATATAGGTGATTGAACATAAGAAAGGTACAAATGACTTACATAAGGGAAATGACCATGAGAAAATTATGAAAGTTAACAAAGAAAACAAATTTAAAATACATCTATTTTGGTAACTAAACTGTCAAAAAATACAACACTCATTGTTGAAGATATAATAACCAGTGCAGTGTTGGTGAGATTATAAATTATTATAATCCAAATCAGAAAGTTGTTCATTAGTTCTTTCCACAGATTTCAATGCTTTCATCCTAGTCTATTTTGTCTCAGGGAATTCAGTTTAGAAAAATAAACTTATAAGCAGATGAAGCCACAAGGACAAAGGTACTTATGGGGGTAACATATATCATTGCAATCAAACAATTAGTAAAAATAAGACTTTGTGTTCAACAAAAGCCTCCAGAGAGTTGACATTTATTTGGGAGAAATAAACAATAAATAATAAATGTGATGTGTTTCTTTTACAATATGTTGCACAATGACAAGTGATATGAAAACGGAATGCAGAGTAAGAGGGAGTAGACGTATCATTCATGGTGAGTGAGAATATGTATGGATATCTGTCATCTTCTGAAAAAAATGACAGCCTTGACAGACTCTTATATCCTTCAGAATCATTTACTAAAACATCCTCCAAGCTCTTCAGTATGTAGACTCTTCATTAAGTAAGAATTCAAAAGTAGAATTTTATACAACATAATAATGTATTATATAAGCAAAATTAGACATTTAAAAATGTATATCATGGAAAAAACTATGACTTTATTTTTACCAAGAACTTGGGTACCAAGGCAGTATCTTATAGTCTTTACAACAATCAAAACAAAACATAACAAAATTGGAATGGTAGTACACTCCTTTAATCCCAGGAATTGGAAGGCTTATTTATGAAAATGGATTATGTATACTCAAAATAATTTAGTTCATATCTCAGTCTGGGATACATAATGAGATAATGTCTCAAAAAGATTATTGTTAGGGGCTGGGAAGATTGCTCAGTAGTAGAGTGTTTGCCTTGCATGCATGAGGCCCTGGGTTTGATTCCTCAGCACCACACAAGCAAAAAAAAAAAGCTGTAAGTGGTGCTGTGGCTCAAGTGGTAGAGTGCTAGCCTTGAGCTGAAGAGCTGAAGGACAGCACCCAGGCCCAGAGTTCAGGCCCCACAACCAACCAAAACCAAAAACAAAAAATGGTTAGTGTTAGCCAGACATGTCTGTAATCCTAGTTTTTCAACAGGTTGAGATCTGAGGATCACAGTTTACAGTAAGCCTGGGCAGGAAAGTCTTTGAGACTCATCTCACTAAAACTACCCAAAAGCCAGAAGTGGAGCTGTGGCTCCAGTGGTAGGGGACTAGCACTGAGCAAAAGAAGCTCAGGGACAGTGCCCCAGATGCTAAGTGGCACTAATAAACAAACAAACAAAAATAAATAAATAAATAGTGTTTTGTGAGATAAGTAAATATTTTCAAAGAATTTAAAAATATACAAAATCAAGTCAAAACTTAAGGAAGACAAATTTGAAGCTAAATTCAGAGCTAATTTTCACTGTCTCTCTCTCTCTCTGTGTCTCTTAGGCAAACACACATATCCATATATGTACACACACCCGTAATTCCTTTGCTACATATAATTGCTTATTTCTGTATCATGGGATCTTACACTTCTAAGTATCAAAGTTCATTCTTCTTGTGCTTTAGACTAATGAACTATCCTCCATGTTTAATACTTTACATTATCATATGACCTAAGGACATTCCTCAAATATATATTTATTTTATGTTATATATATAATCAATATTAACATAACTAGAAAGTACAAGAAACTAAAACATATCATGATTTATTACATTGTCTGATGTCACTGAGATGAGAGACATTAAAACAGACAACTGAGAAATATAATTTATCTTAAAAACTTTCCATAGAAACAATGTTGGTTGATCACATCCTTTCTGTTCATTTCACACTCCTGCCAGTTTACTGAACCTATCCAAAAAGGGGAAATCTGTTTTGTGAATAAGAGTGTCAGTCAGTTTCTCCAGTTGATCATATGTATTCACAGAATTCTGATACATTTTCACCTATATCTAGCCACCCTTGGTATCAGTGAAAAGTAATAAACAGAATTTAATGCTGTCATGTAGAATTTAGAGGAAGGCCAGAAATACCAGTGTGGTAGGGAAACAATTGAAGCTATCCAATAATTTTTTTTATTGTGAAAATACTGCACAGAGGGGTTACAATTACATGGGCAAGATAATGAGTACATTTCGTATCTAGCATTGTAGCCTCCTCCTTTGTTTCCCCTTCCCATCCCTTCCCATCCTTCCCCTGCCCCTCCACTCAATCATCCCCGTCCCCCCCCCACGCTCCCGCCCCCCCCCCCCCCCCCCGCGCCCGCACCAACGTTGTAAAGTTCGTTTTCGACATAACGACTTGTACATCACATTGTTGCAATGGGTCCACCTGCCATCCAATAATTTAAAGAAATACTGACCTAGTAAAATATTTGACATCATATGGTAGAATCAAATCTGCTTATCACACTTAATTTTCTTCCATTAGCCTTAGTCACTTTCCAGGACCTGATCAAATGGCTTCTCTAAGTCTGCAACTTTTATTGGAGACTCAGACAAAATATTATCTTTTTATGTTCAGACATGACATTATACAGAACACTATTTAGAATATTATTCACATTATGATATAGTCTACAACCCACACATATCAAGATTACCTGTGTTCAGAAAGATTTACACCATTCTAGTATATTTTCTCATAGGCAAAGTTTTGGGGTTTTCTTCATAGTATGTGAGGACAACATCATGCCTGGGTATCTTGGTCTTATTGCTAGCCATTATGCTTAGCATAGGATTTAAGCTCAATAAAAACTTGTCTCAACATCATTCACATTAGGTGTACTTAAAAGAAAAATGATCCAGGTTCTGGTAGCTCATGCCTGTAATCCTTTCTACTCAGGAGGCTGAGATCTGAGGATCATGTTTCAAAGACAGCCCTGGGCAGAAAAGTCCCCATGAGACTCTTTCTCCAATTAACCACTCAAAAACTGGAAGTGGAGCTGTGGCTCAAAGTGGTAGAGCACCCAGGCTCTGAATTCAAGCCTTACAACAACAACAAAAAAGAGAGAGAGAGAGAGAAGAAAGGAAAGAAAAAGAAGGAAGGAAAAAAAACTGTCTGAATAATATTATTATTCACTATAATCCAAAATAATCATTCTAGGTAAACAAAACAGAAATGCGACCTAAAATATATTCATAATGGGGAAATGAAGGAATTAATTACTGCTTGAAACAGAAAGGTTTTTTCTTTTTAAAAATATTTATTTATTTTTATTGTCAAGGTGATGTACAGAGGGGTTGCAGTTACATAAGTCAAGTAATGAGTACATTTCCTTTTGAACAGTGCCACCTCTTTCCTGTTTTCTCCTAATTTTCCTCTCAACATCCCCTACAAGTTGTATAGTTCATTTTCAACATAGTTTCTAGTATCACTGCTGCATTTTTCACCGTTTGTTCCACTATTTCTGTGTTCTCCCTTACATATAAGACAAAAGGTGCAGAAACCATAAACAGAGACAAAGAAGAAAGAAAACAAAAAGCAAAATAACAAAATATCTCGTTTCCATTTATTGGACTTCATTTCAATAAACAGCATTTTATATGATCATATGCACATATCCGTTTAAGGTTTGTGATCCTCTTTAAGAGTATTCTCCTGTAAATGTTTAGTTCTGTTTAATTTACCATGTTCAAGTATAATTTTTTGTCTTTTAATACAATTATACTTAAAAGATCCATGTGTATTTTTGTATCTGTCATGTATTCTGTGGGTTCCATAAATTTGATTCACTCCTTTTCAAAGAAATAGTATGAAATACTCATAATTATGTAGTGATCAAATGAGATGTGAATTTCAACTGGGAAAAAATAGAGCTGAATGACTTTACATGCTTAACATATAAACTTACTTAAGTTCTATGTTTAAATTTTAAGTCAATATTATTGATGCTAATTTCAGTTCATTATTACTGTTTATATATATATATGATTATATATGAGTGGATAAAACCATCAAAGATATAAAAATGCTGATTAACAGTAGATAAAATAAACATAGTAAAATTAAAGTACATCTTAGAAACATTTATGATTATCTGCTTAGAATATTTTTTGTCAAGGTTGTGCTACATAGAAATTTTTCTACTATATTCAATTCCAAATATTCTTTTAGTCACTAAAAATACAGTATAAGATAAAAGTTCTCTTAACTTATCATGAATTATCTATCACATATGCCCCTATTAGAGCATACAAACCAATAGATTATATACTAGTAGAGTTCAAAATGGTTAGCTGAGTAGAAGTACTTCTGAGATGGAAAAGATGTTGATGTTTTGAATTCTATAGTGTGAATTCTGAAGTTCTCTAGTCCATTAATGATGAAATGGCCTTCAAGATAGAGTTCCTGTGAAAACACACTAGTGTAGATGCAAGGATAACTTTCCTTCTCTACAAACTTAAAGTATAATGGTTTTGCTGAACTTACTTTATAATATATATATATGCATAATATTTTTATATGTATACACATAAAACATGTAGACAACATATTTTAGTATTCTAACTTTTTTGTTGAAATACTTAGCTCTACAATACATGTATGAACCACCAAACACTACAAAGTTACAAAAAGCCACATTTAGATTAATTTTTTTTTGTCTGTTAGGGGGCTTGAACTCAGGGTCTGGGTGCTGTCCCTGAGCTTTTTCACTCAAGGCTATCACTCTACCACTTTGAGCCACAGCTCCACTTCTGGTTTTCTTGTGGTGAATTGGAGATAAGAGTCTCATAGACTTTACTCCTGGGGCTGGCTTCAAACCAAGATCCTCTTATCTCAGCTTCCTGAGTGGCTAGGATCACAGGTGTCAGCCACCCTCCAGTGTCCAACTGCTAATTTTTTTAAAAAAAGTTTTAAAATTGTGCAAGTAAAATAGCAGAATTAAGAATGTTTTTAGTATATAAATGACTAGCTACTCTTAATCCTACTGGCTCCAAAACATAACCACTTTTATGTAAGACCATCCCATTTTCCTTCTTATCAGTGTTGGCATTGTTGGCTATATCATTTTCATTTTTATCCTTTACTTACTTATATTTCTCATTTTACTATACCACTACATCTGTGGTTTTTCTGATACAGTTTTTTCTGTTCCTCATGTTCTATTCACTACAAAAGTGCACTAATTGTAAATAGATAAATGCATTTTTAAAACAAAAATATAACATTTAAATCCCCACAATGTAAAGACAACCAACCACTGACAGAATTTGGGTGAATTATCTACACATACTTTATGAGCATTATAAAAAATATCCTTACTATAATATGTTAAAATACATAATGCAAATAAATACCATATTTTGATATGTGTTGCATTGTGGACCACATTTTGTCTTTAAAAAAAACTTCACAAATTTTATTTTTCCAATAGTAGTGGATATGGATATGCCACCTATAACGACAGCACTGAATTCCTTTGCATGAATGCCTCAAATTACTTAACCTGATGGACAGATCTTTAAGTAGTTTCCTGTAGTCACATAGAATTACACGAGGAAAAAAGCAAAGCAATGCGAAAGAAAGAAAGTAAGAAAACTAGTTTATTTGAGTTGGTCAGAAAAGGCCTCTCTTAGGAGTGTCACTGGATTTAGGTCACAGGCAGACAGAAAAGATGCGTGAATCCTGCTCTAGGACAAGGACAAAGCACTAAAGTGCAAAGTTCTAAAGTTAAGAACAGGCTGGAGCTCAGTGAGACTAGGTGAGCTGCATGCAATGAAGGTAAAGATGGCTCATAGAGAGAAATTTGCATTCAATGGATAGCCATTAGGGAAGGAAGAGGGAAGAAAAGACAGAGGAAGGAAGGGAGGAAGGAAGAAAAGGAAGGAAGGAGGAGCAAGAGAGGGAGGGAGAGTAGGAGGGAGGAGAGAGAGAGACAGGAAGAGACAAAGGAAAGAGAGGTAATGAGCTTTGTGGTTTTTACATTTATACTCTACTCTGGTTTATTTTATTGGAAAAAAATGTGATGACCAAAACTGAAGGGAGAAAAGTGTTTTAGAAAATTCTCGTATTTACGTGTTATGGCTTGGACTAGGGACTTGGATTCTGTTGTGAATCTGCAAAACAAGAAAGCCTAGCTTCTGCAAGAATTCTAAATTGTTCTAGCTTTTTTATTCCCCTTAAACTTTGGAAATATGTGAATAATAGGATGTTATCACTGAAAACTCTGAAAACTAAAGGCTTTCAGAAGATCATAACACAGATATGAAACCAGAAAAATACCAAATACTATCTCATATAGAAGGATTCTGGACTAACTCATGGAAAGAGGGTATCACTTGGAAAGAATACAACGGAATTTTCACTTTTAATGGCCACAAAATTTCAAACAAGCACTATGACAAGGAATCTTTCTAGAGGTTGTAGATTGGCAGCATGGAAGAAAAAGATGAAAGTTAATGCTTAGCTCTCTGAAAAAGTATGTTAAATTCAAATTTTCAGAGATAATTTTATAATCAAATAACCACTGTTTGGGTTCTTAATTAAAAATCAATAGATTCAATTTTCTTTAAATCTTGGCCTGCACTTTACATCTTGGCCTGCACTTTACATCTATGTGTTAGAGCTCTTTTGGTTGAAATGAAGTTTATTTTGGCCACTTAAATAAGTTAGAAATTTTTTTAAGGACGTAATAAATGCATAACAAGAAGTTCCACCATCATTTACAGGACTTAGAGAGACAACAACATCTTTAGGGTTCAAACATAAATCTATTGGTATGGCAATGTTAATGGAGAAGAAATTTGTAAATTTTCTTTAGAGATAAATTCTTATTTTAATACTTTTTTGAAAACTATATAAAGTTATAGCCCTTCTTTATCTACCTACTACCAATTGACCATTTCTCTACTTTTGTAACTCTGTTTCTGAGAAAGAAAAATTATTGGGATTGGTATTGACTATTCAATAAGTATAGGATTAAATTTGCACTAAAAGACTAATAGTAACGATCAGCTCATGGTTGCCTATTTGGAGTTAAGTATCTGCTTAGCCCAGTGAGCTACATAGTGAAGCTCATGATTCAAATATAAAAGAGAAGCTGGATGCTGGTGGCTCACACCTATAATCTTAGCTACTCAAGATGCTGAGATTTGAGGATTGTGGTTCGAAGACAGCCCAGGCAGAAAAGTCCCCATGAGTCTTTTACATACAATGCGACTTTTATCTACAGTTAACCACTCAAAAACCGGAAGTGACCCTGGGACCCCAGTGGTAGAGTGCTGGCCTTGAGCACAAAGAGGCTCAGGGACAGCACCCAGGCCCTGAGTTCAAGTACCACAACCAACTATATATATATATATATATATATATGCACTTCTAGAACTGCTCTTCAGACAATGATTAGGATAGAATGATGGTGATTAACTGCAATGTTCATAACAGTAACCCAGACAGCTTAGTAGAAGTCAGTTCCTATGATGAGCTGATAGACTTTCATCTTCAGTAATTTAGTGTAAGGACCCAAGAGTCTGTCTTCCTGATACATGCTTTTACTTATAAGCTCAAATAAGACACACAATTATATCAAACAGCTCTGTTTTGAAGTCAATTACATATCAACAGTTATATGTGATTCAACCTAACCAAGATACTCTCCTTAATAAAGTTATCTTATAGTTTTTCTTCTAATTATTATTAAATCCATGTGTGCCATGCTTACTTTGATATCTAGCTATTTCCCCATACCTCTAAAGCAGTAATTCCCTATATGTGTGTATCTGTGCGTATGTGGGTGTGTATATACACTATAGATATATAGATATAGATATGAATATGTAATCTTCCTGACCACCCACATCTATTCATTGAAAACTTGGCTCCATATATATCTATATGTATGTATGTATACAATATACTACATATACATTTACACATAGATGTAAGTGTATATATACATACATATGCATATATGTATATAAAATATATAGCTTGTTTGCACTTGCTTTTATGGTCCTCAGCCATTTCCTTATGCGTGTAGTCTATGCTCTTGACCATACTTCAAGCTTTCTTAAACACATGAACTTAAGTGCTATCAATACTTCCACAATGTGATATTCCTCACATTTGTTCCTGGCCTGTGCCTGCTCAGGATACCGTGATTGAGTTGACTAAGAGCTGGAAAAATAAATACAATTTTATGTTCAACATTTATAAATCTTATAATTTATAAATATTTATACATGTTGCACTGAAGGGAAATTCAGAGACACAGAGACAAGATTAAAACTCATGCAAATGTTTTTCTGACTATAGTTAGGGCAACATTTTCATGACATGTGGTGAGTTTTCATTTTATCCATAGATTTCTTCTCCATGATTAGCTTTTCAAGTGCTATTTGAAAATCATCAGGGTGTGGTACTTTATGAGCTTTCAAAACTTATCTGTTTTAGATGATATTGGATTTTTAAATACAAATAATGATTCACAGTTTAAAAATACAATTAGCCTGTGGCTAAAGCATGTAAGTCTGAGAATTAGCATGGGCAATTCTTATTCTCAACATTGGGATTTTTCAATAATAATTTTAAAAAATATGCTTGGCTAACCGTGCTGAATATTTCTTGACATGAAATGATATATTTAGAAAAATTTGAGAATGGCTATTTGGTGTCCTTCATCATTTAATTTTGCAAGCTTACTGCCAAAAGGAAAGAGACTGTTAAGCAAAGTATATTAGTCTGATCAGGAAAAAAAGAAATCTTGTCTTGGAACATGCAATTATCCCTTTTCTAGAAGTTTTCTCATTAAGATTTTAGAAAAATAAAGTTGATATTAATATAAATGTATTTAAGAGCACTCTAACCATTTGGCAAGAAAAATAGGTCCCTGTCTGGATAGATGCCACTGGAAATCAATTAGGTCTTCATTTAACAGAGCTTCATATTCTCAAAAGGTTTTTTAAGAAGGATTATTTTTTGAAAATGGCTTATGATGCCAACTATATGAATATTTTTAAAGCATGGGTGATTCTTATCTGGTAACCACACAATTATGCTTGCATAATTTTGAGAAGATGGACATTACTTATTTGAATCTTTGATTAGTCCTGCTAATTGGGAGGAAGTTAGCTGCAGTAACTGGAATTACTTCCAGTTAAAAATGTGTGGAAGTTTGTAGCATATAGTTATACGTTAATACGTTTTCCTACAAGCATCTCCAATTGTGTATTCAGTCCTTTTCTTTCATTCTTCCAGCATGATTTGGTACAGTTTCTTGCATATAGCAGATGTGCAATAAACATTTTCTAAAGATAAAAATCAAAGAACATTAAAACATTTTATGATTTTTGCCCAGGTGCTAGTGGCTCACACTTGAAGGTACTCAGAATGAAGATGGTGATCCAGGAGATTAGGTACAAAGCCAGCTCAGACAGAAAAGTCCAAGAGACTGCATCTCCAAAAGACCAGAATAAAGTTGGGCAAGAAGCATGGTTGAAGTAGTTCAACACAAGCTAGGACCAAACCAGATGAGTAAGACCAATGCTCCAAGTTCAAGCCAGTTTTAAGCAAAAAAAAAAAAAAAAACCAAAACCAAACCAAAACAAACAAACTCTATCTATCTATCTATCTATCTATCTATCTATCTATCTATCTATCTCTCTCTCTCTATCTCTCTATTTATCTATATTATATATGTATTATGCATATGATATACACATATACATAATATTTTAAAATTGGCTTTAATGAAAGGGAAATTTGATATATTAAAGCATCTTTGATTTATATGCTGGTGATTTTCACATTAAAATGAACAGCATCAAGTTGTCACAATCTTTTAAAAGCAACGATTTTTAAATTTTATTTTTAATTTTATTGTCAAGGTGATGTACAGAGGGGTTAAAGTTATACAAGTAAGGTAGTGAGTACATTTCTTGTTGAACTTGTTACCCCCTATCTCATTATTCTCCAACTCCCCTGCCTCACAACAGCTGTACATACGTTTACAACATATTGTCTTGTGAGTATTTCTATTACATTGGTTCGCCTTTGTTCTTTGTCTCCCCATTTTGTTGTTCCTTCCCAAACTCAGATAAATGTATACATAATACCCAAGGTACCAATACCAAGTACAGTGACAACAAGAGATAAACCATAGGGGGAAAATACAAAAGAAACAAGAAATCACATAGTACATTAAAAACAACAACAACAAAGAAAAACTTCTTGTGTTCATGTCTTGGAGCTCATTTCACTTTGCATCATCTTATACGGTCATAGGTACCTATGTTTGTGATCATTTGGGTAAATGGCGAGAAGTGGGATTGCTAGGTCATAGGGGAGCTCTAAGTTTATTCTTTTGAGGAACCTCCATACTGGTTTTCAAAGTGGTTAAACAAATTTATACTCCCACCAACAGTGCAGTAGGGTTCCCTTTTAGCCACTTCCCTCCAGCATCTGTTGTTATTACATTTTTTTGACTATAGCCATTCTAACTGATGTGAAGTGTTGTTATGATTCTCAATGTTGTTATGATTTTCATTTTATGATTTTCATTTCTTTTATGGCCAGAGATGTTGAGCATTTCTTCATGTGTCTATTAGCCATTCTTATTTCTTTTTCAGAGAAGTCTCTCTAAATCTTTAGCCCACTTATTAATGGGGTGGTTTTCTTTGAGGATTTGTTTTCAGAGGATTTAATTTTTGAGTTCTAAATACATTTTAGATATGAGGCCCTTGTCTATTGTATGGCTAGTGAAGATCTTCTCCCAATCCCTATGCTTTCTACTGATCTTGCTAGCTATGTCCTTTGCAGAAGCTCTGTAATTTCATGTAATCTCATTTGTCCAATCTTTCTTTGCTTTGTTGTGTTTCTGGGTCTTTATTAAGAAAATTTCGGACTGTGCCAAGGAGTTTCTCCTACTTCTTCCTGAAGTATAAGCAATGATTTTTAAAATATTCTTCCCATCCCAAATTTCTCAAAAGACAAGACAAGTTCCGATTATGATTTAATTCCATGCTTTTGGGGAAATCCAAACTCCAAATTATAAACTCCCTAAGGAGCATTGTTACTGCTTGATAATGTGGGCTCTCAGTGCTTGCCCTTACCCATAAACACACATAGTACTGTTCTCAAGATGTTTACACATCTGTTAGCAACTTCCAGTACCTCTAGTACTTCTAATAACCTTATATATCCAGGAAAATATAATTCTGCAGATCTATTACTTGTATCACCTTCCATGTGAGCACATGATTTCTCAGGGAAAATTATTCCATTTGCTGTATAACATTATTCTCTTGAAATTGAGAAATAAATGAAAACTTTTGGCTTTCAAGTCAAACAGATCCAGTTCCTAATCGCTGTTCCTTTAGCAAGGTATTTAATGCCACTGAGCTTTTGTTTCCTCATGTAGAAAGTACAAATTAAATGTCTGATTAAATATATCCTGAGGAACGTCTATGTATACATATACCTATATGCATATGTTTGCCTAAACAATAAATACAATAGATTCTTCTTAAATATGGAAACAAAGATTTTATGTTTTGAGGGTACAAATACAAGTTAGACTGGATGATAACAGTGCCAAGAAAAAAACACTTTACTTTGAGATCTTTTAGTAATCTGATTAAGAGCTTATCCAAGACCAAATTTTCCATCATACCATGAAGCACTGAGCTAGACATATATAACTTCAAAAGGCAACTGACCATTTGTATTTACAGCATGCTCATATTATTTTTCTTCTTGCAGCTTTATTTTATAACATCACTCAATATCTGTTATTGTTTTACTCTAAAGAAAAAAAATGAAGGTTTCCTCCTGGAGGATAAATTGACATGTTTAAAGACTGTCACTGAGTCATTGACTAAGGGTTTTGTGTCTGAGGCACCCTTCAGAATGATTCATTTTCTTTTTTCTTTGTGGACCAACTATTTTCTGAGGTACTTCATAAACTGTGTTCCAAAAGTAGATTCTTCCATTCCTACTACATTTAGGATATGTTCCAGATCTCATAGAGCAGCACAGTGTGGATCAAGTGCAGATCCCCTGTGTCACATCATTCTATTAAGCTTTCACAGTTCTGGACAATTCTTGTGGCAGGTTAATACTAACGCTATGTCTAGATCCAATAGTTTTCTGACAGTAGGCTGTCAGAAGATAATTAGTTGGGCAGGAAAGACAACAAAATTTTTTAGAGTTACTGTATCATTTACCATGTCAGATCATTTAAAAAATTAAAATTATTTATATAAGAAACCATTAACCATATTTGTAATATGTGTCTTGTGAGTCTTGAGTACATTACAATTGCTCACTTAGTTGGCTATAAGGAGAAAGACAGGCTTTAGAACCAAGTTCACAGTGCCACATTTGGATTGAGAGCATCACTTTAATCATCTATACTCTAATTAATCAATTATCTGCTTATATCATACATAAAGCCCTCTAGTGGAGGTAATTATGCTTGTTTTTTATTCCTTGTATCTGTCACTAAGAGATTAAAAATAAGTTTTTTAAAATTTTTTGTACTATGTTTTTATTGTAAAAATGCTGTACAAAGGGGTTATAGTTACCTGAGCAAGGTAATGAGTACATTTCCTATTGAGCATTGAGAATATAATGCTACAAAAGTCTTAATAAAATAGAAATTTGAAGGCAGCTTTTACTTTTAAAATTTCTAAGAAAATTATTTTCATCTTTTAATATTATATATCTATTCATTATATATTACATTTAATTATATTGCATACATTTATATATATTTAATATATTCTAAGTAATGTATTTTATAATGCTTACTGATGCTAAAGGCAAGTAAAGCACTATAAACAAAATACTGGAATGAAAGTGAGGAACCCAAGATCTCACCCAGGTTCTTTTCCATCAACTCAGTTAATAACAGTAGATATCTTTTCTGCTCCCTGAACCCCATATTACCCACAGGAAAAACACTGGAAAATTATCTTGACTTATGATAAAGTTAACACAAGAATCAATTGAGATGAATGAAATTTTTGTTGAATATACCAAACTATCATGATCGACATCTTGTCCTAGAGCAGATATTATCATTGAAAATTTCCATGACTACTTCCTTCATGGTAGTATCATGTCACCTATTGGTTATTTATATTTGAAATGATGGTTTTTATTTGTATTTGAAACATTGTTATTTATATATGAAAATGTATTGGCAGCATTGAACAATTCCTTAATAAAATGATACTAAAGTTCTAGGAGAAGGAAAATGTGAGAAATATTACTCTTGTTCTGTATCTATAGTCTGGATCTCCTCAACATATTGCATGTGTTGAAGCAATCCTTTTTGTAGTAGAAAACTTTAGAGAACAAAAATGGATTCAGTCTTTTCACAAATTAATAAATCTAGGCAATAAACAACGAAATGGGTTTTTTTAAATTTTGAAATATATATTTTTTATTGTGAAGAACCTGTACAAGGGGGTTACAGTTATATGAGCAAGGTTATGAGTCCATTTCCTGTTTAGCATTGTTACCCCCTCCTTTGTTTTCCCCCTACCATTCCTTTTCACCCCATCCTCCCAACTCCCCCCTACCCCCACCAAGTTGTAAAGTTCCTTTTCAGCATATTGTTTTTTCGTTTTTTTGTTTTTGTCGGTCGTGGGGTTTGAAATCGGCCTGGGCTCTGTCCCTGCGCTCTTCAGCTGAAGACAAGCGCACTACCGCTTGAGCCACAGTGCCACTTCCGGTTTTTATTGGAGATAAGTGTCTCATGGACTTTCCTGCCCGGGCTGACTTTGAACTGTCATCCTCAGATCTCAGCCTCGTGAGTAGCTAGGATTACAATCATGAGCCACCGGCGCCCGGCAGCATACTGTCTTGTACATGTCATTGTTACGATGGGTCATCCTGTATCCTCCTGTATCCTTATTTCAGCATTTTGTTATTTCCTTTCCCCTCCCCAAATTAGAAAAATGTATGTACAAGATGCAGGGCACCAGAATCAAATAGTGACAACAGGGGTTGTACCATGGGGGAAGAACATGCAAAGAAACAAAAAAAAACATCACATAATACATTATAAGTACATTAAAAACAGCAACAACAAAGATAAAACCTCTTGTGTAGCTATTTGGGGTTCATTTCAGTTAGCAACAGGTTATATGGTCATATGTACATAGCTTTTGACCTATTCTGCTTTGTCCTAGACATATACTAGTTACTGCAGATAAGGGAAGCCTTGGGACCTATGTTTCTATGGGTCTGGCTTACTTCACTTAATATAATTTTTCCAAGTCTTTGCATTTCCTGACAAATGGGGTGGCGTCCTTCTTTCTGATGGAGGCATAGAATTTCATTGTATATAAATATATGAATATATTTTACATATATTTTTATTGATATATTTATATATCTATAAATTTATATATATATTTCATATATAATGGAATTCTATGTATATATAGAATATATATTCTGTATATAGACTATATATACCACATTTTCTTGATCTATTTATCTACTGAGGGGCATCTGGGTTGGTTCCATATCTTAGCTATGGTAAATAATGCTGTGATAAACATAGTTATGCTGGTAGCTTTAGCATGGCCTTGTTTGTGATCATTTGGAGATACTTTTTAAGTGAAAGGTTGATTCCTAACTCGTATGGTGGACAAATAAAGAAAATAGTATGTTCACAAAAAGAACTAAGAGATAATACTGATCCCCTGGTGTGCTGAAATAGAAAAATACTAGATGTTCTTTACAGACTTCTTGCAAAAATGATAATGAAAATCAAATCAAATTAGAACAAAATTTGAATTAAATAAAAATAGATTCATTGAGCAAAATTACATAGGAAAATTTAACTTCTACCATAAATAAAGCACAACAGAAAAAAACAGGGGACTACTGATTTCAAGAGTCTTATAGCACATTTGAAGAAAATGCAATATTTAAAACTTGTTTGGGTTTAGATTTTAATAAATCAGCTGAAAAATGTATTAATAAAGGAACTTTGTACAATGACTAAACATTTATAGGTAATAAAATTTATTTTAAACTTTTAGATGTGCTAATGCTATCATATAAGTAAGTTCTTACATTTTAAAGGAAAAATGAAATATTTATAGATGAAATAATATAACACAAAATTTGTTTGAAAATATAACAATGATGATATTGAATAGTTTGACAGGACATTGGGAAGAAGTTTGTTCACCTGGGGATTATTCTATCTGACTAGTGATGCACTCAGAGATCACTACATGACTCCCTGTTTATCTGTTTGCTTAAACATTTGACTATTTACAATTAAAATTTTATTTTTTTTACAATTTAAAAATTAAGATTAACCTTACACAAATAGTAGAACCCAATCACTTGAAATCTCCACAAACAAAAAGATATCTCTCGAAACAAAACACACAATGAGAATGATCTATTCTTATAATTTTATTGTCAACTAGAGAATGAAGAAAAATGTCTAAATATAGAGCAACTAAATACACTAGAATCAAATTAGAATGACAATGAATAACAAATTCATTATCCACTACAATAAGGACAGTATATTCTTGGAATAAAACACCTATTGTGAAATAATAGAATACTAGAAAAGAACTAATAAACTGAGATAGATGCTTAAAGGGGTCATTTCTGTGGGCGATTGCCTTGTGCATTAGGCAGCTTTTTTTCTCCTAGAGTATGCTTTTCCTACTGTTCAACCTGAGCACTCCTGCAAGGCTCTGCTCAGGTTGCATGTTTGCACAATTAGCTACTGCAGGTTTTATTACATTAATTCCCATTTGACAGAATTTTAAAATCTCTCTTCAAGTGCACAAAAAACAAATTCAGGGCTGAAAGCTAAGCTTTTCCATGATGAGGTAATAAAGATCAGCAATTTCCAGAATGGCTGATTTTCTACTAGAGTCTGCTCCTTTGCATGTACTTTTTGGTTCATTCTTATTGCTGCTGAATTCAGGGAGCACAATAGGAGCTGTTGTTTCAAGATTGAAAGTACAAGTCTGTGTTTTTAAAAAATGACAGGAGGGGAAAAAGAGGTATCTCCATATGCCATCTGTTCCTCACACTGACTAAGGAAACTTTAAGTATAAGTGATTAACAACTATGGTCTAAGTAGTTCTTAAGAAAGGTACTCATATTGATATCCTGTGCCTTTGTAAACAAGTAACACACACACCTGGCTAATGGACAACTATTTTTAAATCACAACATAAACATAAAATGCTAGGAATAGTCAATTGCTCAGGTGTAGCTTGAAATCCATCTGTACCATGTGTTAAAAACACCTAGTCTATATTAAATGTCTGACTCAATCTTTAGGAAACTATAGTTACTTTCTTTTTGAAACTTTCCAATCATCATGTTATTATAATAACAAAATGGGTGTTGGTCTCCATACAACAGGACCTTAAGAAGTCAATCTAGAAAATTCAGATCTTAGCATCTGAGAGTGTTGCAGTGTTTTCATGTATCAGGAATCAAGTTGCTCATCCGATTCTCACCACACACTCCAGTGATTTCAAAGAAATGTGTGACTTAAATCTTAACCCTTTGGCATTTTTCTATGTTATGAATTCTTTCTTAACTTAAACCATGGTCAAAATGTGTAATGCAACCCAAACTTTTACTCTATTTTTTTGTCAGTTTTTGACAGCCTAGGTGCTGTCCCTCAGCTCTTCAGCTCAAGGCTAGCACTCCACCACGTGAGCCATAGCACCACTTCCAGCTTTTTCTGCTTAATGTGGTGCTGAGGAATCAAACCCAGGGTCTCATGCATGCAAGGCAAGCACTCTACCACCGAGCCACCTTCCCAATCCCTCTATTTAAATTCTTAATAACTAATTTCTTCCTTTCTTGTAGATGTGAACATCTAACTCTTCTATTCCACTTATGTAAAATTTTACCTTACAAATAAATAATTAAAAGCAAGTTTGATAAAAAGTTTTTTAGAAAAAAGAAAAAGAAACTGAATGTATTTACTTTTATTATGCTGAAACAAAGTTAATTGGAGCTTATACAACTGGAATCAAAACCCCAGTGAAAGGAGGTTAATATATATATAACCTTAATCTTGTATTTATATAATAACTTAAAGTTGTTAACTGTAGTACACTTATGTTCAATGATTTTTGGAAGAATTCATGCAGTTACTAAACATAATGAATAACTTTTTAAAGACATGTCAGAAGAGAAAAGTCAATGCCAGAGTTTCAAGACAGACAAGCTAAGCCTCCCTTTTATTATAATATCAGAGTGTAGTCACAAGCATGACATTCAGAGACTAAGGTGGTCTTCCCTCAGAACACAATATTTAAAAATGAAGCTTGATCTGAGACAGCTAAGCTGACACATAGCTTACAAATGGTAAGCCTTTCAGTGCCTAAATGTTGGGTTATTGTAATGGAAGAAAAGCATGGGCTTCTATGAACTGTAACTGACATTAATTGCATGTGTCTGTATTTCATCTTCACAGGGTGTTCAGGGGAAAAAAACCTGTCAGACATAAGAAATCATGAAAAGGAAATATTTACTATTCTATTTCCTGGTAGCCTAGTATACTGCAGAGCATTACAGACCAGGCAAAAACTAGTGCTCCCTCGGAGATCACATGATAAAAAAGAGATGTAAATAGTTTCACAAATGTTAATTTCCACAAGTGTTAATTTCTGTTGAACAAACAAAAATAATTAGAGCTTCATTTTCTCAAAGATTGTTATAATGCTCACCGTGCTAAGGCAATCCAGGATGGAATACTTATCTGTGCAAAAACGTAAATAAATAAAAATGGCAGAAGTAGAGAAAAATAAACTTTTTAAAATTTTTTCACTTCTTCCCAGGAAACGATATCAATTAGGGTAACCCTTGCATTATATTTTTCAGCTAATATGAATTTATGTTAAAAATAAATGCTCTGTCCAAATGTAAATGTGCAGAGAGCATTTCCTTTAAAGGTAGGGAGGCTGAATTTGACTTATTGACTCCAGGGCAAGTAATGGCCACAGAACTTGTCTGGTTCCAGTTTCAGCCTCATAACAATAACCTTTGCATGACTGAGGAAACACAGACCCAGACAGGATCTGTGACTCACTTAAGGTCTTCTGGCTACTGCAGAAATGATATTCAAGTTGAACTATGAACATATGCATGCCCCAAATACCCATTTTTTTCAAATAAGTATAGTGCAATACTGATAACATCTTGTCATCAAAAAATTAAGCAGCATTTAATTTCCCCTGAGAACTTAGTAATTTTATAACAGTGAATACATAATAAACATATAACAAATAGTTTTCAGTAGGTCTGAAACTTTGTGCTAAAACAACTAGAAAATCACAATGGAATTTTATTGATTCTTTTGAATTAAGTGAGATTTTCCCCTGAGTTATACTACAACCACTTTCAATGTTCAGAAACCATATAGCATAAATAAAAATTTACAAGAAGATAGAATCCACATCAAAATAACATGTAACAAGGACATGGAGTATACATAATTTTCATTTATGTTATTGTTTTTTACTTTCAGACAGGGTCCAAAGATGTAGCCATGGCTGACCTCAAACTCATAATTCTCTCTCAGCCTCTTGAGTGCTGGAATTACAAGTATGCTGCACACACACATGCTCACACACATATGTAGGATGTGCACATGTGCATGTGTGTGTGCACACATGTGCATGCATGCACATGTGGTGTTGAAGATCAAACTCAAAGCTTTATATGTCTATACTCTACAACTGAGCAACCTCCCCATTCCAACCTGCTATCTATTTATTAAATAAATAGACGTAAAAGACCAATTATTTAATTGAAAGAAGAGCTAAACCAGATTTTAAAATAAATTGTTTATATTAACAATACAAATACAGTCATTTACTCCAAATACATTATTTAAACATTGACTTATATAACTTGAGGTAAGAGATGGGTTGAGGAAAGATGGGGAAGAATGACGGGAGGGGTGGCATTGATCAACATATATTCAAAGCAAGACATTTGGAACTGAAACTGCTCTGTATAACTACTCAATAAAAATGTTTTAAAGTCCTTTTGACATATAGTTTCGTGGTACAATGCTTGACTAGCATGTTTAAAACATTGGTTTTTTTATTCTAATACTGAAAAACCATAACAAGTTGTGGAGTTGTAAATAGATTGTAATCTACTCATGTTGGGATTTCCTGAGAACACAAAGAAGACTCAGAAAACAGGATAGATAGATAGATAGATACCATTCTGGGTTGCTGCAGGATGCAGTGATTTAACATGAATCAAGGAATAAAATGAGAGTTTTAATGAATTTCAATAACTGAAGGACATATTTGTTACTGGAAAATATCCTTTTAAAGCTTAATGTATCTAATGATGATCCAGGCAAAAGAAAAGAGATTAAATTTGGAAACAAATGTTTAGTATATGTGAAGGAATTGTGATTGCAGAATATGTGCTGCATTAGTCCTGGGATAGAAAGAAAGGGAAAGAAAGAAGGAGAGAGAGGGAAAGAAAGAAAGAAAGAAAGAAAGAAAGAAAGAAAGAAAGAAAGAAAGGAAGGAAGGAAGGAAGGAAGGAAGGAAGGAAGGAAGGAAGGAAGGAAGGAAGGAAGGAAGAAAGAAAGAAAGAAAGAAAGAAAGAAAGGAAAAGGATGGAAGGAAAGAGAGAGAGACAGAGACAGAGAGACAGAGAGGGAGGGAGGGAGATGGAGGAAGGAGGGAATCAAAGGAAGCATGCAAGCAAGCTTGCCATAATTAGATATGTAAGAAATGCATTGGGTGAGACTCATGTAAATTATAAAGACAATACTAAATAGGAAGAAGTGTGAACAGTTCTCAAGCTGCAGTATATATGGAGGAAGAAGAAACAGGAAGAAGTACAATCCTAAAAAAATTTCAAAATAGCTGATAAGAAGTCCTAGATGGCTATCTCAGAAAATCCTTGTGGTAGGAATGGCCTGACCCTATTACTCTACCTGGTTGAGTCTTTGCTAGGAACAGTCCACAAAGCAAGAAGGATCTGAGATTCTGTCTCTTAAGCTGCCTCTCAGATACGTCTTTTATAACAGGGTCTCTTTTAAAAAAATAATTTTATTGAGATTAAGTGATTACATAAATTGCACAAATTTCACAGTATTGTAGGATAGTAATAGTTAAAGTCACAAACACATTCTAACCTTTACAAGGCAAATTGTCATTATCATGGTCTATAAAGTTTGTGAATTTTATGAGCTTTGACAATACAACTATTTCTTCCACATCAGGTGATATGTACTTTTCTTTCCCTTTGCTTAGTATAATCGGTTCCCTGTTTACCTCTCATTCCCTCCCTCCCATTGCTGCCCTTGAGTTGCTTAGTTCATTTTCATCAATCTCCAGTGCAGTTGATGGCCGCCCCGCTCTGTTGCGTATTTTCTCGTTTCCCTCTGATTCTGTGTCCTTCTCCTACCTTCCCTCAGATGTGTGTGTGTGTGTGTGTGTGTGTGTGTGTGTGTGTATATGTGTGTGTATATGTATATATATATATATATACATATATATATATATATATATATATGCACAAATATGTGGTCAAGAACATGGAGGCATATAGAAATGATACAACAAATTAAGTAGAGGTCCTTTGTTTGAGTCATGTTTACTTTGTATATAGATACCACAAATTTTTGATCCATTCATCTGTAGTGGGGCATCTGGGTTGTTTCCATATCTTGGCTATTGTGAACAGTCCAGCAATGAATTATCTAGACTTCTCTCATTTTACTTTTTTATAAATTAAAAAATATTGCTCAGTCTATATTACATAAGCTCTTCATGACAGCCAATGGATTGAATTAAAAATAAGTTTTAAATCTCACTTGATCACATGCAGAATGCCTTTTATTCTTCTAGATTGATTTAAAGCAAATTGTTCTATGTATTACTGCAATTTAAATCTATTTAAAGTTTTTTTTTTTTCAAATTGAGAATTATGTGAAATCGTCTAACAGTTTAAGTTTAAACGAGGCAATTAGCTGGTTACAACTGGAACTACTAGGCCCTATTTAAAATAATGAGGTCTGACAGTTAAGGAATCTGAATTATTCATTGATAACTAGCTTTTCCTCATCTGCAAACCCTGGCTAGCATTAATAACAGAGGTGTAAGTGTGATAACCAAAGAGTCTGACATTAAGAACACACATGCAAACGTGATAAATTCTTATTTAATTAAAAAGGATCATGATAGCAATATTTTTCCCTGAAAGAAAATCATTAAGCCAAATGTGTTTTTTCAGACATTTCATCTTCCCTCTCCTCTTAGGTAGAGTTTGCATAAGAAAATAATTGTTTTTGATTGCTAACAACAGTTATTCCCTCAGTAATGATAGTAAAATATAAAGAAACACAAGTAACTTTTTATAATACTGAATTTAAGATTATCATTTAGATTTTCTATTCCTTTATTTGTAATCCCTTAAAGCAAGTAAATTATCTGCTTCAACTTTTTAATTGAAAGAGAAAAGCAGGCTATAATAAATTACTCATGAAGAAGCAAATAACTCAATTGATGATCATTTAATAGAAGTGAATGCTGTGATTACCCTGAGCCAATTTACTTATTGGCAGTAGAGTTTAAAACTAACAGAATAAATCAAGTTGTTACTCCCCATAATTTTGCAGCAAAGAAAGAAAACTTACATAAGGTCACTAGGCATAAATCCATATTGTCCTTTACAGTCAGAAATGGTGGAACTAGAGGAGGTAATGTGTAGATTGGTGTGTATGTACAAAAATCAAAGGCCTGCTAATGAATGCATCCTTCTATGCTAGAAACAAGCTTTTATGTTTTTTAAAGAAACAAATCCAAGAGTCAGGTGTTGGTGTTTCACACCTGTAACTCAGATAGAGTTTGCCATCTGAGGATTCTGATTTGAAGCTAGCTCTGGGAGGAAAGTTTGTTGCTAACCTCTTATCTACAATTAACCAGTAAAATGCTGAAGTGGAGCTGTGTCTCAAGTAGTTGAGTGCTGCTATCCTTAAGCAAAAGATAACCAAAAAATCTCAAGGACAGAACCCTGAGTACAATCCCAGGACTGCCAAAAGGGGGAAAAAAAAGTAGGAAAGGAAAAAAAAAGATAAGAAAAGGAAAAGAAAGAAGCAACAAAAAAATACAAAAAAAAATGAGTTTGTGTGTTATTTCTTTTTTGTAGCTGTAACCAAAATACCCTTGAGAAAAACAGCACAATGGAGGAGGAAAAACTTGTGGCTCACAGTATCAGAAGGTTCAGTCCATGATCTCTTCCCTCGGCAGAACGTGACAACAGAGCATGAAGGAGGTTCTTCATCTCAAAGAGAAAGGAGACAGAGAGTGAGGAAGGGACTGAGTACCAGCATAACCTTCAAAGGCTAGCCCCAGAGACTCACTTCCTCCTCCCAGGCCATCCTTCCCAACATTTCCATCACTTCCTCAAATATTTCTACCAGCTCAGGACCAAGTGTTACTAAAGGGAGTCTGTGGAGGACAAATCACATTCAATGAGAGTGTTCTCTGATCATTACATCTTTCTCATAGTATAAGAGCTAAATGAATAATTCAGTATCTCATTTCTTCTGATCAATTCTTAGATTATGACTTATGGTAATTATGACTCTATATTCTCTGTATTCTCAAGGCGTACTGATTTATACCTATGGTTTCAGTATTATTATTCAAAAACTGGTTCATCTCACAGAAATCTAATTCAGCCATTGTAGTAGTAGTAGTAATAGTAGTAGTAGTAGTAGTAATTCACAAATATTAAGATCTTACCATAAAGTGGATAGAAAAAGAAAGAGAAAAGGTAACATTGTTCAAAAAAATGTAGTGTTTATACTACTTATGTAACTGAAACCCTTCTGTATACCACCTTTTTAATAACAATAAAAATGAGATAAGAACTTACTATAAGATAAGAAATGAATGAAATTCAGGACCTGAGTTTAGGTTTATTATTATTTTCATATAATCATTGACAAAAAAAAAAGAAAAAGGAAAAACTTCTAAGTGTTTAGGTAATTTGGCTGAATTAGCACATTGAGGCTGAGATCTCAGATTCAGACCAACTTCCTAATCCTTATACTACATTCCTACCATTCTGCAACTCATGGAAATCTACACTGTATCACAGCAAGCCATAAACTGACTGTCATAAATACACTCCAAATATGTGGTGACATCATAAATTCAACACTTGTACAAAGCATGAATGATTTTAAGTTGAAAAGTTCACACAAATAAATATGTATACTAAAATGAAATAAAAGATTACAGCTAGCTAGGAGGACCCCCGCATCTCACATTTCAAGCAGTATAACCTAGAAAAAGAGTAAGTGATTCTAGTTAAGCCTACAGTGTCCCGAGAGTGGAAGTAAAGAATGTCCCAAATTGGGCTTTCAGATGCATCTCTGTTACTGGATTTATGGCTCAGTGCCTATGCATTTGTAACACAGTGGTCTCTTTAGAGAGACTTACAGGAGAAGGATTTGAAAGATGGCTTTTTTTATTAGTGCAGATATATTTGCCATAACCTGATTCTTTTTTTCAGTACAGATGCCAGTTACAGTATACCTATCACGCTCTGAAGATTGTGTCATTGGTCAAGCAGGAGAGAAATCCCAATATAATGATTAATAATCAATGTGTCTGGCCTTTAAGTCCACCCAGAGGAGAAATGAAACACTGATGTAGAATCTCTCCCCAAAGGAAGAAAAACACTAAGGGTGGAAAAAGAGGGCAGGATGAGCCACCCTTGGAGGAATATAAATAGTGGAGCTGTCTAGTCATGGGTTCTGCTTGGTTTAGTATAAAATCTTGTAAGTGAATGATACATGAAGTTTACATCATAGTTTCTCTTTGTAATAAAACCATTAATATAAAGTAAAATAAGTAAAATAGAAGAATATCATTTTAGCGAGCTTTTTTCTTCTTTTGACAGCTGCCCTGCTGCCCCCTTCTTCTCCCAGCTGAGCGACACAGCTTGAAGTAGATGAAGAAAGACTGCCATTAGGTCTGTTACTGATGATATTCAGAGAGGAAATTATTACACTTTATTTTCATGTTAGACTAGCTCTTGAAATCTCAATCTATAAACTCATTCTTGCCTCTCTTCCTGTTTTTTTAAATTCTTTTTTGCTTCTCTCTTCCTCTGTAACATTCTTCTGCTCACTTCATTTGTCCTCTAACTGAAAATCTTGGTGAAGGTATTTGAAACTCTAGTACACAATTTCACTGATTATTTTATGCTAATGAAGAAACTATCTCACAATATAATATTTCACTTTGTGTGCCCTCCTGGTGGTAGCATAAGATAAATTCTAGAGTATCTTTAATTAACTAAAGGAAGCAGAAAGAAGTCTCTGCGGATTAATAATATTTATTGCCCTAAAATGAACAAAATAACAGATGGAGGTGGGAGGGGGCACCTAATGGTAGACAAATCTTAGAGAGTTAATTAAAACAAAATTCATGCTTATTTTGTCCTTTTCATCCCCATAAAACATTGGTGCAAAGTACAATGAATAGGAAAAATATTAATGTGCTCATTCTTACTCCTAGTATATGTGGTCTAAATATTCCACCTCCTTTCTTTTTCCTTTTACCTTCCACTACCAATATTTCCCTTTATAACCACTCGGTCTTAAATTGAATGTTTTTGCATTTTTCAAACGGTGATAGCCAGGTTCCTCAGGCAAGAACTACCAGTATTTGTAGGATTTGTGGACTGAAATAAATTGCTTGAAATAAATGAAGCCATGTAAACATCAACAGCATGACTGCTTTCTTCTAGATGTAGAACTGGGGAATCATTGAAGACATATTCAGAAAAAAAGTAAGTCCAAATAATTCATGAAAAGTATTTGATCTAGTTGTTTTTTTCCCCTAAAGTCATAATAGACAGTGAGTCTTTAATGGACAATTTCATTACCAGAAACAAGCATTGCAAAAATTAGTCCGAATTCATAGCTAGCAAGACTATGGAATATGAATTAAGGTAAAAGAAAAATAATTTGGAAATTCATAGACTGGCTTGACTGCTCTGTTTAATACATAGTACCCATCTTGGTTCTATTAGCTCAGAGACATCACCTCTTTATTCTTGACTTTAATTATGTAGAATCACAAATAATGACAGATACAAACCTAATCAACCTGTGTCTGGTATAAGCCTTGTATCCATTAGTGTGTTTGTACATTAATATTTTCCTCAGTATTTTAAACCTTTAATATAAGGAAATACATTACTTTTTTTTACTTATTACTGCTGCTCAATAATTTAAGTTATTACCAGAAAATATCCTTACATAATATGATTAGCAAGTTAAGTAATTATCTAAACCTGGTAACTAAAGTGAAACTTAGAGCCCCTTATCTGGGAATTAAAATTGTGCTTTGTTTCCAAAAGAGTTTGGATTATTTTATACCTGCTCAAGTAGTCCATGGAACAATGGTAAAATTCTGCAATATGGGGCTGGGAAGGTGGCTCAGTAGTAGAGTGCTTGCGTTGCATGCATGACGCCCTGGGTTTGATTCCTCAGTACCCCATAAGCAGAAAAAGCTGTAAGTGTTGCTGTGGCTCAAGTGGTAGAGTGCTAGCCTTGAGCTGAAGAGCTGAGGGACAGCGCCCAGGCCCAGAGTTCAGGCCCCACACTGACCAAAAATTTAAAAAAATCTGCAATAATTGGTGTTCCTTTAGTGAATTATTGAACTACAGATTCTTTTCTAAGATCCACTGTAGGGAGGACATCTTCCTGATAGCATGTTTAAGTAACCACAATTCTATCTAGATCAAATCTAAAATTTTCTACACATTTCTTATAAGAGACATTCTTGGTGAACCTCTCCATGCTCTCAGGGACCCTTACACATTAACTATCAGCCCTTATTTAACATAATCACAAAGTTTTCCTCCTCTCTAGAGCCTGAATACACCATGTAATTAATCAGTTTTCTAGAAAAAACTTGGACTTCCAAAATGAGATTGTACCATTTGTGTAAGAAGGTACTAAGTCAACCAACGGGGAATTTGTGAAGCTCAAGTCCAGCTCAGCAACTTTTCTACCTTATCTAGTGGCCATATGAACCTGAGAAAAGGGTATGTTTTTATAATTTGGCCATTAATAATGGGTGCTATTTAGAAATTTGCCCTTGGCAAGAAAACCTTATTCCATTTACTAATACTTACTGGGTGAGAATACATTTTTCACTCTTCCTTTTCATGCATCCTTAAGTGTATAAATATTTCAACTACTACTTCAGTTCCTCATCCTTACATTCAATGCCTTCAAGACTCTATTTAGAGGCAGTATCTGAAAAAAAATCAGATTAAAAGTATTAGTGGTCAAGATCACAAGTAGAAGTTTTGAATTTTAATTCAAGTCCAAGAAAGCTCAAGGCACCCGAAATTTATTTACTGATGAGGAAAGAGACTATACCTTTAGCTTTATAATCCAAATAAGAAAAAAATGCCATCATTGATTCATTCTTTCGCTTTGATCCATTACCTCAGCACTTAAAAATGTTTGAGCATCACAATACACTAAAACATGAATGAGAATATGTCTAATTGCATAAAAATGATTTTTTAAAATTTCAGTTCACATTCTGAACATTTTTAATATTTATGATGTTAGCCAAGTCACTTGATTCACTATATAAGATTATTCTGAGAAATTAATTAGATATCTGTGGCAAACGCTAATGAAAGGTACATAGTAGCAACACATGTTGGATATATGAAATTTTATTTATAAATTCAATATTAATATGTCACCAAAGGATACATTTATCAGATAATTTTACAGAGAAAAAGATAACCAGTAATAGAGCAAATGATCATAAATTTTCATTGCTGACTTCATATATAGTACTAAGTTAGGATGAAAATATACGTGTAGGTATGTGTGAAGCATTGCCAATCATTAGCATGGGAAAATATTTCCTTAACATTAGATTGTCTTTTTAGCATCTCCCCTCATGGACTTGTTCTTTCACTAAATTACTCATTTTAATTGAGAATTATAAAACTGCACTGGGGGTACCATCCAGCTGAGATCAAAATGACTCAAGTTTCCATAGACTTCTTTCTTTGTATGACAGGTTGATGGTAGCAAGCTCCAGCTTAATTTAATAGATAAAACTGTTCTGTTACTTAGCCAAAGAAAAAATATATGAAACAGCACTTGCCTTTCACAGCCAAGGTCTGAATAATATTACTTACAATTTTCATATTGCAATAAAATAATCATAGTATCTTTTGATAAAGTATGTTATTTATTAACAATAATGTCAGCTTGATTTTTAAATTGTTTCTATTAAATTCAGGAAAACACACTCCTACTCATATTTTCTATGGATGTCTTCAGATCCTAAAATTTTCCATGATCCCATTGCCAAATTATAACTGTGAAAAGCCTTTCTCTGTAAGCAAAACAGAAAGTCAGTGAAATGTGTAATGAGAAAGGTTAATGGTATAACAGGAGCAGCTTATATCAAAATATTTAAGCTTAGACTTGGAAATAACACCTCCAAGTACAGAATACAAACATAAACGTTTATATCTCCAAACTAATCTGGCACACAGCATGAGATTGCCCAAAAATGTGATGGCAAATGAAATACTTTTAGAAAATTACTGGGTATTAAGTTCCTAGAATTTCAGACATTTTGAGTAACTGTACTACTGAGAATGGGTTGCAGGAATTATGCAATGTATAGTACATATTTCTTTTTCTCACATATGAGGAAGAGGCTGAATCTTGCTGCAGATCTAAAAACAGAAAGACAACCAGAGCCAATAGATCTCGGTTCCCTGATTCCTGTTTGAAGCTTTTTTTGTTCACTGTGAAACTACTTTAAAATTTGATTCTACTTCAGGGAAAAGAAAATGAAAGAGTCTCCAAAAACTTAAGAGGGAGCACTGGTGTAGTCTAGACAATTCTTCCACAGACTAGTCATGTGACTTTTTCTCAAACACCTCCCATTCCTTTCTCTAGTTTTTGCAACTGTCCTTTCTTAAAAATCTCTCATAACTTTGAAACAAGTCCCACTTGCATTAATTATATGTCATAGATAACCCTTCTCTTTTAAAAGCATTCCTAAAATATTACTTTTTATTTGAAAACTACTCACTGTCATATCATAAGTACCTGATAGTTATTGAGCAGTCATCCGGTGCTTCCAAATGAAGACCATCCATTGGTGGCCATATCACCCTCCCATAACCACCCCTCTCTCACAGAGACAAAAGCATTCTGGCTGTTTCCCTTTGCGGCAATCTCTGTTCTGAAATATGTGCAGCTTGAAGTCATGTAGTCTAGCTCCACATCTTAATAGCTGTGCCCTTTTTTTGAAAGCTCAGTTCTTGCTTTATTTTCTTCATTCATGGATGGGATGACAATACTAATAATCTTTTTGAATACATAAGTCATTACTGTAAAGCATTTAAAACCCTGTAGATAGACTTTAAGCTAATATAGATTATCCAATAAAGCTAATATAGATTATCTAATAGCTAATAAAGTGCTATCATTGTCAATATTTAGTAATTCTACTTCTAGACAGAAAGCTCACTGAAAGTAGGAACTACATTTGAGTCATCTTTGTATGTTGAATACTTAAATAAAAAGTTGTTTTTGTTTTTGTTTTTGTTTTTCACTTGTAACATAATCCCAGTGGCATAGATGCTCACCAAACATACATCTTCTTCCTGGATGTCCTACAAAATTATGAGGTTCTGTCTTCTGTATCAAGGTGGAAGTATATGACATTTTTGCCTCACCAATGAAAATGCAAGCTGAAACAAATTGCCACTTATGAGAGGAAGCAGCTAAGAATGGGTGTTATGCCTTTGTGCTTCTCTGTCTGAGTTACTGGTCAGATGCTAAATTCCATGCATAGAAAATGATAGAATATTTATAACAGTGGGGCCTCCATCCTCTTTGTTCTGTAAATATACCGTTATGAAACATCTCTCTACCCTCTGCAATATACAGTGTTTTCTAAGATGAGAAAGGTTAGAAGGAGCTCTTGGCATGTTAAGCCACTTAAATTGTGTTTTCATTACAGCAGTTTCCACTCTGGTTAATATCTTCTTGTTATCCAGATATAATATCTTAAAAATGGAAGGAGATATTAGAAAAGAGTTGTGTGGTTTTTTTGGTCTTTCTAGCAATATTTCTTCTAGAACCATCTTATCACAAGCATCAAAAGTAAAAGTACTTTAAAATCCCTTAATATATTTTATATGTTAAGTTTCCACTGAAAATCTTATTTGAGGGAAAGATTTTCAGTAGGGTTTCTGAACTTTTATATTTTAGAATAAACTGTTTTCTTTGTAGGCATAATATATTTTAGAATAAGTAAATAATGTACCAAGCTTAAAATAAAACTATGTTTTTTCTTTATGCCTTTATGTACTTTCAAAGAGACTTTAGACTCATCCTCTTAAAACATATGTTATCATGATATGGTCTTTTTTATTTTTTCTCCATAATTTACTTTATTGTTGTTTAGAGGTGATATAGAGTGGGGTCTGCTTTTCATATGTCAGGTAATAAGTGTGTTTCCTTTCACATAGTGTGATCTGGTCCCTCATTCTTTCCCGTTCCCTTCCTCCCATCTCCTCCCATCAGTTGCATAGTTCACTTTCGTCAATGCACAGTTCATTCTACTGCTTCACTTTTTCACCCTTTTTCCTTGGATTATGTGTCCTCCCACAGATAGGCACATGAATGCATTGTATATAAGGTAAAGAATACAGAGTCATCAGAAAAAGAAAAAACAAATTGAGAAAAAAGTCCTTTGCTTCCTTATCTTTGAAGTTCTTTTCAGCATATACATATATATAATTTTATATACATATGAAGAGGCTCTTGGGTATTCCACCTTTGTGATTCTCTCCTAAGATTATCCTCTTTTGGTCTCATTATATATGAGTATCTAGAATTCTGTGTAATTTGTCATATCCCAGTGTATTTTAGATCTATCTTCTGCATATCAGGGGGAACATGCACCATTTGTTACTCTGATCTTTATATACGATTCTCACATGACAACCTGAAGCCCTGATATTCACTGAATCTTGTGTTCTTGTCTTGTCTTAGTCAAGATGTGATATCATTGTTAAAAAAACAAACAAGTATAACCAAAAAACAAATACAAATACAAACACCAACAACAGAAAGAACTGGTATTCAGATTTTCCAATTTCAATCCTGTTCTAGCTCTCTTTGTATAACTTGGAGCAGATTTCATAGCCTCAGTCATTCAATTTATTTATTTATTTATTTATTTTATTTATTTATTTTTTTGGATCCGGTCGTGGGGCCTGAACTCTGGGCCTGGGTGCTGTCCCTCAGCTCTTCATCTCAAGGCTAGCACTCTACCACTTGAGCCACAGCGCCACTTCTGACTTTTTTCTTTTTGCTTATGTGGTGCTGAGGAATTGAACCCAGGGCCTCTGGCATGCAAGGCAAGCACTCTACCACTGAGCCACCTTCCCAGCCCCTCAGTCATTCAATTTAAAGACAGAAATGTCACATCAAGATTTTAAGAGATATAAATAAACACATTGAACAATCAGTAATAGAAGTTATAATAATATAATTATATTATAATCATACCATAGTTCATACTCGAGGAATTATGTGGGCTGTGTAGGAGAAACAATAAACCAAAGATAGAGCTTTTGTCCATAAGACCTCGTGATCAGGCAGAGTATCTCTTAAACTAGGAAAATATAGTAGATATACAATGTAGTCTTACTATAATTGAAATTGTAATAGGAAGGCTTACTCTATGATTTAAATACATTTCTTCAAAGAAGTCTCATAGCAGAACCCCTTCTCATAAAATGTTTATTAAGTTAGTTTTATTTTTTATTTTAAAAAAAAACTGTGTATTCAGTAGTTACCTAAGGGAGGAAGATTTTTTTATCTTCAGAGATTTAAGAATGTCTAGTATCAAAAACTCATATTTAAGATGGTAAAAATAAATATCAATTAGTCATATCCTCAGTGTGAAACTTGATAAATCTATTAATCTTGCCAATTGTTAAATATGCAAAGATGGAATACACTATAGGTATTTCTCTCAACAAAATTATATTCAATAGTGAGATTTTAGAACTCTGTTCACGCTGAGATTAAATATGTAAAAGAAAAACCACTTCCATATCTTATTCCTTTAGAATATTTTAATAAAAGATTAATTTCTCCTATGAACACTTTCATGTTTTTTAACTTTCAATATCTTTCTCCTGATTTTACCTGATTACTTCTGGTTCTATCCTCTTGAATCAGGGTCTTCCCTTGCTATTTTTTCAACTTTTCAAATGCTTGTCGACAATGATGGAGGTAGGGAGAAAGCCAGCAAACACAGTTCCAAGACCTCTTTGCCCCACCAGCACGCAACTCATTTAACAGTATACAAATGATTTAACAGTAATCCCAGCTGAGTTCCCAGAGGAAATCATTTCCATTCCCACCCCTGCTTGCAGATGGAGGTCATGTTTCCTTCTCTCCTTAGTCACTGCTCAGCCAAACTATTCATATTTACATAATTCTCCCAGTAGTGTTAGGTAAACTTTTTGAAATCAGAGCCGTTTGTAGAGTTGCAAGTCGCACATGCAAAAAGATATTTGTGATGGAAGGATTGCAGAGATGCTGGGACAGGGCATGAATGATGATTTTGTACTTGCTCTAGGCTGGATGTTCTCCATTCACACCTCCAGATCTTCCTGTGTGACTTGTATCGCCTCATTCTCTGAGTTTCTATAGGTTTAGTGAAACAGAGGGACTGCGAATAGCGAATATCAGGGCAGTGACTAATTGAAGCTGGGGTATTTAGTATCCAGCTACCTCTCTATTGTACCTTTAATCAGCAATGACTATATTCTTATTAGTAAACACAAGTTTATATAAGAATAGCTTGTACCTGAGTGTACATTTTACATACACAAGCATTCCCTCCCAAAGACCCATTCCAGTTCTTGCCCTCTCTCTTTATGACTTATATTGTCTTCTACCATTTCTTATCCCAAAATTTCTTCCTTATCCTTTGTTAGTTTCTGTTAAACCTATCCCCTATTTATAGAAGACTTCCTGGAATTACTTCAACTGGCCTTTCTGCACTGGTATCCTAGCTGACACTGGCTTAAACTGGATTACAGAAAGAATATCAGGACGTTTCTACCAGGTCAAAATTATTAGGCACTAGAGATGATATTTAAATAACTTAAAAAGAATAAGGTTGTGTGGGGGGTGTGTGTGTGTGTATGTGTGTGTGTGTGTGTGTGTGTGCGTGCGTGTGTGTGTGTGTGTGTGTGTGCGTGCGTGCGTGTGTGTGTGTGTGTGTGTGTGTGTGTGTGTGTGTGTGTGTGAGTGTTAAGTTCAATGTAGTTTGCAATGCTGGAAATCTAGGAGCAATTATAAATTTAGGATGAGGTTGGCCTGACCAAAAAAAAAATAAGGTGAATAGAAATCTATTAATTTCAAAACTCCTGAAGAAACTGATCACTTCTATCATTACTTGAGATTCTCCTTCATGCCACTCACAGGTTAGAACACACCTGTATTTGACAGGACAAGTACTTGGCATGCTCTGTGAGCCACAAATCCTGGATCCAGCCCTAGCTCTAACATTTATAATTGAGCAAGTTATTTAGTAGTTTGACATTTGCATCTTTTGTGGGTTTCAATACAACAAAGCACAGTTCCTGTCAGGAGTAGGCACATTCTTTTCTGTGTAGGCGTGGTTCATCTTCCAGATAGTAAAAATCCACTAGTGAAGTACAGCCTGGCTATTTTGATTGAAAATTATTGTTGTTGTTATTCTTATTGCTACTGGTATTGGGGTTTGATTTCAGGGCCTCATGCTTATGAGGTGTTCTACCACTTGAGCCACACATCCCCATCCCTTTTTGCTTTAATTATTTTTCAGGTAAGACTTTATGTTTTTGCCAAGGGTCATCATCAAATCACAATTCTTCTACATTTTTCTCCCATGTGGCTGGAATGACAATTAAGTGCTGCTACACTAGGCCTGTTAATTAAGATGGAATCTTGCTAAGTGTTTGCTCAGACTGGCCTCAAACATCTGCCTCCAAAAAAGTTAAAATTACAGGCCTGACACGCCATTTGGAAACTCCTATGTGTACAGTCCTATAGTTGGTGAAGCCCATAAATTATTTTGTGTTGTCTTGAATTGTAGTTATCAAGAGAAGAGGAGCCTGTCCTGCAAAATCTGAAGAGTTGTCTGCTCAGCTTATGCCAGAAATGGCTGTTTCCCCTCTGATTTTTCAAAATGACAGGATTGATGGGCTGGTGTTTGTGAGCTGAGATTCATATTTAGATCAGGATTCTTCTTTGTCTTGAGAAAGGAGAAACATTCAATGTTCTTTGATTGAAAATTCTGAGTAGCTGATCTAATGCCTTTCAATTCCTTTACTAGTAAATTAAGCCTTTTTATAATTCTGTTTTTTTAAACTTACTGGTATCTCTTTCCTAAAAGCCCAGAGTCACATTAGCAAGCTTCTCTAATCAAATTAAACCCTATGCAAATATCACTTGCTCTTCCCATAACATCATCCTACAGCTCATTTCCTTCTCTGCTCATCTTGCCTCTACTGTCTTCCCATCATGCTTATCCAGTTTCTATTGTGCTCTCCCCTGATTCTCACTAAGTGTTCAGCTTTTGGCTCCTAGTTATGTGTATAGCACTGAGCCCAGCATAGCAGTCTTCATTGAAAATGATAAAAGAAGAAGCATAATTGAATAAATGTAATAAACGAAGTACTTTTCCAAAGATAGAATTGCAAGATGTATTTGCTTTGACCTTTAAAAAAATCCAGGGACTATATCTTAATATGGCTCTACCCTAGAAGCAGAGATGTAACTGACTGGGCCAGAAGCAACATGGCAATAAAACAAGAATGTAGGAATGGTATGATGGCTTAATACACTCACTAGTTGAAGAGAACTGTTATAGCTCTGAAACAAAGCTTTCCTGTGAGTTGACATATGGCTAGGAATAAGAGACTAGTTAAGAGGAAGGAGCTAAAATGTTGTAAGGAAAATCTTACATGGTTACCATGTGGTGCTGGTGTTGATATTTGTGGTTATTGCTTTTCCAAAGCCTCTCACAAGTGATACAGAATGGACTAAGCTGGAATGAAATACAAGTCTGAAGGCAGCTTGCCTTACCTCTACAAATTCTCACAGACCTGAAGCATATTGCTGCAACTACTGCAGTGCAAAATACCCATGGAAGTAAAAAAAAATCTTTATTGTAGACTTACATGTTCCAAGTTTTTTTTTCCTAAAAATCTTATCAAGTCACATCACTATCCTTGTTGTTAAGGACCATATTGCTAGCATAGGAAATATATTCACACACAACTTACCATAATTTAGTGCCATACATTCTGTGAGAGAGATATGAAGTGTCAGACAGACATAGCTAAAGGAATGACATGGTCTCAGAGGCCCAGGCCTATAATCCCAGCTACCCACGAGATTGAGATCTGAAAGGATTGAAGTCTGAAGCCAGCCAGGACAAAATGTTGACCATAAGATTCCACCTCCAATTAACCAAAAAAAGCTGAACTGGAGTTACACCTTGAGAAGTAAAGTGATTGCCATGAGCAAACAAATGGAGAAAATGAGAGGCACTAAGTTCAACTCCTAGAACCAGAATAAAAAAGAAAAAAAATACATATGAGGAAGAAAGAATAGAAAGACCTTCTAAGGACATAGATCAAAACAAGGAAATTTTAAAGTCCACTTTATGTGTCCTATAAGAGACATGACCAGGAATAAGGTTTAGGAAAGTGGTGTTAGAATGGTGTTGGTAAGCCTCAGGGGCTTGGTTAAAGGGCCTTCTCTGTGTTAGGCATTCATGATTCAAGTGTAAAAACCCACTCCCATGCTTTACACACAGTCACAGTATGAATTATGTGATTATTTTTGCTTCTCTTATTTGTGCTTCCCTTGGCTAGGGCCACTTTCTTCAGTTACATATTCACTTTCGGTCTTAATCATAAGCCTTCTTACCAATATATCATCGTTCCATACTTCAACTGCTCTTGTGTCTGTTGATTATACAAATTTCATTTTTTAAGTTTTATTTATTTGTTTTTATTGTAAAGATGCTGTACAGAGGGGTTACAGTTGCATGAGTAAAGCAATGAGAACATTTCTTGTTGAGCACTGTTACCCCCTCCCTTGTTGTTCTCCCACTATCCCTTCCCTCCCCCACCTCCCTCACTCCTCCTCCCACCAGAGGTTGTAAAGTTCATTTCCAATATACTGTCTTGTGGATATCATTGTTGCAATGGTTCATCCTGTGTCCTTGTTTCAGCATTTTATTATTCCACTTCCCTTCCCCAAATTACACAAATGTATATACAAGATGCAGAGTACTAAAATCAAGTACAGTGACAACAGGGGATATACCATAGGGGGAAGAACACACAAAGGAAACAACAACAATGACAACAAAAACACATAGTATAACAACAAAGAAAGAGCTCTCGTGTCCATATCTTGGGGTTTGTTTCACTTAGAATCATCTTATATGGTCATATGTACATAATTTTGACTTTTCTGCTCATCTGATAAAATTATTCTAGATGTATACTAATTATTGCAAATGAGGGAAACCATGGGACCTATATTTCTTTGGGTCTTGCTTACTTCACTTAGTATGATTTTTTCCAAGTCTTTCCATTTCCTAACAAATGGAGTGGTGTCATTCTTTCCGATGGAAGCTTAGAATTAATTGTGTGTGTGTGTGTGTGTGTGTGTGTGTGTGTGTGTGTGTGTGTGTGTGTGTGTGAAATTTTCTTGATCCATTCACCTAATGGGGGCATCTGGGTTGGGTCCATATCTTACCTATGGTGCAAATTTCATTTTTGAAGTGCAAAAGATTGTAAGAATACTCCTCCAGTGACATTATTTTACAGTTTGGAGGGATGAATCCAAACCAGTAAGTGACAGAATTATTAGTTTGTAAGGTTTTCAAGGGCAGGAATTCAAGTGTTTAGTATAATAATGAATCCTAAAACCTAAGTTTGAATTTTATTTTTAGCTTGAATTTTTATGTGACTGAATATTCTTTGCTGAACTAAAACAGAATTTTGAGTTACATTATGTAAATACTAAGTCTTTTAAATAAAAACATGTAGGGTTTATTAATAATTTCAAAATAAATCTATACTTCATATCTTGTGATGCTTTTGAAAGTTTCTCTTTTCCATTCTGCATAATTTTTTTCATTTTTCTGCATTATTGCTGTTATTGCCATTGTATGTTTGTAAAAGGAAAGAATAACCTTTTATTTTTTTATTGGTGCTAATCTGTGAAAGATAATGAGAGATACTGCTTGGAACCCTACCTTAATTTTATGGGTTTTCTTTTCTTTTTAGGAATATTTTAAGACCACCAGAAAAAAATAAGCTTATAGTCTACCCCAATTTTTGCCTTATATTATATTTTAATGTAATAGTGTACAACTTGAAGAAGCAAACTAAAACTGTCAGGGGCAAGGCATGCAGAAACCAATCTAGTTTCACCACCCCTATTAGCTCTTCTGCTATCCATGAAAAAATTATTTCTGTCAATATTTTAATTTCAACTAGATGGGGTGGAAGGAGTGAGTGACATCTAAGCAGATAGTTGTCAGAAAATTGATGACTGCATACAGTGCTGTGATTAAGAATTAGGAAATAAATTTATGCAGCTAAGTGTAATATCTGGCATCTATATATCTTACTCCCAGGAATTCAATCTTATAGTGTATGATTGATTAATAAAATGCATATATAGATAGTATATGCTAATACATTGCTAAACTATTACATTGTCTATTCCCTCAAGAACAGACAAAATTGACTTGGGTAGACAAAAATGGAACTTTAAAATAATTATTCAGCTTCCCTATTAACTTTCTGAGCACCTTGAAAGATGTATGTCAGCTGCCCAAATAAAAAGAAGGATAATTAGAATCATAGAAATTATTTGCCTGTGGTTGTTAGGGTCAGAAAGGACCATCCTAAATCAGTACTCTATAGTATGTTGCATCTTCAAATCAATATGCAATTTTACCCATTTTGAATAGCTTGGTTTTAGGGGTCAAAGATTGGTGTGGACAAAGAATGCCTGTAGTGAAGTTTTGAAACTATTTGACCATGACCCATGTTGTGGGTTGAATTTGGAACTCTAAAGAAATATTGTAGTCCTAGTACGCACTGTCTGTGATGTGGTCTTATTTGGGAATAGGGGTTTTGAAAATAATCTAGCTAAAATTAGAACATTAGGATGGGTGGACCCAAATTCAGTTTAAATGTGCCCTTCTAACAAAGGGAAACTTTGGACACAGAGAGAAGCATGCAACCAGGCAAGGCCATGTGAATATGGATCAGAGGAGTGGATGCATGTACAAACTAAGAATACCAAGGGCTAGCAAGGCACAAGAAGGGAGAAAAGTATGAGGGAATAGATTCTCCCTCTGAGTCCTAAAGTGGAACAAAATGTGTGCATGCCTTAATAACAGACTTCTAGCCTGCAGAATATAAGAAAATGTATTTCTGTTGTTTATACCATAAATTTATGGTGTTTATTAAACTACAACCCTAGCAAACTGATAGAGCACATATCTAAAAGGCATCATAAAACACTATCTCCATATATATATAAAAGTTTTCAAATCATCATTTTTAAAATGTGATGCACTCTATATTTCTTCCTCCTTTTTTGTTTTTGTTTTTTTTTTTCTGAGACAAAGCCTCCCTATACAACACAAACTGATCTTGAACTTACTGTGCAGCTGAGACTGGTCTAGACCTTATTATCTTAAGCCTCTCTCCTCTCAGTGATAGGTTAGAGGTGTGTACACCACACCTGGATTATCTGACTTTTTTTTTGTCCTGGGTCTGAACTCTGGGCCTGGGTGCTGTCCCTCAGCTCTTCAGCTCAAGGCTAGCACTCTACTACTTGAACCACAGTACCACTTCCGATTTTTTTCTGCTTATGTGGTGCTGAGGTATCGAATCCAGGGCCTCATGCATGCAAAGCAAACACTCTACCAGTGAGCCACCTTCCCAGCTTCAATCTGACATCTTTTGTTTCACTATTTTAAAATTGTTTCAGGGATAACTCACCAAATAATTCACTGATATCTAATAGACCAAGACATACAACTTGTAATATATTAACTACTCAAATAAGAACAACAATATTTGTTCTTAAATACTATGACTGGAAAAAGTTGTGTAAAGAGATAGCAGAAAAGAGTCCTGAGATGTACTACTAATGAAAAACAGTGTTTAGTCCCCAAAATGTTCATATGAGAAGTTATTTACTAGAACACTTTAAAGTAAGCACTTCAGATTTCTGGGACGGAGCAGATTTTAAGTAGCCCTTAATTACATATTGTTCTGATCTCAGCAGCTGCAGTCCTATAACAAATTCTTTCCTCATCATTTTCACTGAAGATTACCTTGAACAGTGTTGAGTAGGTTTAAGTACGTGAAAATTTGAGAACAGCGGCTTAAATCATTAATCAAATGTTGAGAATCTGAACTGATTTTAATCTTTTAGCTCACAATCGAAGAGATAGGTTTCATGGAAGTTTTGTTTTTATATTTCAGATTCTCAGAATCCTCTCTCTTTGTCTTCTCTCAGCCTATTTGAATTTCTCTACTCTTGACAGATCTTTTTATTTTCCACTATAAATAAGAATTTATAAATTTCTCCCTCATGTTAATTGAACCCTATTCACAAATCTTTTTTCACTGCTCCCTGTCCTGCTCTGAGAAATAGTTTTGTTTTTTCTTCATCATCGGTCATCTATCTTTCAGTTTTTCTTGTTATTTTTTTTGTGTGAATTCTTTACATTTCATTGATATCAAGTTGAGTCTCTTAAGGTTGTATGCATAAACTAATATTTACAATTTTTATTAAAGTTATAATAAGCCAATTTATTAAGTATCTTGTTTTTTTCTGTTGTATAATTTTGAAATATAAATTGTTCACGCGTGTGTGTGTGTGTGTGTGTGTGTGTGTGTGTGTGTGTGTGTGTGTATGTGCCAGAACTGGGGCTTGAAATCAGGGCCTGGTTGCTATCCTTGAACTTTGTTCTCAAGACTAGTACTGTATCACTGGAGCCGCAGCTCTATTTCTGGCTTTTTCGTCTTTAATTGAAGATAAGAATCTCATGGAGTTTCCTGCCCTGGCTAGCTTCACACAATAATCCTGAGATCTAAACCTCCTGTGTGGCTAGGATTATAGGCCTGAGCCACTGGCACCAGGCTTTATATTGTTCATTTTTATAATGCAATCTTTAATTGATTTATTCCAATGATCAGGAGCTTTTGATAGAGCAATTAAAACAAAGTTCTTAGGCCTCCTATAGCAAGTAATCTTTCCTTTCAGTGGCTTTAAAATGCTGCTTATACATTATTTACTTCTTTGGCAGGGAAGGGGAAAGACAAGGGGAAGTGATAAGAATTGTGCTGCCAACTAAAATCAATCAGAAATATTTGCTATTTTAATTGCAGCCAAGGAAAGTTGAATTTGATTTTCAAAATATGATTTTGCAAAATGGCAAAACCTCCCATGCTCCTGGATTGGAAAGATTAACATCGTGAAAATGGCAATATTTCCCAAGGCTATCTACAAATTCAACGCAATACCTATCAAAATTCCACCCTCATTCTTCAAGGAAATAGAAGAGGCAATCCAAAAATTCATATGGAACAATAAAAGACCCCGAATAGCAAAAACGCTCCTCAACGGAAAGAACACTGCTGGAGGAATATCAATACCAAATTTCAAACTCTACTATAAAGCCATAGTAATCAAAACAGCTTGGTATTGGCATAAGAACAGACCTCAGGACCAATGGAATAGAATTGAAAACCCAGAAATGAACCTACAGACCTATAGCCATCTAATCTTCGATAAGGGAGCTAAAACAATAGAATGGAAGACAGACAGCCTCTTCAGTAAATGGTGCTGGCAAAACTGGTTAACTACATGTAGAAAACTAAAGCTAGATCCTTATATATCACCCTGCATCAGAATCAACTCCAAATGGATCAAAGACCTTGAACTCAAAGCAGACACTCTGAAAACATTACAGGATGGAATAGGAGAAACCCTGGGTCTCCTCGGCTCAGGCCGAAAATTTCTGAATAGAGACCCGGAAACACAACAAATCAAAGAAAGGCTGGACAAATGGGATTGTATAAGGTTGCAGAGCTTCTGCAGGGCAAATGACATAGCTAGCAAGATCAATAGAAAGCCCACAGACTGGGAGAAGATCTTTACTAGCCATACAATGGACAAGGGTCTCATATCTAAAATATACTTGGAACTCAAAAAATTAAACCACCCAACAACAAATCCTCAAAGAAACAACTGCCCAATAAGTAAGTGGGCGAAAGACTTAAAGAGAAGCTTCTCTGAAGAAGAAAGAAGGATGGCCAATAGACACATGAAGAAATGTTCAACATCCCTAGCCATAAAAGAAATGCAAATCAAAACAACATTGAGATATCACCTCACTCCAGTTAGAACAGCAAAAATCAAGAACTCTAACAACAACAGATGCTGGAGGGGATGTGGACAGAAAGGAACCTTACTTCATTGTTGGTGGGAATGTAAACTTGTTCAACCACTCTGGAAAGCAGTATGGAGGTTCCTCAAAAGACTCCACATAGAGCTCCCCAATGACCCAGCAATCCCACTTTTGGGCATTTACCCAAATGATCACAAACAAGGCCACACTAAAGCTACCAGCACAACTATGTTTATTGCAGCATCATTTACCATAGCTAAGATATGGAACCAACCCAGATGCCCCTCAGTAGATGAATGGATCAAGAAGATGTGGTATATATACACAATGGAATTCTATGCCTCCATCAGAAAGAATGACATTGCCCCATTTGTTAGGAAATGGAAAGGCTTGGAAAAAATTATATTAAGTGAAGTAAGCCAGGCCCAAAGAAACATAGGTCCCATGGTTTCCCTTATTTGCAATATCTAGTATAGGTATGAGTCAAGCGGAAAAAGTCAGAGAATGTGATGTTAGGAAAACGAACCCTCAAATATGTATTTTAATGTTTTTGTTTCTTTCATGCATGTGTTTCTAACGCATTTATAAGGTTATTTCTTTGTTGCTTTGTATGTCCCTCCCCCACAGTGTAACCCCGCTTTCACTATATTTGATGTCAGTATAACATGTGGAGGAGACGGGGACAAACAAGTCGTTTAAGGATTCAGGTGGACCTGTTGCAACAATGAGAAGTACAAAATGTCATGTCAAAACCAGCTTTACAATGTCGGTGTGGGGGGGGGGAGGGGGGTATGATTGGGTGGGGGGGAGGGGGGAGGCTGGGAAGGGAGGTGAAGGGTAAACAAAGGAGGAGGCTGCAATGCTTGGTAAGAAATGTATGCATTTTCCTGCCCATGTAATTGTAACCCCTCTGTACAGTATGTTCTCAAATAAAATAAAATAAAATTTAAAAAAAAATATGATTTTGCATACATGTTTAAAATGAGATGTATACAATTTTAAATTAGCAATAAAGTTTTACTATAGGGAATATTTTATATTGCTTATCAAAAAACTCAGAATACTAGGGTATGTAACGTTTCATCAAAGAAAGCCACTCAATGACTCTTTACTATCAGAACAATTCCCCTCCTTATATCTAATTTTCTTAAGTTTCTCTAAAGCTAGTAAACTTACATTTCCTTTTCCACATCCTAAAGCAACCCCAAATTTGTTATAGGTTGTTCTACTACTGTAAACTTGCTCATTCTTCCAATATTCCAAATTACAATGCTCATTCTCAGAAGGTTCAGAACGTAAGCCATAAATCTATAGAAAAGTTTGGAATGTTACCCAGATATAAAGAATTTCCACTCAAGTATTAACATGGGACACTGATTCCCATGTATAACTCATCAAAGAAATATCAAAAAATGAAAGTTAAAGAAAACTATCTTGAGCTGAATTCCAACATTCTTGACTCAAAAAAAAAATCCCTACATGTCACATAATTCATCAGGGGAGAAATTGAGGAACTCACTATGGGCTAGTTCTCATACTGGGGTCTATATAGATATTGTAATCTTATAAGTCGGTAAAAATATGTATTTTAACTTGGTTTATATAGAAAGAGGTTGTGGTAAATTGAATGTGTACTTCACCATTTCACAGTGTTCACATTTTAACCTTGTAATTTTGCAATTTCTCCCACAAAAACAAACAAACAATAACAACAACAAAAGAAACATGCACACAACTCTAGACATTTAGTTCATTGTTAGGTCTTGCTTTACTTATGATCTCTTAGCAGAATCATTCAAGAAAGCGAGCCACAAAATTAAACATATTCCTTATGCTTCTGCCATTGCTAAAAGTAGACTTACTTGTGAGTAGGTGCCATATTGCAAGGAAAGGAAAGGAAAGAAAGAAAAGAAAAAGTATACAAAAGAAGAAAAAAAGCAAAACAGAATAGAAATGAAATGAAGAAAAGCAATTTTATTCTCTTGGAAAGTTCTAAAACAGACAAATGAACCAGTAGGGATGTTAAGATAGTAGCTATCATTAATCAATTACCAAGAAAGCAAAAGGGATCTGAATTATGTATTATTTGTTGGCCTAGAAGGCTAGTTACAAATATGTACAAATTTGCCTTATGCAATTATAAGTGTAACTCATGTTATTCACTTACCTGTATATATGCTATAATATGAAAAGAATGTTTATTTAAATTAAGTATTCAATTTTAATATATTATTTTGTAATGCTAGCAAGTGAACCAAACATGTCAGGCAAGCACATTAACATGGAGCTGTAAACTAAACCAGTCCTTAAAAATAAAAATTTTCAATAATTAACCCATATATTGATTTCTGATAAGCATTAAACTATAACTTCAAAAAAATCTTCATCTTCTCATTATTCCTATTTGCATATTACAGCCACATGTGTGTAAATTTGAGTTTTAATAATTTTTTTTTTTGATCTGGTTGTGGGGCCTGAACTCTGAGCCTGGGCGCTGTCCCTCAGCTCTTCAACTCAAGGCTAGCACTTTACCACTTGAGCCACAGCACCACTTCCAGCTTTTTTCTTTTCTTTTTGCTTATGTGGTGCTGAGGAATCGAACCCAGGGCCTCATGCATTGCAAGGCAAGCGCTCTACCGCTGAGCCACCTTCCCAGCCCGAGTTTTTAATAATTATTGATACCTTCTGTGTTCAAATATATTCCATGTGTTCACACATTAAATTACTGAAATTATGCTATGAATAAATATCTTTCTTATTCTCATTTCATACATTGTAAAATTGTACTTTAGAGTAGTTACATGATTTGCTCAAGGTCAGGGTGAGTGGTATGTCAATATACTCCTTAGTTCAATCTTCTGATCCTAATAGAGTTATTAATTAGTGCAGGTAGTCATGTAAATAGAAGAGCAAAACATTGTGGCAGACAGAGCCATTGGTCTTGAGAAGATAAAGACAGACAGGAGGTGAAGTTTGGTTTTGCTCCACTTTCATCTGAATTCCAAGCCTTAAAAAAATGACTATATCTGACATAAAAAATATGAGATCAGAGGAAAATAGACAGGAGAATCCATTAGGGTGTCCTATTTATTTGCCTCCTGAGTTTCTCTTGTGGATGAGTAACAGATGCAAAATTTATTCCTCTTATTAACTAAATCATACTGAAGATATGGTGAGGTTCTAACATTCTATAGTTCTTCACAAATGTATAAGTGGGAGAATTGCTATCATCTTTCCTAAAAAAAAGAATGAACAAGCACTCCAGTAAAAATGCTGAATGCAGTATTTTCTGAAGTTTTCCCTGCAGTGAAACAAATGATACACATTCAATGGGGAAAAATAGTTTTAGGGATGCATCTTTTCCGTTTCTTCAGCCACAAGATTCAAGGGGTTTCCAACATTCTGATTCATAGATTTTTTTTTCTAGGAACTTTATAACAGTATTAGACTTGGAACACTTCCACAAGGCAATGGTACAATATATGACTGATGAAAATTGGATTGTCATATCTTCTTCAATATAGTCAGTCCTTAATATCACAGGGGATGCTATAATCTCTAGAAATATCATCTCATTGCTGGCCCAAATCTAATTTCCTTCCTATTTTCAAATCAGAAACTCTGATGAAATAAAATGAGCAAGAGAGTACAAGACAGAGAATTTAATTTATTTAGAATAAAGAGAATTAAAATCATCTAAAAAATTTAATTTGTGAAAGTTCTCTAACAGTATAGAAAAAGAGTTTGCCAAAAAACAAATGTAATGAGAAGTTATTCACATTGAACATCATCCTGGGAGTTCATTACAAAGAAACAAACTTCTTTGGAAAAAAAGATTGATTTGAAGAACACAGTTTGAAATGATTAAGAGTCACACAATCATTTTGGAGGCAGAAAATAAAAGGAAAATGTAGTATTTGATCTTAGAAAAACATAAGAGAAGTTTGAGGTTAGTTTTTTGGCATTTTCAAATTCTTGCAATAGTAGTAACTCAGGTGTTCAATATTTTAAATGACAATTTTAAGTTCTAAGAAGTAACAACAGTTACTGTTTACTTCACAGAAATGAAAAACCAAACTGGAGCAGGTGTAGAATTCACCTTGTTAAAACTGAAGCTGAAGTTGTGATATTAAAAGAACTTGCAGAGTTGTTTCTTTTTTTTATTAAGAAGAAAATGCCAGACATAAAAACATGTTCTCAATGAGAAATAAGGCCCTTGCATTCAAACATGGTGTTGGGAAGAGAGGAATGTAGTTCTATGACACCACTGGAGGCTTCATATGTATTGCCATGCTATGGTGGTATTACAACTAGGTAACATCAAGTTAATTAAATAACAAAATTGGGAAATAAAATAGTTTGATTCTTCATAAATAATAACTACTTCATTAGATTGATGGGAAAATTCAATGAAATAATTCATGTAAAGTCTAACCCACATAGAAACCACTAAATACAATTTAAGTTTATTACTAAGATCTTATTTATTTCTTCCCAGAAAAGACTTAAGAGCAAATAACAAAATACTTATAATCATGTGCATTCCAATAATATTTTAGAATGCCAGTGAATTCTTATTATTGCAATAGCTTGTGCTTCTGTGTGATGTAATTAAATATGGTAGAGAAGAATTCAGGATTTGTGAAGTTATATTTTTTAAAGAATATGTGGTGCCATTAGAGGATCACATTTATTAATGATCTATTATGTGAAGTACAGTTCTGTTAAAATTTGTGTCAGTAACTCAAAACTGAGAATCTGAAAGTCATTACTACTTGGAATGTCACTTAACTCTGAGAATTTTATTGAGGTCCTCCAAGAAAACTTGTTTCTTCAATAGGTTTTCTAACCACTATCACCACCATCACCCTTTATGATGGCTGGATTTAAAAAGGAAATTCTCATTTTAAACACTGTGTTTTTATAGCAACTTACCAAGCAGTGGCCTTTAGCTGTTGTTCTGTGACAGCCACTCCATTAAAATCCTGATGTAAACAAGTAGAGAAAGTGAACTAGATGTGCAAATATTTGCACGGCATTAGTGTCAGGTAAAATTTTAAAGATACATTTATATGAACCCATTATTTGCAGTCAAGGCTTTGGACTATGGCATCTGAAATCATTTAAGGAAACAAAATGTTTGTCAAAACATACTGCTGGGAGTCAGTGTGGAGCTTCTTTTATGTAATTCAATTTACTTCTGTTGTTTGCATGAAAGAAAAATTCTAGCTGGGCAGTCACAGCAATCCAGTAAAACGTGACAATATGGTGAGCATCAGAAGCAATTAAAATTAAATGTTCTTGGTCTTCATTTTATTTTTTTATAAATCAGTAACTGCATTATAGTGTGCCTGGTGCCAGGAGGAATTAGGAAGATTCTGGGCATGTTTGCTAGCTTTATCCTCCAAATTCAAGCTTATTTCACTATTCTACATCAAGCAGAGGAAAATTCTAAGCAATTTTTCTTTCTAGAACATATGTCTGTGAAATATTAGCACTGTAATTTCAGTTGGAGCTATTGTGACAAAGATGAGGACTTAGCTTAGAAAAAGCAAATGTTGGATTGAGATATATAAGCAGTCCTCTAGACAAAGATGTGCATGGAGTTGAGTTCAATAGAGCTGGTACTTGTGCTGGTATAAACATCCCCAGGATAGCTGCTGTAGCTGGCAGGCAGTCCAGAATTCTCTTGGGCTCCCAATGACAAACTTCCAAACTTCTTCCTAGAAAAAGCATTAGTTTCTTTTTGACATTACATAAAGTCAAATGTTAATATGAAGGGAAAGAAGTGTGAGGAAATGCATACATGACCATTTGGCTATGAATTCATTACACAATTTGCATGTCTTTGTTACATGCCTGTCACATGCCACACACCTTCCCAGGATGTAAAAATACATGCAAAATTAAATGCTACATTAGTTTCCCCCCCCTCCCAGGAATATATTTTCTGGTGGGGGAGAGACTTGTAAGTAAATGCAAGGGAAAATTAAGATATTAGGATATTAGCATGTGAAGTTGGCAATCAGGCCTTTAAATTTTTTCTGTCTGTTCTGAAAGGTGCTTGGAAGTGCTTTTGGAGAATGAGTGAGATTTGGAGAGTGAGTGAGATTTGGAGAGTGAGACTTGGAGAGTGACAGTGATTTTGGAGGAGAGAAATGAGGAGTAATTTTGGAATGAGTGAGATTTGGAGAGCGAGAGTGATTTTGGAGGTGAGTGATTTTTGAAGCTTGGAAGGAGAAGCCTTGACATGAAGAGTACACAAAGAAGAAAGGTCAGAGTATGGAATAGTTGGAGAAATAAAATCCTAGAAGGATATGGATGGGATTTGGGGGAAAACTATAATGTTAATAGCTGGGAATTTGTTAGGAAGAAATTTATGCAGAGGTCATGCTGTATCCAAGACCAGGCTAAGAATTTTAGATTTCAATTCCTAAATAATGTAGGAACAATTATGAAAGAAGAAAAGTAAAATTTGTGTATTCATAACATTACTCTAGAAATACTAGTAAGTATTTAAAAAAGCATAATATGATCTTACATAGGAATGTCAATGGTACTGTAAGTAGAAAAAGAAGATTTGGACAAAGGAAGTAGTACATAGAGTTAGAGAAGAGATAATAGGGAAGATTATATTGTAGATTAAGGGATTGAAAAATGATACTAAAGAATTCCCCTGGTGGTGTTGCTCACTTGGGAACCTAAGTTATAGTAGAGGGTTCCCAGTCCACTGAAAGCATATGAAGAGTAACAACAACCAACACTGACAGTGCAATTATCCTTTACCTCATTCATTTTTCACAATGGCTAATTAGACACAACAGCTATTTGATTCAGGATTAGAGAAAGTCAGATTTACTCTCAGTAGCTTGCTCGAAGTTAGGTAATGTTTAAAAAAATCTACACTCAATATACTTTACTCAGAAGTGAAGGATTGTCAGTTGAAGCTGTACACTCAGAAGACAGAGGCAAGAGGGTCCACACTGTGAGGCTGGTCTGGACCATACAGGATGCTCAATGACAACTTAGCTTCATAGTGATACCCTATTTAGCAAAATATGTACTGAAGGTGTAGCTCACTTGCTTAACTTGGGCAAGTGTCTGGGTTTGGTCCACAGTACAGAAAAACAAGTAAATTATTTGAGGCATTTTAAAATACCTAATGAATAGGAGCTATTTTTGTTATACACATTCAGTTCTATTTTGAAAGCAGGTGAAGAGAATAGTCTGCAGTTCTCAACACAAGCTTGTTGTTGAAATAATGAAGTATGAATTGGGAATGACAATAAAAAAATCAGGAGAGGCCAATAATTTTATATTTTAAAGACATGCAAATGATGAGGATTCAAAGGTGTTTGAGAGGTCAAAAGGGATTCCAGGAAAACTGAAATCCTGCAACCAACTCTGTATTACCTTGTCCTCAACTTTCCAAACTACCAAATCCTTCCAGTCATTCAAGACATAACTCAATAATTGCCTCCTCCAACTATTGCCTCCTACAAGAAGTCATTTGTGTGTTCTATCATAACTGATGTATTGTCTAAACTCGTGATTTTCTCCACTTTCCTCCCAGTACTATCTACATCTGTATATATACATACTTCTAAATAATCTATTTCTATCCATATACATATGTATGTATCTCTATGTATCTGGATATATAGATATATATGTATATATACAATGTATATGTACACATCTTCATATATGTATACATATGTCTATATATGTATATATAATATATAGACAATGTAAGTATCTATTTATGTATGTGTGTATGTATGTATATATGTATAATCCATAATTCTATAGATGGTAAAGTGAATCTTTCTCAGCTTTTGTATCCCCATAATAAGTGATTGGTATTGGGTATATAAGTTAATGGACAATCTTATCAATTTCAACGAAATTTTAGCATCCAGTAGCCCTTAGGAAAACAAAGTAATAGGACTATGTTCTTTCAGATAATAAAATATAGTTTTATATAAACTATAAGCATTTTTAAAAATCTTATTTTTTCTGTAAATAGTTGTACAAAGGAGTTGCCACTCAACAAAGTAGCATATAAATACAATGACTCTTTTTTTTTAATTGTGAAAATACCGTACAGAGGAGTTGCAATTACATGGGCAAGGTAATGAGTACATTTTTTTACCAAGCATTGTTCGCTTCTCCTTTATTTCCCCTCCCATCCCTTCCCATCTCCCCCCCCCACCGCCCCCCACTCCCCACCCCCGCCAAAGTTGTGAAGTTTATTGACATAACGTCTTGTATATCTCATTGTTGCACTGGGTCCACCTGTATCCCTATTTAAACAATATGTTTTTTCCCTTCCCCTCCACAAAGTATACCAGCATCAAATACAGTGAAAGCAGAGGTTATACCATGGGGGAGGGACATACAAAGCAACAAAGAAATCATCTTATAAATATGTTCAAACAATCACAAGAAAGAAAAAAAAGCATTTGAATCCTTATCTTGGGGTTCATTTCGCCTAACATCAACATATCTGACCATTTCTGCTTATCTCAAATATATACTAGTTATTGCAAATAACTAGGGAAAGTATGGGAAAAATGTTTCTTTGGGCCTGGCTTACTTCACTTAATATAATTTTTCCCAAGTCTTTCCACTTCCTAACAAATAGGGCAATATCATTCTTTCTGATGGAGGCATAGAATTTCATTGTGTATATATACCACATTTTCTTGATCCATTCATCTACTGAGGGGCATCTGGGTTGACACTGGCACCTCAGACCAATGGAATAGAATTGAAAACCAGAAATGAACCCACAGACCTATAGACATCTAATCTTCGATAAGGGTGCTAAAAAAAAATAGAATGGAAGAAAGACAGCCTCTTCAGTAAATGGTGCTGGCAAAATTGGTTAATCACTTGTAGAAAACTAAAGCTAGATCCTTACATATCACCCTGCACCAGAATCAACTACAATGACTATTAATCAATTCATGCTTTTTCATCATTCTTCCCATCACTCTCAACTTCATCCCTTCAAATACAAGCATAAGCAAAGAAAAACAGAGAAGAGACAAATCTTCCTTGTAAAAGAAATGTATATTAAATTTATAAAGATTCTGTACAGTTGAGTTAATGGTAAGGGTTTCCCACTCATTAAGTGCTAGATATTAATAGCAACTTTCTTCCAAAACAAATTTAAAAAATACAGTAGGAAATAGATACAAGAAAAATCGCAAACACACAGTGAAGAAATCCAGCAAACACACCTCAACTAAGTGATCATTGTGAACATTTACACTGACAAGTCATCTTTATTGAGGTATACGTTATCCCTTTGATATGAGAACAACATTAGGTGGTGTCAGTGGCTGACACCTGTAACCACAGTTACAAGAGGCAGTGATCTGAAGGTATGGAACTTCAATCCAACCTTGGTAAAGAAGTTCACTAGTCTTGGTCTCCAAAATAATCATCAAAAGCAAGTCTGGAAGAGTGGCTCAAACATATAGTACCAGCAGAGCAAGCAAATTGAATAAACATAAAACATTAAATTGAAATTCCATTAAAAATAAGAAATCTGACTTTTATTGTTGTTGTTTTACTTTGTATTTATTTATTATTTTATTTATTTTTAATATATATTTTTGTAAAGATACTGTACAGAGGGGTTACAGTTACATGAGTAAGGTAATGAGTATAAAGCCTTGTTACCTCCTCCTTTGGTTTTCCCCCACCATCCCTTCTCACCCCACCTCCTCACCTCCTACCTCTCCCTGCCTCCCCCCAAAGTTGTAAAGTTTGTTTTCAACATAGTGTCTTGTACATCTCATTGTTACAATGGGTCAACCTGTTAAGGTCATTAACTTGGGGAATGTCCGAGAAACAATCAAGAAGAGCCAAAGACCTAAATGCAATGTGTTATCCTGGATAGGAACTTGGAGCAAAAATGGGATGTAAAGGAGCAACTGGAGAAATCTGAGTGAAGTATGAATTTCACTTAATGATGTTGCATTTAAGTTTTATGAATATTTGTAAAGGTGGGTAGCAAGGAAAAAGCACTATGGAACACATGTGAATTCTCTTTACAATTTTGAAATAATTTACTTAAGAAAACCAAGTTACAAAACATTGACTTTACCCGATAGTATATCAGTTTGGGTTCAATGAGAATAACAAGTGCACTGTGACAATATGAAACGTTTTGAATATGGAAAACCAGGTATCAGGATGTAGGAACTCTTTGAACTATCTTTGCAGTTTTTCTGTAAACCTAAAACCATCCTAAGATAAGAATATGTTTTAAAGCATGAATGCAAATGAAGCATTTTACTTGAAATATTTTCTTCAATATTTTCTTCAATATCAAAAGCTGTCTTACTTGGAAATTTCATAGTTTATGACTCAATTATTTCTTTATATTTTTAAACAGACAAGAAAAAGTTAAAATAATTCAATGACTCGGATACATAGTTAATTTTTATTTTAAGTTGTACAAATCTGTGAAACACTATGGTTAATGTAATGATCAGCAAGGAAACATCAGACATAAAAGGAGACTGCCTGCATAAATACATGAATATGGGAAGGTTATCTTCTCTTCTGGGTTCAACAAGACCATCTATATCTTATATTATAACACTGAGATGAGAGAGAATGATTACTTTAGGATGCTGTAAACTGTAGTAATACCAAAGAAATTTACTTATCTTTTTTTTCTTTTCTTGTACTTGCATGTTTATTGCTGTACTTTGTAAATAGGTTAGCCTTGACATGAAAATCTAGAGGTGGATTTTTCTTGTGGTGTTTCTTTCTAAGCATAGAAAACCATGGAGTGTGTGTATCTGCTTTGGATAAAAATTTCATTCCTTCACATCACAAGCTGCCAATATAACCTTGGCATTGAAATTTCTCAGACTATATAATCTTTGTGAGCTATGTATCTCTGAAAAGTCTTTATTTCTTAAAAGACTAAGGTGGAGAATGCAAATGTGGTCCAAAGAAATTTTTATTCATAGAAAACTATAGATAACATCAGTTTGTAAGACATGAAAAAAAAAAAACATTTTAAGGGGAATGCTAAAGTTTCCATTGTATTTAGTGCTTGAAATGTCCACAAAATGAAACTGATCTTCTGGTTAAATAATAAATAGCTTTCAATAATTACTACCACTTACATGTCAGCTTGGCAAGAAACTTTTATGATAGGAGTTTCTATATTAATCCTCATGGAAGAGTACTAGAGTGATATGATACATGATGGTTGGATAGATGATAGATACATTGGTGATAAATAGATGATAAATACATAGATAAACAGATAATAATGTTAGAATATGGTTATAGAGAGTACCTTGTAAATGCCTCTCATAGCTCAAAAATTTAAATATATAGATCCTGTGTTCTATTTATATTTGTAAGTTGCTTTTAGAATACCCATTTCTTCCATGATCTCCTCTCTTCCCTTTCCCTCTTCCTCCCCTCCACCCCTCAGTTTCATGCTAGGGTTTGAACTAAACAACCTTAGCCAGGCTTCCATCCTTTTTCATTCTTGTTTTGAAATAGGGTCTTATTTTTTGTCAAGCAGGCCTGCACCCTGATACTCCTTTTTACACTTCTAACTGTAGCTGGGATTATAGGAGTAATCCATTGAATCTAACCTTTTCTGTTGAGGTGGGGGGGGGGGGGTCTCATAAACTTTTCCTTCCTTCCTACCTTCCTTCCTTCCTTCCTTCCTTCCTTCCTTCCTTCCTTCCTTCCTTCCTTCCTTCCTCTCTCTTTCTTACTTTCTTTCTTTTTTCTTTCTTTCTTCTTTCTTTCTTTTTCTTTCTTTCTTTCTTTCTTTCTTTCTTTCTTTCTTTCCTTCTTTCTTTCTTTCTTTCTTTCTTTCTTTTTTTCTTTCTTTCTTTCTTTCTTTCTTTCTTTCCTTCCTTCCTTCTTTCTTTCTTTCTTTCTTTCTCTCTCTTTCATTATTTCCTTCTCTCTTTCTCTCATTTTTTCTTTATTTCTTCCTTTCCTCCTCCCTTTTTTTTTTTCAGAGCTGATGTGGAAAGTCGATATTCCCAATCTCAGCCTCCTATGTGGCTGACATGACAGATGAGAGTAACTGCAGCTGGTGGCTTTCTTTTCATTCTTGAATGTAAACACAGAAGAATTATTCTCTGATGCTATTGTCATCCTTCTTGGGGTGACAGAACACTAAGCCCAAAGTAAAATAAGTTCTTAGTGACAACACCGCACAAATAAATCAAGCTTTCCCTGAAGCAAATGCTATTTCTGGTATAATTATGTGAGCCAGTAAATTGTTTCTACCACCTTAGGTTAAGTTAATGCTTGCAACTGAAGGCACACTAACTGGTGTAACACTTTTTTTTGTCTTCTTAAAAAAAGTTATTGTCATGGTGTTGTACAGAGGGGTTACAGTTATATACTATGGTAGTGAGTACATTTCTTGCTGAATGTGTTACCCCCTCCCTCATTTTTCTCCCAATTTACCACTGCCCCAGCTAAGTTGTACTGATGTTTCCAACATACTCTCTTGTGAATATCGTTGTTTCAATGTTTCCCTCTTTGTCCTTTGTCTCACCATTTTGTTGTTCCCATTTCCTTCCCTTCCCTTCCCTTCCTTTTCCTTCCCTTCCCTTCCCTTCCCTTTCCATCCCTTCCCTTCCCTTCCTTTTCCTTCCCTTCCCTTCCCTTTCCATCCCTTCCCTTCCCTTCCCTTCCCTTATTCAGATAAATGTATATACAATACTCAGGGTACCAAATACAAATACAGTGACAACAAGGGATAAACCATAGTGAAAAAAAAGACCACAAGAGAAAAGAGAAATCACATAGTACCTTAAAAATAACAACAACAAAGAAAAGTGTGACATTCTAGATTAAAACACAGTATTAGTATAACTCAGCTGTCCAGAACTTACTCACTGTAGCCAAACTGCCTGAGTTCAAATCTCTGCCCAAACTCACCTAGTTTGTGAATCAGTTTCTCCTCTGATAAAGGGGATAATATGAAAATATTTTCCTAGGGTGACTGTGAGGTTTAAAGGAAACGTTGCATACAGAACATAGTGTCTGTCAGGGTTTGCTATTATTATTATTATTATACAATTCCAAGTTAATACTTCTTGACAAAATTAAAATGTGTTTATTACATATTCTGAATAGCCTACATTTACAGTTGGTCTGATGTAATTGTAGGCAACTGTTGACATTAAAATATAATACATGATATACATTTATTCCCTAGAAAATAAAGATTGTAAGTAAAAATAAAATAAGCTAAGCCCTCCCAGATCTTTCTGTTCCATACCTACCTATAATGCTGCATTCATTCTTTCAAAGTTCATGACTATATTTCTAATATTTATATATTTGATAGCTGCCTAAGCTGCTGATTTTTTAGGAGATGGAGTTAATTAATTGCAGTCACTTCTTAGGTAGACTAAGTTATATTGGTATTCAACCTGTTTGATGATAGGGAGAGCACTCCCTAATCATGAACCACTTAGAATAAAAATGTATTAACATCATAATTCTGAAACTCTTTTAAATTATAACTCTAAGAAGACAGTAGCAGGCATCAAACTAGAAAAACAGGGAAAGAAAAGCAGGGAAAAAAATCAAAACTTATAACATTCTAAGCACTTAACTATATTATAGAAACTGGGAAAATTGCCTTTATTTTATTTCATTAGTAATATCCACTCAGCCCTGCTTAACACACACCAGGAGCATAGTTTAAGAATAATGACAGAAACCAAACTCTACACTTAAATTTGTTCTTTGCAAATGGAGGGCACATAATAAATGTATTTGATTGGATGACTAGGTAAATTCAGTTTAACATTTATTCTTCATCTAAGCACCGCAACTTGCAAAGAACCCACAGAGAGGATGTACTTTCAGATATTACACATGGCCCACTGAGTACAATTGTAGTGGTGCCCTTTCATAATATCTTCCATTATAATCTTCTATCAAAGCTGAAAGAAATATTCAAGTGAAGTATGCATGTGGTGATTAGTGATCTAGCCTTTTCATTTCCTGAAGATTTGGGAGTGATTTGACTACTTGTATAAATCCAAAAGGGAGGATTAGCTACTATTGCAGACTAAAGAAATCAATGTACAATATCCAAAAGCATTTTCCACATGCCTTCTGAATAGGAACAAGTCCAAATCATTGTATTTGTTGGAGATAATATTTTTCTGATGGGCAATGCTTACACCTTTTAAATTTTATGTTAAACATAACAATAAAAGAAAAGCTGTGAGTGGTGAGTTCAATATCTTTGATATATTTCTTTCTGGCAGATAATGCCCAGTTTCATGATAATTGTTTAAGTCACTAAAGTAGAACAGAGAGAAGTTCCTGGTAAATTATGCAGTAGATTGCAGATTGCAGATTTAAATTACAGCATGACATGTTCTGTTGTTTTGTACTCTCAGAGAAAACTGGAATCAAGTCTTCACTGATCAGAACATAATTATTGCTTTACCAATATCAATAATGATCAAAGTGCAAATGTAATGTTTAAATTCTCAATAAAGCTGTGAAACAATACTTGTCAACGCAGGTAGTTGTTAATTTTAATGCCAAAGAGGAAAAGTGTGTAGATGTGAAATTGTAAAGCATCTATGATGGAATTCAAAATCCCTCCTATCATAAATTAACGAAAATCTTAAATGTAAATTATAATAGTTTTCAAAAAGAGAGAAGAAAAGTAAATATTGATTTCCAAAGATTCCCGATCAGGCATGTTGCTAGTGAATCCATAATTAAGACAAAATGCTTATTTTTTTCCAAAGTTTTGTTTAATAATCAATAGACTCAAGAACCAAAACAAATATGTAGTTTAAAAATGTCTGAAATAATTACAATTTATGTTGGTTTGGGTTTTCTGGTTTTGCTTTCTTTGTTTTAGTTTTAGTTTGAGGGGGGAGGGGCATTTGCACTTACTCATTTACTTGTTTATTTTTAGATGGAGGATATCCATGTAGCCCAGGCTGGCCTCACACTCACAATTCTGTATCAGCCTCCAGGGAGCTGAAACTACAGGTAATTGACACTATTACTGGATATAATTATGTCATAAAAGCACAGGATGTCAAGCAGATCACATGTTTCCAAGGTCTATTTGAATGTAGATTTTATTTTGTATTTTTCAGTGAATGAACCCAGAAGTACTCACTTATTGAGTAAAACCTTTGTTAATTAAAGCCTGGCACCAGTGGCTCACTCTTGTAATCTTAGTACTCTGAAGGCTGATAGCTAAGGACTGCAGTTCGAAGACAACTAGGCAGCAAAGTCTGTGAGACTCTTATCGCCAATTAACTACCAGAGAGACAGAGGTGGAGCTATGGGTAAAGTAGTAAAGTGGTGGCCTTGAGCAAAAAACAAACAAAAATAAAACAAACAAACAAACAAAAAAAAGAAACAAAAAAACCCTCAGAGCCCTGCTGGTGGCTCACGCCTGTAATCTTAGCTACTCAGGAGGCTGAGATCTGAGGATTACAGTTCAAAGCCAGCCCTGGCAGGGAAGTCCGTGAGACTCTTATCTCCAATAAACCACTGGAAGGAGCTGGGAAGGTGGCTCAGTGGTAGAGCACTTGCCTTGCATGCTCGAGGCCCTGGGTTCAATTCCTCAGCACCACATAAGAAAAAAGCCAGAAGTGGCGCTGTGGCTCAAGTGGTAGAGTGCTAGCCTTAAGCTGAAGAGCTGAGGGACAGCGCCCAGGCCCAGAGTTCGGGCCCCACGACCGAACCAAAAAAAAAAAACAAACACTGGAAAACCAGAAGTGGTGGTGCTATGGCTCAAGTGTGCTTGCCTTGAGCTGAATAGCGCAGGGACAGCGCCCAAGCCCAGAGCTCAAGCCACACGACCGACAACAACAACAACAAAAATAGCTTCGGGGCAAGCACCCAGGCCTTGAGTTCAAGCCCGTGGACCAGCACAAAATAAAACAACAACAATAGCAACCTCAAAAAAGCCCTCTGTTAGGTTAGAAGTATTGACAACGATAATGATAATTCAAAAGCACTGTGGGATTGATTTATTAATTTAATCTTTATTACAGATATCATATATACTTCATTATGAAGTTAATATAAGGTTTGTAGGCATTTATAAAAATTTTATCAGTAACAATGTAAGTATTTAGAACAATACTTCTCTACCTGAAATCCTATTAAGACTACTGGAAGTCTATTGAAATGTATTGATGGCTGGACTCAATACACAATGAATTAAATCACAATTTCTAAAGTTATTACTCACACACAAACTCTAATCCTCCAGTGCTTATACACTTACAATCTTACTTTATGCCTCCATCTCCGTCCTTCTAGAAGGCCCCGAACTTATGTGCATTATTAGCAAAATATGTATCCTTAAATTCTACCAAGCAATAACATTGTTTCATGAGGCAGAAACTGCAGCAACTTCTTCAAACAATTTACCACCAGTGGATGGAAAATTGCTAGATGCGTGTAAATTGTTAGTATGCCTCATGTTGTAAATGTTGTCCCTCCAATGTGGCAGCCCTATGCAGAGCAAGATGCTTTGCTCTGAAACTCTCTTGACAGCTTGGCTCTGCACAGAGCTCTGTTCACTATGGTCTTTTCAAGGGTTCTCCCCCTGCTCTTATGCCATCAAGCCAGAAAATTTGGTAAGTGCATTCCCTTTCTTTGCTATGCCTTTCATTTCCACCTCTCTTCCTTTAAACACAATCCATACTTTTCAATCTCTTATCAGACTATATTAGACACTACAGATCCTTCTCGCTGTGTACCAGCCACCATTTCCAGACTTTCTCTGACAGTTTTTCTCTAGTACATTCTTACAGTAATCCTCTAATAATTACAATTATTATATATATCGTTCCTTCCAGAACTCACTTTGCTGAAGCCTCAGTGACATCTTCTCTTAAGCTGATCTTGTCACCTCCTTTTCCTCACTTCCCAAGATAAAGCTTGTCCTTCTAGTTGCAGCCCTCTTCACTGTCTTATTCCCTGAGGTCTCATCTCCTTCCTTACATTGGTTTTTCATAATTATTCCCTTACACACTCACTTACCTTCCTTCTCTCCTCTTGTTTCATTATACAACCAAGTCCAAACTTCAGCCCTGATTAAATTAAACTACTTTTATAATCTTCACCTTTACTCCTCAAATCAATGTGAATGAATGAAAATGGGAAATCACTTTGACCACTCTTACTTTAATTTTATGATCACTAACTTCGAATACTCCCTTAGTGCTACTCTCAGTAAGAACACATTTTCCTAATTCATTCATTCCATCAGTATATCACTCTATTGTATGAATGCATTCAAGAATATAAGAATAAATGCACTTTTTAAGGATGCAGTAATTTCAACTGGATTGTCATATCTTCTTCAATATAGTCAGTCCTTAATATCACAGGGGATGCTATAATTTCTAGAAATACCATCTCATTGCTGGCCTAAATCTAATTTCCTTCCTATTTTCAAATCAGAAACTCTGATGAAATAAAATTAGCAAGAGAGAACAACACAGATAATTTAATTTATTTACAATAAAAGAGAATTAAAATCATCCCAAAACTTTAATCTGTGAAAATTCTCTAACAGTATAGAGAAGTTCAACAAGAAATGTCCTAACTACCTTACTTATGTAACTGTAACCCATCATCTTGACAATAAAATTAAAATTTAAGTAAAAATAAAAAAGTGAAGATGAATACAACAGCCTTTTTATACCTCATGTTTGTGATTTTTCAGGCTGGTATTATACTGTGATACTTATGAGTAATAGATCTTCCAGAATTTTGATTAGGAGATTCAGAGGGAACACATAAATAGTAGGTACCTCATACTTACCCCAATGAAAGACTTTACAAAGAGTTCACAGTCTTCTCTGCACTGGTGATCACAATCATTCTTAGCCACTTAACCTGAATCTGTATTCATTTAGCGTCCTTGAAGTGGATGAGAATTTTCTTAGATGAAACTTATCTGGAAAGTTTAGTAAAATTATTAGAATGATTAAAGAAACTATTTTCTTTACTTTTTGGAATTGGAAGTAACATTCCAGTGTCCAGCTCAGAATGGGTTCAAGCATAAAAGAGATTTAAAACCTCATCAAATGTTTTTGCTTTCTTTTTCTTTTTTTCTTTTTTTTTTCTTTTTTTGGGGCCTGAACTCTGGGCCTGGGCACTGTCCCTCAGCTCTTCAGCTCAAGGCTAGCGCTTTACCACTTGAGCCACAGCACCACTTCCAGCTTTTTTCTTTTTGCTTATGTGGTGCTGAGGAATCGAACCTAGAGCCTCAGGCATGCAAGGCAAGTGCTCTACCACTGAGCCACCTTCTCAGCCCCTTATTTTATTTTTCTAAAGAGGAAAGGTGAGCATAAGATTAGCAAAGAGGATTTGTCTTTAATCCTAGCTACTCAGGATGCTGAGATCTAAGGATGACTATTCAAAGCCAGGCTAGGCAAGAAAGTTCCAGACTCCCAGACCCAATTACCACCAGAAAACGCCAGATGTGACACTGTGGCTCAAAGTGGTAAAGTGCTAGCCTTGAGCAAAAGAGATCAGTGCAGTCCCTGAGTTCAAGCCCCACGACTGACCAAAAAAAATTAGTAAAGGGATCTCCACAGTGAAACACATCAGAATGGAATGACAGCAAGAAAACTTGCTCTGCTCCTTTGTCTACTTCTACTGAAGAACTTCAGTTCTGTAGAATACAGACTCTGACAATGTATATTTGTTTGTCCTTCCTGATATGCATTCGAGTAAGGAAGAATTGGGAGAAAGAGAAGGGAAAGGAGGGGAGGATGAGTGAATAGGGAGAAAATGTCAAGAAAAAGAGAGTGAGAAGATGAAGAAATCTAAAGAATAAGAAAAAGGAAAAAAATCTATCTAGTTGGTGTGTGTGTGTGAGAGAGAGAGAGTGTGTGTGTATACACATGCACAAGCATATATGTGAGTATATGTGTACCCTCAATCAGTATTTCCAGTCAGAGCTTGTTCCTTACCCCTGGAGCCACCATTGGCTTTTGGTTAGTTACTTAGAGATAAAATTATTGGATTTGCCTGTCTATACTGGATCCAAACCTTGATTTTCTCAACCTCTTGAGGAGCTAGGATTATAGGCATAAGCAACCAGCACCAGCCTTATCCTGGATGTTGGTTTCATATATTTAACTATCCACTCATCAGCTAAATTCATATCAGAAGATCTCAATCATTTAAAAAGAGTAAAAACTGTAAAGAAAGACTGGACTAACACTCCAATCCTCTTAACACCTTGAAATGGACTTATGTAAGCTATCCCAATAATGGATATTATAGGACCCAGTATCTTCATTTGAATAATACTTACAATCTAATATAGTATTACTCCAAAAAAACAGTGGAAAAAATCAAGGTAAGTTTCTCTCTTAATCAGATTGGAAAACAGAAGATTGGAAAGATATTAGAACTACATAAGATGATTTTCTTTGGAACACCTCTCCTTTGTTACTGACAAATTGCTGTTTAAAATGAAAGAATAAAAGAGGTCTCCTTTTTTGCTGTGCATATTTAATAGACCTGAAGCCAAAATAAGTAAGACTAAATTATGAGAGTAAATGACCTCCAGGGAGGTATTGTACAAAATTCCCAAATACAGCAAAGACTTTCCTTTGATCAGTTAGCCTTTCAGCCTGAAATTCACAAAAATCTGTATTTAATTGTCAATTGCGTATACTAGCTTTTAAATCTTCTTTTCAAAGTGATATATCATTTTAAATTATAAGACACCTTTACCTTGTATTCTTTTAAACTGCTGATGGCCATTTCTTTATTCTTTTGCTCTATAAAAACAGATATAGATATAATTAATTGCTGCAAGTATGTGGGAGTTGGGTACTATAATGAATAAAACACTGACCTTCACTTCAGAGCCAGCATTTTAAACTCAGTCTTAGTTTCTATATAAAATGACTGATCCAAAAAGGAGTTTTTACTTCATGTCAGATAAAGCTGGTGAATACAGGAAAAAGAAGATGGAAAGAGATAAATATTTCAAATTCTTATTTTAAGACTGTTTTGGATAACTGCATCTCACTCTCAATATATCTTATACTAGGTTGCAGACAGGTGCACGCATTTCCAACACAGCCCTTTCTATAGCTTTACAGATACCTGATTAAACCACATTTTAACACTAATACATGTCCATTAACACCTGTAAATCACTCCATTTTCTTACCCATACACATCACTCTCTAGTAGAGAATCTCTTGTACCTTTTCTGTACATGCTGACTGCAGATGTCTTTGCCACCGGCTTTGCAGAAATTTGTACTACATCTGCTAAGATTAGAAGAAAAAGACTACACAATAATCGTTTGATTTCCTAACTAAGGCTTGTTAAGGTAAAGACAGAATTTAAGTACCATCTGTTAATTCAAGTTTAAGTCTGATTGGTGTGGAAGAGATCGACAAGAACAGAGACAAGAAGTAACAAGAAGCAATAGGATGGATGTTTGACACCAGAGACTAAAGACTATTCTTTCAGACCATGGAGTGTACTGAAGGTGTGAGGACTGATCCTGTGAAATTTATTTCTCTTATTAGTTTTATAAAGCACTCACTTAGCTATAATGTAAGTTTTAATAATATTCCATCTGTTTTTTCTGATATCTTCATCCAAAGGAGATTTTTCTATCTAATAGAATATACATCCTAACAGAAATTTTCTCAATCAGTTTTCTAGGTTCCAGGAGACATTATGGAAATCATACTAACTTTGTATGCCTTCTAGAAGTACAAAATTATGAAAGGACATATTGTTTGACTCACTTTATTGCTAAAGTTTACAAGTAGAATGAAGTCCTGGTGTACAACATTTGGGGTAGATGCGCTCCCTCAGGTTCATGTCAGTAGGGTACTGGCACTTGAGTGTATCTGTTGCTTAGCACAAATTCTGAATACAGTACAATATTTAATTTGTTCAAAATGTTTACTGAGTGCTAAATATGAGTCCTGAAACTAGCTACATTTTGGTGTCACTTGTTTCAAATTATTTTCCTAAGCACAACTACAAAAGTTGACCAACACACACACACACACACACACACACACACACACACACACACACACAAAGTATTAATTTAAAATATATGTTTATAGCCACAGAATTTGAATTTGAGAAGCTGATAACTTAAGGAATGAAAATTAATTGGGGAATTTCCTAATAATTGCTGTCAGAGTTTCTTCCTGAGACATTGTCAATTCAGTAAAAATAAAGGAAGGCATTACTATCAATAGGCACAAAATAAAATGTAAATGACAAAAATAGCAAATTTTTCACAGAATCTAAATCTATTATTTTTTAAAACAACAAAATTTCTAAAGGAAAAAATAAGAAACTAGCACATGTATTCTAAAGCCAGTTTATTATAACAATAGAAAGCAGAAAATTTAGAATCATACACTCAGAGGGATAAAAAAGTATTTTTTGTATAATACCATAGGAAGCAGTGATTCATGGAAGGGACAAAGCAATTATCATAATAATAAAAGATACAAAGCACATAGAGAAATCATTGAATGTAGGTAAAGAAAAAAGAAAGTTGCAAACTAATAACAAAAAATATTTAATTTTTCTATACGAACAATAAAATCCAGCAGAAAAGAAATGACATTATCATTTTAAACAACAAAATAAAATTACACCCAGTTGGCCATTATGTGGTACTTGGCTAACAAATGAAATATTCAAAGGCTTACTGTCATTGCAGACTATTTATAATTTTAACATATGCAAAGTATTTTCTAATAAAATTTTTATTTCATAATTTCTATCTAATAGAATATACATCCTAACAGAAATTTTCTCAATCAGTTTTCTATGCTGCTTTTCTATAAAATTTAATTATTGAGATGAATGCTGAGCTATCATGGTAATTGCTTAAAATGCAGAACTTTACCATCTTCTTTAATAAAATAATAATAACAACACCAATAATATTCTATACTGTGCATTTAAATCACAGCAATTAAGCTCACTTTTCTATTTTTTCTTCTTTTGCAATGTTTGTGTGTAAGTATATGTATGTGTGTGTGTGTGGATATATATATATATATTTATATAGAGAGATGCACATTTTGATTTTTGAATAGGTGAAAGCAGTGGCCCAGACTTTCTAAATTATATGATATTCATAGTTTTTTCTCCCACTTTACAGACAATTTTGGACAGTGCCTGAAAGCAATGTGATCTGACCCTATGAAATGCACTGCAGTGTGTTTTCTAACAATCAGAACTGATGCTCTAAGTTCAGACCTACTGGATAATGAAAATTCCACAGCCTCCTTCTCTATAAGGAGAGTTGAAACACTTGTAGAGGTTTCTAAGCATTGAACCAGCAGGGAGAGTAAATAGATCTCTTAGTTCCTCTTCAACCAATGGAGAACTCGGTACTGGGTTTGCAGCTTCCACTCTCTGAGGCATTCAAGGGTCACCCCAAGGCATGGATGCTTATCATCCCTGAAGACACAAACCAGGAGGCCTGTAAAGCAAAAGAAACATTCCCATCCCACAGACACTAAGGCTCCCCTGAAGCCAACAACTCCCAGTACGCAAAGGAATTTCTCTAGTTAAAGCTTTGTAAAGGCAGAAGACCAATTTACCATAATTTGAGCAATTCTGAGTACCAGAAACTTACGTTTCTGCTGAGCTATACCCAGAAGTTCATTGGTGATGAGCAGCACCACAATATTGGTATTAACAATGCTCTGCTTGAACACTGACTACAGGCAATTAAAACATCAAACCAATGATTTTTACCTCAAAGGCATTAATCTTAGTATTTAAGCACAAGTAATATGATAAAGAATATACTATTTCTTTTCAGAAACTAAAAAATTATGCAAAGGAAGACTTCAACAAACTGAAGTGGATGTAATTGCAAACAATGCACTCAAAAGAATAATAATCATGTGCTGCCCCATGGATTCCACTCCCAAGATACTCGAGCCAATTCGAAGCTTTGGCAAAGTAGACGGGTATAAAATTAACCCTCAAAAATCAATGGCTTTCCTGTATGAGAAGAGCACAGATTAAATCAGAAAAGCAACTCCTTTTGTAATAGCCCCCCCAAAAAAATAAAATACCTAGGAATTAACTTAACTAAAGAAGTGAAGGAACTCTAGGATGAAAAGTTGAAAAACCTGAAAAAGGAAATTAAACCAGGTCTAAGAAAGTGGAAAACCTCTCATATTCCTGGATAGGAAGGATTAACATCGTGAAAATGGCAATACTGCCAAAGGCTATTTATAAATTCAATGCAATATCAATCAATATCCCAAACTCATTCTTCAATGAAATAGAAGAAGTAATCCAAAAATTCATATGGAACAACAAAAGACCCCGAATAGCAAAAATAATGCTTAGCAGAAAGAACAGTGCTAGAAGAATAACAATTCCAGACTACAAGGCCGTAGTAATCAAAATAGCTTGATACTGGCACAAGAACTGACATGAGAGCCAATAGAAAAGAACTGAAGTCCCAGAAATGAACTCACAGGTCTATACCAACATAATCTTCAATAAGGGAGAAAAAAATAGAATGGAAGAAAGACAGCCTCTTCAGTAAATGGTGCTGGCAAAATTGGTTTAACACCTGTAGAAGACTAAAGCTAGAACCTTATATATGAACCTGAAACAGAATCAACTCTAAATGAATCAAAGACCTTACAGTAAAAGCAGACACTGAAAACATTAAAGGAAGGAATAAGACAAACTTTAGGGCTTTTGCCACAGGTTGGGATTTTCTTAATAAAGACTCAGAAACAACAAAGCAAAGAAAGATTGAACAAATGGGATTGCATGAAACTGTAGAGCTTCTGCATGGCAAAGGAAAGCTAGTAAGATCAATAGAAAGCCCACATACTGGGAGAAAATCTTCACTAGCCATACAACGGACAAAGGTCTCATATTTAAAATATACTTAGAACTAAAAAAATTAAATTCCCCAACAACAAATCTTCAAAGAAATAACTGTTTAATAGGTGGGCTAAAGACTTAAGGAGAAATTTCTCTGATGAGGAAATAAGAATGGCCAATAGGGAAGACTTAAGGAGAAATTTCTCTGATGAGGAAATAAGAATGGCCAATAGACACATGAAGAAATGTTCAACTTCTCTGGCCATAAAAGAAATGCAAATCAAAACAACATTGAGATTCCACCTCACCCCAGTAGAATGGCTACAATCAAGAAATCCAATAACAACAAATGCTGGAGGGGATGTGGCCAGGAGGGAACCTTACTGCATTGTAGTTGGAGGTGTAAACTTGTTCAACCACTCTGGAAAGCAGTATGGAGAGTCCTCAAAAGATTCCACATAGAGCTCCCCTATGACCCAGCAATCCCACTTTTGGGCATTTACCCAAATGAAAACAAACAAGGGCATACTAAAGCTACCAGCACAACTATGTTTATTGCAGCATTATTTACCATATGTAAGATACAGAACCATCCAACCCAGATGCCCCTCAGTAGATGGATGGATCAATAAAATGTGGTAACTATCTATGTACATATATATGTACCTACATATATATATATATATATGTACTTATATATATGTATATATATGTGTGTGTGTGTGTGTATATATATGTGCATATATATATATATATGTATATATATATATATGAATTCTATGCTTCCATCAGAAAGAACACTGCCCCATTTATTAGGAAATGTAAAAGCTTGGAAAAAATCATATTAAGTGAAGGAACCCAATCTCAAAGAAATTTAGGTCCCATGGTTTCCCTTATTTGCAATAATTAGCATACATACAGGATAATCTTACCAGATGAGCTGAAAAGCTTAAAAACTATGTACAAATGACCATATATGATGATGCTAAGTGAAATTAACCCAAAGATATGAACACAAGAGGTATGCCTATTTTGTTATTGTTTTAAATATACCATATGATTTTTTTTGTTTCCTTTGTATGTTCTTCCCCCTGTTGTCACTGTACTTGATTTTGGTACTCTGTATCTTTTATATACAGTTGTCTAATCTGGGGAGAGGAAGGAGAATATGAAAATGCTGAAATAAAGACACAGGGTGACTTATTGCAACAATGATACTACAGGACAGTTCATTGGAATTGAACTTTAAAACTTTGGGAGGGGCAGGGGGGATGAGGAAGGATAAGGAGGAGCATAAGAGGTGGGAGAGGGAAGGGATAGTGGGACAACAACAATGAAAGGGGTAATAATAATCGATATGTAATGTATTCATTGCCTTACTCATGTAACTGTAACCCCTCTGTTCAGCATCTTTACAATAAACAACAACAACAAAAATAATAATAATCAGGTGCTGGTTGCTCCAATCAGTAATGTTAGCTACCTCAGGTAAACTCAGGGTAATACAGTATTCATTACAAAAACTAAACAAATGCAGCATGGTATTCAGTGGAGACTATGTTGAGAATGAACTGTAAAACTTGTGGTTGGGATCAGGGAGAAAACACGGGAAGGGGTGAGATTGTGCAAAAAGGAATGTACTCATAAAGGTCCTGAGGAATATGGCAGAGGAGAAGCTGGAGGCTAAACAAGCTCTCACACAGAAAGCAGTTTTAGTGTTCCAGTGAAAAGTCCTAGGCTAGAGAATCCCACCAACTGTGCCATCATAGTGCAGAGAGTTTGGCAAGAGTGAGAAAATCCAGGCAGTTTGGTCAAGAAGACAGATCTGAGCACTTGCAGGTAGTGGCCGCCATATCAACAGAGTCTGGGACAAAGGCACCAGACTAGGTGTGCGAGTATATTATACTCAGCAAGAACTGACAAGGAGCAGAAATCTTCATCCTGCTGATTGAAAAGCAGGGACAGCCCAGGAACCAAGAGTTTGGGGTGAGTAGAACCCTGACATCCTCACACCTTCTCAAGAAGCAGCGGTGGAAAGGCAACCCCTCGCCCACCACCAGAAAATATCTCCATCTTTGATACTGACAAAGGCCTGGCTGAGCAGATAGCTCCAACTCAGGCCTTGGAGGAAAACAATAGGAGCCATACAGCACGTCACAGGAACCTGACCTGATCTGCCAGCTCAACACAGAGGGAAGTCATTCCGCCCAGGCAGAGGAAGCTCCACCCCTGGAGGAGTGACTTTCTTCACTGGGTAAACAGAGCCAAAGGCTGCCCCTCCCTACTGCAGCCTAGACAAACAATTGAAACTCAGTAAACATAAATCCTAAGAATGGCTCCAGGCCGGACTCTGTGAGTGTCTCAGGAGCTAGCCTCTCAGGGAAAAGCTATTGATTGCTAATAGGCCCCAACCCTACCCAGAACCTAGCCTAATCACAGAAACTCCAAGCTAGAGGAAATAGCCATCTCCCCCTTTGTGAATCTAAAAACAGATCTCCCTCTCACTGAACTAACCTAGGAGGAGGATCACAAAGTCCTGGGTAAGACAGAGCATTTTTCTGCCTGCTCAAATAAACTGACTTAAGAAACCAATCAAGCCAAAGAAAAACCAAACACCACAAGTTGCCCAGAGACTCCACCAAGAAATTGGTTACAAACACAGGGGAGATACAATATCTCCCTCCTACCCCTCCAAAAAAAAAATAAAAAACTCTTTTTTCTACTGATTATTTTAATTAAAAAATGTTTTCTATTAAATTTGTTTCTTTCATACTTCTTATTTTAGATGTGTATATGTGCATATGTTGGTATATGTGTGTGTTTTATCTCTTCACATTTTAGTCTTTTTTTCTCTCTCTTTCTTTTGTGGTGACTTAATTGCTTTTCTGCTCATCTCTAGATACATACCCATCATCGATTATTAGACAGTATCCCTCATTGTGTACATACTTACTCCAGAAATTTGTTACTCAATACAGAACCTCTTAGGATTAACTTCTTTTAATAGTAGTATTATTTCTTTATACCTATATAATTTTCAAGTATTCCAATTTTAAGATTTTTAAATTTTTTTTTCATTTTTCCATTTAATCTCTTCCCTCCTCTTGTCCTATCATTTTCTTCTCTCAATTCAATATCATTTCTTTAAACTTACATAATTTTTAAGTATTTCATTTTTTAAATTTAAATTTTTGTTTTTTCATTTTCTCTTGTTTTTTTTTTTTAAATTGTTTATCTCTCTCCTATCATTCTGTCCTATCCATTTCCTTCTCTGAGATTAGGACTTGGTTAAATTCACTCTTTCCTTTTACTTCTTCACATCCCTCTAATCCTATTTTTCCCTACAATTCTCTCTAAATCTAAAGTTCTGGTTTGCTGAATCCCTCTTTGATGTTCTTAGTCCATTAGTCCATGGTTGTTTGATGTAGAGTAGATTGTATCTGTTGAACTAGATTATATCTGCAGCCATTTAAACTGTGCAACTACAGGACTCTGGTTGATGCTTGCTTTAAAATGGTGTTCTAGCACAAAACTGGTATTACTTTCATGCCAAAAAGGCAGAACAAGCTGGAGAAACACAAGAAACATAGCAAGTCTGGGTATCTCAACTCCCACTCCTGATAATCAGGTTATAAAACAGCTAATGAATAATCCAGAGGAGAGTTCCCAAAAAGCTCTACAAACACTACTGGTAAACATGGTGAATGAAGACACTGAAAACCTGTAAAGGACTCAGTGTTGTGAACCTGATAGAGAGTGAGTGGAGGCAAACCAAAGATTAATACAGGAACTTCATGAGCATGATAAGGCTAACTGAAAATTAATACAGGAATTATGTGAGCATGAGGAAGCTAATCAAAGATTAATACAGGAATTGCGTGAGCGAGCTGGCTGAGAAGAGTCAAAGAAAACTACAGGAATTGCATGAGCGTGGAGAAGCTAATCAAAGAGTAATACAGGAATTGCATGAACTGGATGAGAATAGACAAAGATCAATAGAGGCATTCATGGAATCCATAAACAGACAGCTGAAGGAATCTAGGGAGACCACAAAGGGAATGCTGAATGCAGCCCGTCAGAAGGAAGGGGAGTCCAAGGAAACCATAATGAATCAACTAGGTGATTGAGAATAAACACTGAACACCTAATTAAGGAAGTAAAGAAGTTCATACAAGATCTAAAACAAAGCTCCAACAAAGAATTTGAAGTCATCAAATCTTACTAATTAGAAGGAAAAGAAATAAAAAACAAAGTAGAAGAGAATCACACCAAGTGTGCCATCACAGGACAGAGAGTTAGTCAAGAGAGGGGAAGCCAAGCAGACACATCTGAGCAGCTGCCGCTGCGGCGGCAGGGTCGCAGCGGCAACCACCGCCGCGGAGGCATACCTGAGACGCAGTCCGGGACGAAGGAGCCAGACGCAGCGGACGAGCGGATTCTACTCAACACCAGCAAGAACCGACAAGGAGCGGACAACTTCATCCTGCACTTTGCAGACCAGAGACGACCCCGGATCCAAGACTCCGCGTGAGTAGAAGCCCCACTTCCTCACTCCTTCTCTGGGAGCAGAGGAGGGAAGGCCACCCCTCCCCCCCCAGCACCGGTGATCTCCATCTTGGATACCGACAAAGCTCGGAGGAGCGGCTAGCTCCAGCTCAGCCCTTGGAATAAAACGAGTCATTTAGCAGGTCACAAGAACTTAACGGCGAAGTGACCTCACAGACTCAGTTCCATCCAGGGAAAAGTCACCCAGCTCAGGCGCCAGCCATTGGAGTGGCTCTCCTCACTGGGTAACCAGAGCCAGAGGCTGCCCCGCCCTCTAGCAGCCACCACAATCAATTGAAAAACAGAAACCCTGAGAATGGCTCCAGGCTGGGTGCTGTGAGTTTTTTTTCACAAAATAGCCCCAGGGAAAAGCTACTGTTCGTTGAAAGGCCTCAACTCTACCCAGAACCTAGCCTCATCACTGCATCCCCCTCTTTTGTGATTCTCAAACCAGATCACCCTCCCAGTAAACTAACCTGGGAGGGGGATCTCAAAATCTTGGGTAAAACAGAGCATTTTTCTGCCTGTTCCAACAAACTGACTTAAGAAACCAATCAAGCCACAAGACCTCAAGCTGACCAGAGACTCCAACCAGACTCTGATTACAGACAAAAGGGAGATACAGGACTCTTCCCACCCCTCCCAAAAAAAAAAAAAAAAAAAAAATCAAAGAACTTTTTTTTTCTTCTTCTTTTCTTTTTTTTCTTTTTCTTGTTTTGTTTTTTTTCATTTTTTTGTTACCTTATATATATATAAAATTTTTTTTTGCTTTTCTAAAACTTTTATTAATCTTTAATTTTTGCCTCTTCTGAAAAAATAATTGTTTTCCATTAACTTTTTTTTTTTTCTCCTCTTATAATTTTTATTTTAGGAATACGTGAATGTGTGTTTTCTTTTCTTTTCTTGTCTTCTTTCTCTTTTTCTTTCATTCTTAATTATCTTTTTGTTTTTTTTTCTAGCTCTACTGAACTTCTGATCTTTTCTTCTCACTTTCCTATCCTTTCCATCTTTTCCTCTTTGTTCATCTTTATGTGACTTAACTCTTGTCCTGCACATCCTCAGATAAACCCGTAGTTAACCAGTAGACCCTATCCCCCATTGTGTACACACTTAATCCACAAACTTATTACTCAATTCAAAACCTCTGAGACTTAAATTCATTAATAGCAGTACTACCTCTTTATACCTATATAATATTTTAAGCATTTTTTTAAAGTTTTTCTCATCTCCTCTATGTCCCTCCCTTTCTCTCAACATATTCATATTCCTCTATAAATAGATGGTCTTTTAATCTCTAAAATAACATTAATTTTTACGTTTCTATTTTATTTTCTGGTCTCTTTTCATTCCCCTTTCCCTTTCTTCTTTTTCTCTCTCTCTCTACTTACATCCTACCCAACCTATTTCCTGCATTGTGATTAGGACATAGTTAACTCTCCCTGTGCCTCCCCACACCAATCTATTCCTATTTTTTACCCACATCTCTCCCTAACCATAATAATTTCTGGTTTTCCAAATTCTTCTCTGCGGTTCGAAGTCCTTTAACATAAAGTTGTTTGATGTCGAATAGATGTATCTGTTGAACTAGATTGTATCTGTAGACTATTGACTGTACAAATGCAAACTTTGGTTGATGGTTGCCTTAAGATAGTGTTCTAGCACAAAACTGGTGCTATCTTCATCTCAAATGGGCAGAGTAAGCCGGAAAAACACAAGAAAAATGGCAAATTCGGGTATCTCAATTCCCAATCCTGATAATCAGGGGTTAGAACAGATAATGAATAATCCAGAGGAGAGTTCCCAAACAGCTCTACAAACACTGCTGGCAAACATGATAAATGAAAAGTTTGACAACTTACAAAGGACTCTGTATGAGCGTGATAGGGAGAGAGAGGAGGCATCCCAGAAGTTTATACAGGAATATCATAAGCGTGAGGAAGCTACTCAAAAACTGATACAGGATTTGCGTGAACAACTTGAGAATACTCAAAGAGAAAGAGAGGAATGGCGTGAGCAGGCTGAGAACACTCAAAGAGATCTGCAGGAATCCCACGAACAGGAGGAAGCTAATCACAGAGTAATACAGGAACTGAGAGACCAGGTAGAGAACACACAAAAATCACTAAAGGCATTCATGGAATCCATTAACAAAGAGCTGAAGGAAGTCAGGGAGACCACAAAGGGAATGCTGAATGGAACCCAACAGAAGGAATGGGAGCCCAAAGAAACCATAACCAATCAACTAAGTGATTTGAGGACAAACACTGAACACCAAATTAAGGAAGTAAAGAAATTCATACAAGACCTAAAACAGAGCTTCAACAAAGAACTTGAAGCCATCAAAGCTGACCAACTAGAAGGAAAAGAGATAAAAAACAAAGTAGAGAGTCTTGACAGCAGGTTAGACCATGCAGAAGATCGAATCTCAGGGATTGAAGACAGCCTAGATATTATAGAGAAAGAACATACAACCATCCAAGACAAGTCCAAGAAATATGATAGATCTATCCAACACCTGGAAGACACCATCAGAAGGCCTAATCTAAGGATAATGGGTGTAGAGGAGCACCTAGAAACAGAAGTTAATGGTCTAGGAAATCTGTTTAACAGGATCCTAGCAGAGAACTTCCCAAACATGCAAAAAGATAGGCCTGTCCAGATACAAGAAGCCTTTAGAACCCCAAATAGACCAGACCAGAATAGGACATCCCACCGTCACATTATAATCCACACAGGATCAACTCAGAACAAGGAAAAGATCCTTAAAGCTGTCAGAGAGAAAAGGGTAAACACTTATAAAGGGAAACCAATTAGAATCACCTCAGATTTCTCAGCAGAGACAATCAAAGCAAGAAGAGCCTGGAATGATGTATGCCATGCCCTAAAAACAAACAACTATCAACCAAGAATACTGTACCCAGCTAAACTCTCCTTCATAACTGAAGGCCAAATAAAAACCTTCCATAGCAAAGAAAAATTGAAACAATACATCTCCACCAAACCAGCCCTACAAAAGATTCTTAAAGATGTCCTACACATAGAAAACCAACAAGACCGCAATAAAGGCCAAGAAACTGCACCCAAACTGAGAATCCAAGAACCATAGGAAGAACCCAGTTTTCGCAGCCCCCAAGAAGGTAGATAACATGGCAGGAACTCCAAAATACCTCTCAGTCCTATCTCTTAATGTTAATGGACTGAACTCTCCAATTAAGCGACATAGACTGTCTAGTTGGATTAAAAAACAAGACCCTTCTATCTGCTGCCTGCAGGAGTCACATCTTGCCCGTAAAAACAAACACATTTTCAATGTTAAAGGCTGGAACAAAATCTACCAAGCAAACGGCCCCCATAAACAGGCGGGAGTTGCAATCCTAATATCAGATAAAATAGACTTCAAATTAAAATTCGTGAAAAGAGATAAAGAAGGTCGCTACATACTAATTAAAGGATCTCTCCTTCAGGAGGATATTACAATTCTAAATATCTATTCGCCAAACAATGGAGCACCCAAATTTATCAAAGAAACACTACTTTCCCTCAAATCCCATATAGATCCAAAGACATTAATTGTGGGGATTTTAACACACCACTCTCCCCACTAGATAGATCAACTCGGCAAAAACTCAACAGAGAAACCGCAGATCTAAACAGGTGCATAGATCAACTAGACTTAACAGACATTTACCGAACATTTCACCCAGCAGCATCAGAATACACGTTTTCTCAGCAGCACATGGAACATTTTCTAAAATAGACCACATTTTAGGCCACAAAGCAAACTTGTCTAAATTCAGAAACATTGAAGTTATACCTTGCATTCTCTCTGACCACAAGGGAATAAAGTTAGAACTCAACACCAAAAGCCACCAAAGAAAGTCCGGTATCACATGGAGGCTGAACAACACACTGCTGAATCATGAGTGGGTCATGGAAGAGATTAGAAAGGAAATTCAAATGTTCATGCTATTCAACAAAAATGAACACACAAAATACCAGCTCCTCTGGGACACAGCAAAGGCAGTACTCAGAGGCAAGTTTATAGCTCTGAGCTCCTACGTGAACAAATTGGAGAGATCTGAAACTAACAATTTAATGACACATCTAAACCTCCTTGAAAAAGAGCAGCAACATAAACCCCAATCCAGTAGACGGAAAGAAATAATCAAAATTAAATCAGAATTAAATGAATTAGAATCCATAAAAACTATAGAAAGAATCAACAAAACAAAGAGTTGGTTCTTCGAAAAACTTAACAAAATTGACAGACCCTTAGCAAATCTTATCAGAAAAAGAAGAGAACACACCCAAATTGATAAACTCAGAGATGAGAATGGAAACATCACCACGGAAACAACCAAGATTCAGAACATTATAAGGGAATACTTCTCAAAACTTTATGCTAATAAGTTCGAGAACTTGACAGAAATGGACCTCTTCCTAGCAAATATTGACATGCCAAAACTAAACCAAGATGAGGCAAACTATCTTAACAGGCCCATATCAAGCATTGAAATAGAAACAGCAATAAGAGACCTCCCAGCTAAGAAAAGTCCAGGACCAGATGGTTTCACAGCGGAATTTTACAAGGCCTTCAAAGCAGAGCTCACACCAATTCTCCTCCAACTCTTCAATGAAATTGAAAGAGAAAGCTCACTACCAAACACATTCTATGAAGCCATCATAACCCTCATCCCAAAACCAGGCAGGGACTCATCAAAGAAAGAGAACTATAGACCCATTTCTTTGATGAACATTGATGCAAAACTTCTCAACAAAATTTTGGCCAACCGACTTCAACAATTCATCCAAAAAATCATACACCACGATCAAACAGGATTCATTTCAGGGATGCAAAGCTGGTTCAATATACGCAAATCAATTAATATTATTCATCACATCAACAGGAGCAAGAATAAGAACCACATGGTTATCTCAATAGACGCAGAAAAAGCATTCGACAAGATCCAACACCCCTTTATGATGAAGGTTTTGGAAAAATTAGGAATCCATGGAACATTCCTCAATACAATAAAGTCTGTATATGACAAACCTACAGCCAGCATTATACTCAATGGTGAAAAACTAAAGCCATTTCCTCTTAACTCAGGAACAAGACAAGGATGCCCACTCTCTCCACTCCTCTTCAATATAGTATTAGAATGCCTAGCTACAGCAATAAGACAAGATGCAGACATAAAGGGGATCCAAATAGGGAAAGAAGAAATAAAACTCTCCCTCTTTGCAGATGACATGATCTTGTATTTAAAGAATCCCATAGACTCCACTCCCAAATTACTCAAGCTGATTCAAAACTTTGGCAAAGTAGCAGGTTATAAAATTAACCCCCCAAAATCAATGGCTTTTCTGTATGCCAACAATGAGAAAAGTGTGGCTGAAATTAGGAAAGCAACTCCATTTGTAATAGCCCCACAAAAAATAAAATACCTCGGAATTAACTTAACTAAAGAAGTGAAGGACCTCTATGATGAAAACTTTAAAATCTTGAAAAAGGAAATCAACACAGAACTTAAAAAATGGCAAAACCTCCCATGCTCCTGGATTGGAAAGATTAACATCGTGAAAATGGCAATACTTCCCAAGGCTATCTACAAATTCAACGCAATACCTATCAAAATTCCACCCTCATTCTTCAAGGAAATAGAAGAGGCAATCCAAAAATTCATATGGAACAATAAAAGACCCCGAATAGCAAAAACGCTCCTCAACGGAAAGAACACTGCTGGAGGAATATCAATACCAAATTTCAAACTCTACTATAAAGCCATAGTAATCAAAACAGCTTGGTATTGGCATAAGAACAGACCTCAGGACCAATGGAATAGAATTGAAAACCCAGAAATGAACCTACAGACCTATAGCCATCTAATCTTTGATAAGGGAGCTAAAACAATAGAATGGAAGACAGACAGCCTCTTCAGTAAATGGTGCTGGCAAAACTGGTTAACTACATGTAGAAAACTAAAGCTAGATCCTTATATATCACCCTGCACCAGAATCAACTCCAAATGGATCAAAGACCTTGAACTCAAAGCAGACACTCTGAAAACATTACAGGATGGAATAGGAGAAACCCTGGGTCTCCTTGGCTCAGGCCGAAATTTTCTGAATAGAGACCCGGAAACACAACAAATCAAAGAAAGGCTGGACAAATGGGATTGTATAAGGTTGCAGAGCTTCTGCAGGGCAAATGACATAGCTAGCAAGATCAATAGAAAGCCCACGGACTGGGAGAAGATCTTTACTAGCCATACAACGGACAAGGGTCTCATATCTAAAATATATTTGGAACTCAAAAAATTAAACCACCCAACAACAAATCCTCAAAGAAACAACTGCCCAATAAGTAAGTGGGCGAAAGACTTAAAGAGAAGCTTCTCTGAAGAAGAAAGAAGGATGGCCAATAGACACATGAAGAAATGTTCAACATCCCTAGCCATAAAAGAAATGCAAATCAAAACAACATTGAGATATCACCTCACTCCAGTTAGAACAGCAAAAATCAAGAACTCTAACAACAACAGATGCTGGAGGGGATGTGGACAGAAAGGAACCTTACTTCATTGTTGGAGGGAATGTAAACTTGTTCAACCACTTTGGAAAGCAGTATGGAGGTTCCTCAAAAGACTCCACATAGAGCTCCCCAATGACCCAGCAATCCCACTTTTGGGCATTTACCCAAATGATCACAAACAAGGCCACACTAAAGCTACAAGCACAACTATGTTTATTGCAGCATTATTTACCATAGCTAAGACATGGAACCAACCCAGATGCCCCTCAGTAGATGAATGGATCAAGAAGATGTGGTATATATACACAATGGAATTCTATGCCTCCATCAGAAAGAATGACATTTCCCCATTTGTTAGGAAATGGAAAGGCTTGGAAAAAATTATATTAAGTGAAGTAAGCCAGGCCCAAAGAAACATAGGTCCCATGGTTTCCCTTATTTGCAATATCTAGTATAGGTATGAGTCAAGCGGAAAAAGTCAGATAATGTCATGTTAGCTAAACGAAACCTCAAATATGTATTTTAATGTTTTTGTTTCTTTCATGCATGTGTTTCTAATGCATTTATAAGATTATTTCTTTGTTGCTTTGTATGTCCCTCCCCCACAGTGTAACCCCCGCTTTCACTATATTTGATGTCAGTATAACATGTGGAGGAGATGGGGACAAACAAGTCGTTTAAGGATTCAGGTGGACCTGTTGCAACAATGAGAAGTACAAAATGTCATGTCAAAACCAGCTTTACAATGTCGGTGGGGGGGGTATGATTGGGTGGGAGGGAGGGGGGAGGCTGGGAAGGGAGGTGAAGGGTAAACAAAGGAGGAGGCTGCAATGCTTGGTAAGAAATGTATGCATTATCCTGCCCATGTAATTGTAACCCCTCTGTACAGTATGTTCTCAAATAAAATAAAATAAAATTTAAAAAAAAAAAAGAAAACTCAATAGAAAAAAAAAAAAAAACAAAGTAGAAAGTCTTGACAGTAGGTTAGGCAATGCAGAAGATCGAATCTCTGGGATTGAAGACAGTCTACAGATTATAGAGAAAGAACAGACAACTATCCAAGACAAATCCAATAAATATGATAGATCCATTTAACACTTGGAAGACACCATCAGAAGGCCTAATCTGAGGATAATGGGTGTAGAGGAGCACTTAGAGAAAGAAGTTAATGGTCTAGGAAATTTATTTAACAGGATCTTACCAGAGAACTTCCAAAACATGCAGAAATACAGGCCTATTCAGATACAAGAAGCTTTTAGAACCCCAAATAGACCAGACCAGAACAGGACATCCCACTGTCACATTATAATCCACACAGGATCAATTCAGACCAAGGAAAGGATCCTTAAAGCTGTCAAGGAGAAAAAATAATCACCTATAAAGTGAAAACAATTAGAATAACCTCAGATTTCTCAACAGAGACAATCAAAGCAAGAAGAGCCTGGAATGATGTATTCCAAGCCCTAAAGACAAACCACTATCAACCAAGAATACTGTACCCAGCTAAACTCTCCTTTATAATGGAAGGTCAAACAAAAACCTTCTATAACAAAGAAAATCTGAAGCAATATATCTCTACCAAACCAGCCCAACAAAATATACTTAAAGATGTTCTACACAGAGAAAAACAAGAAGACCACATCAAAGGCCAAGAAACCACACCCAAACTGAGAATCCAAGAACCATAGGAAGAAGCTAGTTGTCACAGCCCCCAAGAAGGTGGATAACATGGCAGTAACTACCAAATACCTCTCAGTCCTGACTCTCAATATTAATGGACTTAACCCTCCAATTAAGCTACATATTGTCTTGTTGGATTAAAAAGCAAAATCCTTCTATCTGATGCCTTCAAGAATCACACTTTGCCCATAAAAACAAACATATTTTGAACGTGAAAGGCTGAAAAAAAGTCTACCCAGTAAATGGCCAGCATAAACAGGTGGGAGTGGCAATCCTAATATCAGATAAAATATACTTCAAATTTAAATTAGTGAGAAGAGATAAAGAAGATCTCTACATACTAATTTAGGGATCTTCCCTTCAGGAAGATATTATAATTCTAAATATCTATTCACCAAACAATAGCGAACCCATATTTATCCATGAAACATTACTTTCCCTCAAATCTCATACTGATCCAAAGACATTAATTGTTGGGGACTTTAACATGCCACTATCCCCACTAGTTATATCAACTCGGCAAAAACTCAACAGAGAAAACCCAGATCTAAACAACTGCATAGGTCAACTAGATTTAACAGATATCTACTGAATATTTCACCAGGCAGCATCAGAATACATGTTCTTCTCAGCAGCACAAAGAACATTTTCCAAAATAGACCACATTTTAGCTCACAAGACAAATTTGTCCAAATTCAGAAACATTGAAGTAATGCCCTGCATTCTCTCAGACCACAAGGGAATAAAATTAGAACTCAACACCAAAAGCCACCAAAGAAAGTCCTGTAACACATCGAGCTGAACAACACACTGGTGAATCACCAGTGGGTCATGGAAGAGATTAGAAAAGAAATTCAAATGTTCATGATATTCAACAAAAATAAACACACAAATTACCAGTTCCTCTGGGACACAGCAAAGGCAGTACTCAGAGGCAAGTTTATAGCTCTGAGTTCCTACATCAACAAATTGGAGACATCTGAAACCAACAATTCAATGAGATATCTGAACCTCCTTGAAAAAGAGCAACAAGCTAAACCCCAATCCAGTAGATGGAAAGAAATAATTACAATTAAAACAGAATTAAAAGTATTAGATTCCAAAAAAACCATAGAAAAAATCAACAAAACAAAGAGTGGGTTCTTCAAAAGATTTAACAAAATTGACAGACCCTTAGCAAATCTTATCAGAAAAAGAAGAGAACACACCCAAATAAACTAACAGAGTTGAGAAAGAAACATCACCACAGAAACAACCAAGATTCAGAACATTATAAGGGAATACTTCTTAAAACTTTATGCTAATAAGTTTGAGAATCTGGAAGAAATGGACAATGTCCTATCAAATATTGACATGCTGAAACTAAATCACGGTAAGTTAAACCAACTTAACAGGCCCATATTAAGCACTTAAATAGAAACAGAATTAAGAGACCTCCTATCTAAGAAAAGCCCAGGACCAGACGGATTTACAGTGGAATTCTACAAGGCTTTCAAAGCAGAACTCACACAAATGCTCTTCCAATTCTTCAATGAAATTGAAAGAGAAAGTTCACTACCGAACTCATTCTATGAAGCCATCATAACCCTCATCCCAAAACCAGGAAGGCACTCATCATAGAAAGAGAACTATAGACCCATTTCTTTGATGAACATCGATGCAGAACTTCTCAACAAAATTTTGGCCTATGGACTTTAATAATCATCAAAAAAATCATACATCATGAGCAAACAGTTAATTTCAGGGATGCAAATCTGGTTCAATACATGCAAATCGATTAACATAATTCATCACATCAACAACAGCAAGAATAAGAACCACATGGTTATCTCAATAGATGCAGAAAAAGCATTCGACAAGAAAAAAAACACCCCTTTATGATGAAGGCTCTGGAAAAATTAGGAATCCATGGAACATTCCTCAATACAATAAAGGCTGTATTTGACAAACCTACAGCCAGCATTATACTTAGTGGTGAAAAACTAAAGCCATTTCCTCTAAACTCAGGAATGAGACAAGGATGTCCACTCTCTCCACTTCTCTTCAATTTAGAATTAGAATGCTTAACTATATCAGTTAGACAAGATGCAAACATAAAGGGGACCCAAATAGGGAAAGATGAAGTAAAACTCTCTTTTCAGATGACAAGATCATGTATTTAAAAATTAATCCTATGGACCCCACTCCCAAAGTACTTGAGCTGATTCGAAACTTTGGCAAAATAACCAGGTTTAAAATTAACCCTCAAAAATCAAATGATTTTCTGTATGTCAACAATGAGAAGAGCGTGGCTAAAACCAGGAAAGCAACTCTATTCGTAATAGCCCCACAAAAAATAAAATACCTAGGAATTAACTTAACCAAAGGAGTGAAGGACCTTGATGAAAACTTTAAAAACCTGAAAAAGGAAATCAAAGCACAACTTAGAAAGTGGAAAACCCTTCCATACTCTTGGATTGGAAGGAACAATATTGTGAAAATGGCAATACTTCCCAAGGCTATCTACAAATTCAATGTGATACCTATCAATACTACAACCTCATTCTTCAAGAAAGTAGAAGAGGCAATCCAAAAATTCATATGGAACAATAAAAGAACACAAACAGCAAAAACAGTCCTTAACAGAAAAAAACAGTGCTGGGGGAATATCAATACCAAATTTCTAACTACAAAGCCATAATAATCAAAACAGCTTGGAACTGGCACAAAAAGAGACCTCAGGACAAATGGAATAGAATTGAAAACCCAGAAATGAACCCACAGACTTATAGCCACCTAATTGTCGATAAGGGAGCCCCCAAAAAAATAGAATGGAAGAAAGACAGTCTCTTCAGTAAATGTTGTTGGCAAAAGCTAGATCCTTATATATCACCCTGCACCAGAATCAATTCCAAATGGATCAAAGACCTTATAGTCAAGGCAGACACCCTGAAAACATTACAGGACAGAATAGGAGAAAGCCTAGGTCTCCTTGGCACAGGCCAAAATTTTCTTAATAGAGACCCAGAAACACAACAAATCACAGAAAGGTTGGACAAATGGGATTACATGAAGCTGCCTATCTTTTGCATGGCAAAGAACATAGCTAGCAAGATCAATAGGAAGCCCCTGGATTGAGAGATCTTCACTAGCCATACAACAGACAAGGCTCTCATATCTAAAATATACCTGAAACTCAAAAAATTAAACCCCCCAACAACAAATCCTCAAAGAAACAACTGCCCTATAAATAAGTGGGCTAAAAACTCAAAGAGAAACTTCTTTGAAGAGGAACTAAGAACGGCCAATCAACACATGAAGAAATGCTCAACCTCTCCAGCCATAAAAGAAATGCCAATCAAAACAACATTGAGATACCACCTCACCCAAGTTAGAATGGTTATAATCTAGTAACAACAGATTCTGGAGGGGATGTGGCCAGAAGAGAACCTTAATACATTGCTGGTGGGAGTGTAAACTTGATCAACCACTTTGGAAAGCAGTATGGAGTTTCTTCAACCAACTCCACAGGGAGCTCCCCTATGACGCAACAATCCCACTTTTGGTCATTTACCCCAATGATCACAAACAGGACCATACAAAAATCTACCAGCACAACTATGTTTATTGCAGCATTATTTACTATAGCTAAGATAAGGAACCAACCCAGATGCCCCTCAGTAGAGGAATGGATCAAGAAAATGTGGTATATATACACAATGGAATTCTATGCCTCCACCAGAAATAATGATATTGCCCCATTTGTTAGGAAATGGAAAGACTTGGAAAAAATAATATTAAGTGAAGGAAGCCAGGCCCAAATAAACATAGGTTCCATGGTTTCCCTTGTTTGCAATAACTAGTATATGTCTAGGACAAGCAGAAAAGTTCAGATAAGATGGAGTTAAGCGAAATTAACCCCAAGATAGGAACACAAGTGGTTTCTATTCTTTTTTTTTTTCTTTTTTGCTACTGTTTGTAATGTATTTATAAGGTACCATGTGATTTTTTTTGTTGCTTTGTATGCCCCTTCCCCATGGTATAGCCCCTGTTTTTACTCTATTTGATGTTGGTGTAATTTGGGTAGGGGAAGGGAAAAAACAAATTGTTTAAATAGGGATACAGGTCGACCCATTGCAACAATGCTTTGTGCAAGGCACTATGTTGAAAATGAACTTTATAATTTAGGCAGGGGGAGGAGAGGGGAGTGTAGTTGAGGAGGTGAGACGGAAGGAATTGTAGGGAAAAAACGAAGGAGGAGGCAACAATGCTTGATAAGAAATGTACTTATTACCTTGCTCATGTAACTGTAAACCCTCTCTACAGTATTTTCACAATAAACAACTTATTAGAAAAAATAAGTCTATAATAAAAACAAAAGAAATGTACTCTTAAATTTAATCTAAAAGCAGGAAGGTTTTACTTCTAATTCTAGATTAAAATAAAGGTTGCTTTTAAATATGCTTAAAAAGGTACTGTTTTTCCCAACTTATGTAATGGTAACCCCTCTGTTTTTAGCATTTTCAAATAAAATTAATTTTTTTAAAAAAAGAAAGACTTTCCACAAAAAAATTAGCTATTCTGGAGACTGAGATCTGAGGATCACGGTTCAAAGCCATACTGACAGGAAGTGCATGAGACTCATGTCTGATTAACCACCAAAGAAAACAAAAAATCTGAAAGTAGAATTGTGAATTAAATGTTAGAATGCCAACCCCATTAGCAAAAAATTCTCAGGGACAGTGTTCTGGCCTTGAGTTCAAGGTTTAGGACCAGCATACATACAAAATAACAGCAACAAAAACAACACAAACAATAATGATAAGTACCATTGTTATTATCAACAAATTTAAGGAAGACATGTACAAAACATCTCAATGAACTGAAGAAAAATACAAATAAGTAGTTGAATGAATTCACACTACAAATAAACACCTGAATGAAATAAAGAAAACAATCAAGATATGAAAGAAAATTCATTAGAGGCATGAAAATAATGAAAAATAATTCAAACTAAAATCCTGGAAAAGAAAGGCTCAATAACCTAAAGCTAAAGGAAACAAGTTCAACAAGAAATGTACCCATTACCTTACATATGTAACAGTAACCCCTCTCTACATCACCTTGACAATAAAATTAAATTAAAACAAACAAACAAAAATAATTCTTGGGACTGGAGGTTTAGCCCAGCAGAAGAGCACCCGCCTGGCGCGCGCAAGGCCTTGGGTTCGGTCCTCAGCCCTGGGGGAAAAAATAATAATAATAATTCTCAATTGAAAGTCTTACTAATAGAATGGAACGAGTTCAAAATAGTGTGTCATGTCTCAAAGAGAAATAGAAGAATTAAATTAATCAAAAACAGTGAAAAATACTGAGCATACATATGAGCATTCAAGACCCCTGGGGCACTATCAAAAGACCAAACTTACAAATCATGATCATAGCAGAGGAAGAAGAAACTAAATGAATGAAAAGCATATTCAGTTAAATAACAGTATAAAACATCCTTACCCCTGAGAAATGGAGGGTCATCCAAGTGCAGAAGCCTCTAGAATACCAAATAACTAAGATCATAAGCACCTTTATACATTGTATACAGGAAAAGATACATTAAATAGAACAAGAAATAATGGAAGCTACTACAAAGATTTGGCGAGTTAAAAAAAAAAAAGATTTGGCAAGCTATATAAAGCAAAATAAACAGAAACTGTAATAGCAAAGATGATATGGATAAAATATCCCAAACTTAGAAACACAATAATTCTCTTCAAAGAGTAATATAGTCAGCAGAGTTATCATTCATAATTAAAGAAGAATTAAACCATTTTCCATTATAAATAAAAACTAAGGGAATTTATGACTGAACAAGTGCTGAAGAAGATATTTAATGTAATTTAATAGATGAAAGAGGAAGATAAATCAGAAAAATTCAGGAAATAACAAATTCTTCCCAATGAGTGGATTAGCAAATGAACATTAGAGAAGTACACATCATTTATACAACAAAAGCTTATCTTTCAGTATCAATTATATCATTTCACTAACTAAATAAAAAAAATGGAATAGTAGATAAGTCGACAAAGCAAGACCTGATCCCTTTTGCATACAAAGAATGCATTTAATTAAGAAGCACAAACACTATCTTAAGTTGATTTTCTAAGCAAATGGACCCCAAAAGCAGTCCAGAATAGCTATACTGATATCAATAAAACAGACTACAAACTTATTTAGGTGAGACAAAGAAAACTACTTCATTTTAGGAAAGGGAAAATCAGTCAAAAAAGAAAAGCAATAGTAACATATTCATCAGATAATGAAATGTTGTTCAAGAAACACTACTAGATTTCCCAGCAGAGATAGAATCTTAGCACAGTAAAAATAGGAGAACACAAAAACATACTCTCATCTAAAGATAGGTCATCTAAACATTGTCAGTGTGTTTATTGAATGTAAAACTTCTTTGGTGTAATTATTAGGATCCGTACTCTACTATACTGTATAAATGTAAAGTAAGTAGATATCTTTGTCTTGTTCCTGATTTACAGGAAGAAACTTCTAAAGCCCTTTTATATTCTGAAACAAGAATAAGGTTAAGTAGATTATAGTAAAGGTACAGATTTTACCACTCAAATAACTAGTAAAAGATTAAGAGGAAAATGAATATTTAAAGATCATTAAAAGAGCCAAGGGTTTTGTCTCAAGCGTATAGACCTAGCTATTTAGGAGACAGAAATCATTGGTACAGTTTAAGGCCAGCTTAGGCAGAAAAGTTCTCAAAACTCCATGTCAAACATAGTGGAGTGGAGTTATTGCATCAGTGTCATTCCCAAGTAACACAGGGAAGTTCAAATAGAAGGATCATAACCCAGGCCAGTTGAGTCATAAAGTAAAACTCTACTTCAAAAACCCAATGAAAAGGTATTAGAGAGGTATGCTCAAGTGGCAGAGTGTCTACCTAGCAAGGTCCCTGAGTTCAATCTCCAGTACTGTCAATTAAAGAGAGCAATAAGAGGATATTTAAAAAAAAAAATAACTAACAAGTTGGGCATTGGTGGCTCGTGCTTGTAATCCTAGCTATTCAGGAGACTGAGATCTGAGGATCGCAGTTCAAAGCCAGCCTGGGCAGGAAAGTCCACGAGACTCTTATCTGCAATAAACCACTCAAAAACCAGAAGTGGCGCTGTGGCTCAAGTGGTAAAGCACTCGCCTTGAGCTGAAGAGCACAGGGACAGCACGTAGGCCCAGAGTTCAAGCCCCACGACTGACAAAAACAAACAAACAAACAAAAAACTAACAAATGAATATAAAATGTTAATAAAAAATCCTTTACCTCAGAGGGCAAGATTTTGTGAAAGAAAAAAAAGACAAATAGAAACCAGTATTGAGATGGGAGACAAAATTTTCAAATTCTGTGATTAATTAAAATGCAAATATATATTAGACATACTTTGAAAAAAATTGAACTGGATGCTGGATCCAATTATGTGCTTCTGACATTTGTTACAAACATGAAGGTTCAAAGTAAAAGAAATAACATGAAAAAAATAAACTGGAACAAGATTCATGTAGCTCTTTTATTACACAAAGAAAAATTATAAAGATATATAATTAGAAATTAAGAGAATCATTTCATAATCATTAAAGAGTCAATGTAATGTGAAGATATAACAATTCTAAATTTATTATACATTATTGAAAAAGCTCTACTAGATATATAGGTGAAAGATCACCATTCTAAAAGGAAGAATAGAGAACTTCAAAATAATGTTTTAAAATTTACTATCACAGAGAGCAAGCAAAGAAAAAATTACCCATCGGAGCTTTATGTAATGAGCAGATACTAATTTTTTGAAATGTGCCCAATTAAGTGTATAAAACATACACAATTTTACTTTGACCACAATAGTTATAATAGAGCTACAAAAACTCCAGAAAGGTGCCCAAATTAGAAAATTAGCCAATAAAGTAGTTAATGCTAGAGCAAAGAATAATTCTCAATGGAAATTAATTCTATCAATTAATAGATCCATCTATCTATCTAGTGATCTTAGAAATTTTTTTTACAATACTGAGAGGTATAAAGACCGTAAAATATACACAGAAATCTGAAGAACATTTATTCCAGAAAACTACTGAGATTTGAAAATGAATTATAGAAATTAATGCCTTTTGTTCTGGGTCACTAAACAACCCTTCCTTGCTCCATTGCTGAAGCAAGCTTAGGCAAACCACAAAGACTAGCAGCTTCTCTGCCATAATGAAAGGGGTTTCACTGTGTTCACTTTGTTCACAATGATGATAAACTTCTAATAACATTATCTGTATGAATAACACTTTGCATGCAGAGAAAGCTCACGAAGCTCACTGAAGATATACAATATTCATAAACTGGGCAATACAATGCTTTAAAGATAGCATTTCTCCCCAAGATTGAGCTGTAAATTCAACGCAATCAAAATCCAATGCATTATTATGTAAAACTTGACAAGATCATCTTAATGGAAATGTAAGGGGAAATACATACTGGGGAAATCAGTTTTAATGTAGGCTGAGAATGTCAACTAAATTGTATAATTATGTAAACATATCTAGAGTTGTGTTTACTTGAGAAAATGAGTTTTTCAAAAGCAATCTTGGACATTGGAGTCATGGCTGAAAGGCAGAATGGGAGTCATGGGTAAGAAAAAGAGAGCTCAAGACTAAATTCAATCTCAAGTACAAGCAAACACACACACATAATGTTGGTAAATAATTGTTTTAATTGAATATTGTTCTATTACATTATTTTTCAGAGTACGGCACCTAGGCCCACCAGTTTCTTGTAATGACATATTAATAAAACATAAAATTTGAAAAGTTAAATATTGACAAAAGAACTGGACATTTTTCATGAAAAAAGGGTTTCATTTATTTTATTTTTATTTTTGCCAGTCCTGGGACTTGAACTCAAGGCGTGGGCACTGTTGCTGAGCTTCTTTTTGCTCAAGACTAGCACTCTACCACTTGAGTCACAATGCCACTTTGAGCTTTTTCTGTTTATATAGTATTGAGGAATCAAACCCAGGGCTTCACTCATGCTAGGCAAGGATTCTACCACTAAGCCACATTCCTAGTCCCTAAAAAGGTTTTACACTTCAAAGATCATTATTAAATGCATAAACCATGAGACATTTTATCATGTGAACAAATACTTTCTCAACCAAAAGTAAAATGTGAAAGAAATTTTCTTTTGTACCTCTTATTCTTTTTTCACTTATGAAAATGTGCTTATGAAAGATGTATTAGATCTTTTCAAATATGATTCTTATTTAGTATGTATTTCTAAATGGATATCATTAAAATAAGTCAATATGCATATATTCATGAATGGCTTATTTTTTGCAGGACTTGCTTTATCACTTTAAAAATACTTCAAACTTGGAAACAATAACTTGAATTTCTATATTTCTTAAAACTCTCTTGGAATTCTTTCATTTTGATTTGCGAAAATTCTGTTTTAGCACTTGACCTTAAAATTGACAATATTTTAAAATGAATCTCATGTTATGGAATTTTCCTCCTCTTCAAAGCTATTGTGAATATTTTCTCTAGAGATAATGAAAACTTGAAAATCTATAACAAAACAGATTTAGAGGAAGAGGTAAAGTAAGCACAGAGATAAGAAAAACATTGAAAAAAGAAAAAAAGGGAAATAATATGAAAGAAGAAAGCAGGGAAGGAAATGAAGAAGGGAGAGAGGAAGGAGAGGAAGGGGTGGAAGGAAAGGAGGGAAGAAGAAAGGAAAGAAGAGAGGAAAGTAGGAAGGGAAGGAGACAGGAAGGATTGAGGGACAGTAAATGTTATCTTTTCTATAGCTCAACAATGAATAGGCTGAGAAAGAAAAAGAAGAAAGAAAAAACTGTTTCACTCATGATAAACTAAAATAAAACCCCAAGTTCATACATTTTCCTGAAAATGACATAATATTGTTCTTCTTACTGCATGAGTAAAATTCTATTGTATATGAAATATATATATATACATATATACATACACAGGTATATTTCTTTCTTGATCCATCAATATATTATATGCCATCTTGATTGTTTCCATAACATAGATATGGTGAGTAGTGCAGCAATGATCTTGGGTGGCCAATGTCTTAACCATATCATGGTGAAGATATGTGGGGGAAATAATCCTTTATTTAATTTTGGTGGGGATATAATATAGTGCCGCCACTATGAAGATCAGTATGAATGCTCCTCAAAAGACTATTCTTGGGCTTATCTCCAAAGGATATGATCAATATACAATTAATATATCTGCACACACATGTTTATTGTGGCACTATTCATAATTTCCAAGTGGTAAATAAGCTTCAATTATCATTAGCTGATGAATGAATAAAGAAAATCTGATTCACACTCAAATACAATATTGCTCAGCTTTGAAGGGAGGGAGACTTCAATAATTAATTCAGTGTATATACCACAAAATTAAGAAAAATGAAGGAAGAGGTGGGTCAAAGGGGGGAAGAGAAAATTAATGGGGATGACACTGATCAAGATGCATTGGATTCATCATTGGCACCTTGACTAATTCTATAACTTGTCTATTATAAAAGTGATAAAAATAAACATGCTGTATAGATATCTTCGGATTCTGACTTTTCATTCCTTTGTATTTACACTTGAGTGGTATAGCTGTGCCATATGAGTTGTATTTTAGTTTTTGTGAAAACCTACTTATTGATTTCCATAATGATTGTACTAATTGACATTCCCACCAACACCTCAGTGGTTATTTACTGTTCTTTGTTTCCTTGATAATAACTATTTTGACTGGGTGGAGAAGAATATCAGTAATATTTTGATTTGCATGTTCTTTATGAATAAAGGTAAAGATTCTTCATGTATTTTTGTCTATTTGTAGTTCTGTAAATTGATTCATTTACCTATTTACTAATCAGATTATTTGCTTTTCAATGTTTAATATGTTTATCCTTTGTATTGTGTATATGTACTGTATGTGTGAATTCCATCAGAGAAAGAATTCAAGGCCTCATGCTCTTACTCAGCTTTCTTGCTCTGGGTTGTCACTCTACTGTTTCATTCAGGCCTCCCTCCAGTCTATCATTTTGTAGATAAGTTGGAGATGAACTCTCACATACTTTTCTGCTGGAACGAGCTTCCAACTGTGATCCTCCAGGTTTCAATCTCCCGAGAAGCAAGGATTACAAGCATGAGCCATTGTTCCTGGCGCCTGGCTTGAGCTGTGCATATGCTCTGAATATAAATCCTATGTCTAATGAATAAGCTGGCAGAGACTTCCTCACATTCTGTAAATCAATTCTTAATATAATATTGTTATCCTTAGATGGGCAAAAGATTTCTAATTTGATAAAATTGAGTTAGTCAATTATTTTATATCCTGAGTTATTGGAGAGAAGCTCAATGATAAAAGTAAATTTGAAGTTCTAAAATCTTGGTCTAAACTATTCTGTATATTAAGATTTTTTTCCAAAAAAAGAAAAGTATAGCCAGGTGCTGGTGGCTCATACCTGTATGCTTAGCTAACCAAGAGGCTGAGGATTGTGGTTCAAAACCATGAGACTCTTATCTCCAATTCACCATCAAAAAGAAGGAAGTGAAGCTATGGCTCAAGTGGTAGAGTGCTAACCTTGAGCTGAAGAGCTCAGGGACAGCACCCAGGCCCGGAGTTCAGGTCCCACAACCGGCAAAAAAAAAAAAAAAAAACCCACAAAGAAAAGAAAAGAAATGCAACTTTTCTCCAAATATTTATAATTACTATTCAATTAAATGAAAATCCCATTCAAACTATTTAACTTAAACAGAATACATAACATCTTTATTATTGATATACCCGATAATATACAGATATTACTTTGCAGGGAAGCAATCTAAATTGATAAATACTTTGAAATTTACTAACAACTAAATAACTGTATCTTCAGATGGACTTTACAAAAAGCTAAAAGCAAATAAAAATATCAAAGCAAATGCAAACTATCGCCTTTATAAGGTGAAACCTTTTTTTGAATCTTGGGAAATTTCATGCTAAAAGTTCAAGCAGAAATATTTTTTGATAAAATAACACTTCAGGGAGAAAAAATGGACTTGAAATTGGTTTTACAAGGAATAGATGTTAAATGATGGAGATGTACATTTCTATTCATTTAATAATTCATGAAATATTTAGATAAGGTCCACTGTATGCCAAAACCTATCATGGCTCTAACGTAGATATATTAAAAAGCTTAACGTTCAAGTGTAAGCAAAGTTTCATTGGTGCACAGAACTCTAGATATTTCACCCTATCTGAAACCATGGGAGGATTTTCAGAAGCTTGCTAGAAAAGATAACTATTAAGCTGAGTCATGGACAATGAGTAAAACTTTCCCATATGGGAAAGAGATAAAAGGAAGGTGTCCAGAAAGGAAAGTAATTTTGCAAAGACAGAAATGTGATTCCTTCCAGGAAATGTGAATAACTGATCCAAGTCAAGGCCAGAAGACACACCTGGGTAACACCAGGAATGGTGTAGAAGAGCCAGTCAGGGGCCAGATAGATAAGAGTGATTCTGGGGCTCAAGAGGACTTTAACAGTGAAAGGAAATAGGTTTGCACTGCAGAAATGCAACTCTAGCAATGAAGATAAATTGGAGTGGCAGCAGCTTTTGAAAACAAGAAGAGAAGTAAAGACAGTTCCCATCAGAAATAATAAAACCTTGACATGATGTGGAACAAAGCAGAAGGGTCCAGACTTAAATTAGGAACTTATTAAGATAATGTAATTACAGCACTTAGTGACCGATTAGATGCCTGGAGAGCATTTATTTACAGGATGACTTTTAAATTTTATTCAGTGTTAAGGTAATTGTTATTTTGAAACCAGTTATGGTAGGCAAAGAAAAATCTTTTTGTGCATTGTTTGTTTTAGCTGACTGTAATATAGTCTAGCAAAAATAGGTAGTAAATAAGTAAATATTCAGCTAAAATATTCAGGACAAAGGCCCAAATTCAAGCCACAAATTTAGGAGATATAAGTAAAGTTGAAAACTTAGGGAAGATCTCTAAAGAATGATATCATCTCAAAATTAACAGAGATATAAACATGAGGTGGGGGAGTATATCCAGGTATCTCTTACCTAGTAATATGGTTAGTTTTGTGAGCTTTGTTGAACTGAGAGATGCCTAGGAGATTAGTAAAATATATCTTTGGTTGTGCCTGTGAATGTGTTTCCAGAGGTTTAGATCATGAAAGCTTTGATCTAATGAATGGTTTGATTCATTGATGGATGCAATTTTGAATAGACTATGGAAAGATGGGAGAAAATCAGCAAGGTAAGGCCTGGTAAAAAGTAGGTCACTGCGAACACATCTCTGAAGGGCATATCTTTCTCTATATCCTGCCTGTGTTTTCTTTTTCCTGGCTGTCACATGTTGAACAGCTTTGTTCTACCATGCCCTTCTCTCTTCGATAAATTGAAACTTAAAACTATGAGGAAAATAAACCTCCTTTTAAGTTGTTCTCATAGGCACAGCTACAAAGAGCTAATAAGCACATCTAGGTATTTTCATATGTATTCCAGCTTCGTCAAAGCTTAAGACAGAATTATTACTGGGAACGAAACTGATCATTTGACCAAATAACTAAATTGACTAAAGATTATGGGATTTCTCAATGGAAGGATGAGCTAAAGGAAAGCCATACTGTAGTTAGAGAAAAGCAGAGATAGGAAGCGAAGCACTGAAAATTGAAGACAAAGTAGAAGAGTGTGAAGAGTTACTCTTAAAAAGTTCATCTACTCAGGAGCTGGGCACCAGTGGCTCATATTTGTAATCTGAGGCTGAGATCTGAGAATTTCAGTTCTAAGCCACTTTGTACTGGAAAGTTGGTGAAACTCTTATCTCTAATTGGTAGAAAACCAGAAGTGGCACTATGGCTCAAAGTGGTAGAGTGATAATCTTGAGCAAAAGACTCAAGCCCTATGACAAACAAAAGAGTTTAGCTACTTGAGGAAGGAGGGGGTGAATTATTTGAGAGATATGATTAAGAAAAAACCAGGGACATATATTTGTTGTTGGTTATAGAATGAGCATCCGACAACCATTCAACAAAATCTTTTATCTACATTAACCATTGTATCTTGTAGAAATTAAGTAGAAAATAAAAGAGTTATTGCGAAGAATCAACAGTCTAACTGCTACATTGCCCAATGACCAAACACTTCCCAAGTTTACTGTTTGGTTAGCATTTCATGGATATTGCCTCATGATTCATTTCCAATATGAACTATACAACTACAAACCTATTATATAAATTTATGAAGGGAGTCATTTTGCCAAGTTCTATTTATTCAAAATATTTTCCTACAATTTTTTAATCCATTTTTCTTTGACACTCTCTACCTCTCCTCAACATGGTGGCATGAGCATTTGCACCTCATTAAATTCTTGGTGGAAAACAAGCATGAAGGAGTGACAGAACAGTGCGTTAACTTTTTAGACCATAAGTAACTACAGGAGAATCTGATAGTTTGACCCTAAAGAACAAAAGAAGAAAGAGAAAGAAAAGGGCAAAAAAGTAGGATCATCCTTCCCAACTAACATTTCTAGTGTCCTAGAAACTATTATATTCAGTTAAAAGAAACCTTAGTAAACATCTATGTCGGAGGCTCATTTTTTGGTGTAATATAAGAATAATTGTACTCTTGCTCACCAATATTGTATTTCATATTCTAAAAATGAAATTCTAAGACCAAATATATTTACTTGTGACTAAATAATTATTAAACACCCTTATCAAATAAAGTGGGTGTTTTGAATACTGATCTGAATGTTGGTGAAATTTAAAAATGTTTATTTTGCCAGTTGTAGCTTTCTAGAATCCCTTTATTATTTCTGAGCCTATATTGTGACCTACATAAATGAATTCATTCACATATTCTTTTCACAATATTGGTGATAACCTCAAACAACCTGAAAGTGACTAATTCCTTAGTTTGTTTTTGTTTAATGGAAAAGAAGAGAAATCATAAAATAAGAAGTTAAATCAGTTTACAACTGGAGAAGCCCTACTCCTTTCCCTAACTGTATTTTCTGCTTTGTGTGAGTGTCTGTCTACTGCTTTTATGGCTAGGGGTCTGGTGGGCCCTTGTTGGGTAAATGTATCCTCTGTGTTTTCCATTAGCATTAATGGGTTTTACATATGCAAAAACAGAGAAGAAGAGACTCCAGACTGTCAATGATTAATAACAACAGTGCTTTCTACAATGGTGAAAGCGTCCTTAGAAAGCATCATATCTTGCATATCTACTTCAACAAACTACATTCTGTGTATTGGACAGGCAGCACTACATTGAATCTAAATAGCCCTGAAAGCTAAAAATAGGTTTGTGAAAGCAGAAGCAAAAATTCTTTAAGCTATGACTGTTAGAGACATACATTGTCAGTAGTTCATGTTTGTTTAACAACACGAGAGCTACCAAATTGAGTCCTCCCTATGTTCTGAGACACTTACCAATTAATACTCCTGAATGGTGTTTTGGTTTCTTTTTTTCCCCTTGAGGGATAAGAAGATGAACAGAGAAAGGGATATGTATTCAGCTCATAGTAACTTCAATTAGTTGTCAACCAAAGATTTTTATCCTAGTAGCAAAACCAAGAGAAAAAAATCTTTTAAATTAATTTGAAGATGCCTACATTTCTAGAATGGCATTGCTTTAACAGGGGTATGCAAATGAGTCCAATTTAGCATCTTGTATTCAGCTGGAAACCATTGCTAAATGATCAGGATAGCCAGTCACAGATATTAAAATGAATTATATCTAATCTGAATTTTAGTCACGCTACATTAACTAATAGAAAGTTATTAACATTTCAAGAGAAAAAAAGCTTTTGCCTGCAAAATTAACAGTGGCTGAGATGTGACCTGTGAGCCATGAAGCCTGATCACTGTAATGACAGTGTAATGGCATATTTACATTAAAATCTCTGCAGCTAATATGGGATTCAGAATTGGACGGTAAGTCGAGGATTATTTAGTCTGGCCTGTTGGCCTTTCTGTAAGTAGTTTTTTTTTTTTTTTTAACTTCAATACAAATCTGAAACTTTTCATTTCATTACTATTTGTATGACTAGTTTCTACAGCTAAATCATTCTCCCCAGTCCATCTTTCCAGGACTAATTTTTCTTTGATTTTCCTACTTACTTGGTTTATCAATATATTTCTCTATATATCTATTTCTCCTACCTTTCTCTCCATGTCTTTTCTTCTTTTTTCTTCTTTCTCTTTGACTTGGTGAACTCTAGGAAGCTGTTGGTTGATTGGAAACCAGCAGGGGGAAAAGGACTCATTCCTTATTCATTTGTACAATTTGCCTTCAAAAATCAGGCCATTCATTTATACCTTTGAAATTCAGGTTACAGATGCCATTTTGTAATAACCACTGACTTGGAATAAGTAGAAGTACAGTTATTCTCAAGAGTCTCTAAAAATGTGAGAGGTGTTCCTGTTACCAGCTATTTCATATAGTCAGTTTAGAAGTTAAAGATGCAACAATACTCGATGTATAATCTACAGAACTTCCATACCTTGGACAATTAGGTCACTGCTGCTGTTTCATTTATTTTATCCTCCTAATTGAAAATAATAAAGTAGAATACATACAAATAATAGAAAGAAGAGCAAGATAAAAGGAAGAATGGAACGAAACATTAATTTAAAAATTTGCAGGAGCTTGCATTTAAAAGCAGCTTCTTAATGGACTCATCTAGAGAATGCCCTGAAAAGTCTAGATTGCAGAGTGCTAAATTCTAAAGTTCTCAAATATGTCATCTGTACAGTAGTTTATTTTCTTAAAATGTCAAATTTGCAAATATTGGATGCTAAATAGAACCTGGAAAATGAAATATAATGAAGAGGCATTTATCTTTTTTAAAAGGAAGGAGAACAAAAGATAAATAATGGGTTGTTAATACAATTGAAGTTTGACACTTAGATATTTTGCTACAATTTTGTTTCAAAGATTAATTCAATCTATTCTTCTCTAATCACAACAACAAATAAAGTGAATGCATATTTCTAAAGTATAACTTCTAACAATTTGGTATTCCTTTGCCTTCTTCAGCCTCAAAGAGCATGTTATCAAGTATCTATTTGCAGTTCTTGGATTTACATGTTTTTTTAAGTCTTCTGAAAGAGGACTTTCTCTGAAAGAAAATTCTATTCACCTTGAGTCTGTGCACAAATGTAGTTCAGTACAGACATGTGTCAATCACAAAGGACAGTAGGATAAATATGCCAACTCAGTTCTATTTCCTAATTAGACATAGAGTATTAAGATGGTGACACTGAATTGACTGACATAAATCTATTTTAAATGTCTGCTGGGCTCACATTTATAATAAATGTAGGTGAGGCATTAAAAACAAAACTTAAAGCTTCATTCTGTCTCTTGGAGCTTTATTAAAATACAACATATTATATTTGATTGAAGAAATAACTAGAAATTTCATCTAGTATAATATGATGCAAATTAAGTTTAAACAGTTTGAACTTTATTTGATATTTCTGAATGCACTTCCATATTTTGAATTTTTTTTGTAAGAAATAAAAGTGCTAAGCTCAAATGAACTGACAACTGGTGTCTCATTTTTCTTCAAAAATCCACCTTTCCCTTTTCACCAATGACAAAAAGATATTTATTTTGTGTATTTATAGAGAATCTACAGTTTACTGCATAAATATTAGTCATATGAAAACTTGCTGGTCAAATCAAACCACAGCATATCACTGAAGAAAGAGAAAATTCTCTACATTCTGTATATTAAGTAACACCCTTATTGTGCCACAATATAATGTGCCATATCATGTCAGGTATTTGTTTTCTAAATATATTTCATATGTTTCTTAGTTAAAAAGCAAACAGTATATATGCTTAGAAAACAAAACATATTAGGGGAAAAACAAGTCATTTAAATAAGAATACAGGTGGACCCATTGCAACAATGAGAAGTACAAGTTGTCATGTTGAAAACGAACTTTACAACTTTGGTGAGGGGGGGAGAATTGGTTGGGGGAGAGGATGGGAAGGGATGGGAAGGGGAAACAAAGGAGGAGGCTACAATGCTTGATATGAAATGTCTCATTACCTTGCCCATGTAATTGTAACCCCTCTGTACAGTATTTTCACAATAAAAAATAAATAAAAATTAAAAAAACATTAAAAATTTACATAAGACAAAAAAGAAAATAAAACATATTGACTCTTCGTTGATATAAAAAATAAGCCATATATATCTACAGTTTAAAAAGATGTAAATTATTAACTTCATAATACATTTCATAGATTATTCTACATTAATAAAACTACTCAGTAAAAATTGTCCACACTGTTCTGCTGTGATTGTTTTGAGAAGCCATAAGGAACATAATACTACTTCCCCTTTCCCTTACATTTTTAAGATATAATTTTGTAAGAAAAAATTAATGCTACTTTTAAGGGGGTCCAGGAGTTTCCAAACCAGAGATGGAGAGATGGTAGCTTCTGAGAATACTGGTGAAAGCACAGTGAAGCTGACAAGAATAATGCTTTGCAATCTTGGACCAGCATCACTTGTATCATTGCTATCTTTTCAAAGTGATCTGGATAATAGGGCAGGGAATTAATTTAAATAGTATATACAGGGTTTTCTTTATTGTTCTGTCTTAGGCTTTCTTCCCAGCTCTCTGTGGGGGTTATGAATTGATAGGCTTTTCTGTTGGATGGTTGTTGTTTTTTTCTTTTTCTTTCTATTCATTTATTTTTTGTGCCAGTCCTGGGGCCTGAATTCAGTGCCTAAGTGCTATTCTTGAGTTTTAGTGGTAAAAAATACTGCTCTACTGCTCATGCCACAGCTCTACTTCTGGAGTAGACCTAATAGTTTGTGGATAGATCACTTGATTTCCCGAATCACTGGAGTTTTGTCATTCTTTTGCTTTCAAAAATATGATCCAATATATAAAATAAATTGTATATATTTGTAACGACTGCTAAATATACACTTCATTTTTCCCAGACAGAGAGCTTCCCATAAAGACAGAAAAGCTCACATCTTGTAGAAAGTGCATTGCATCTAATGACATCAGAATCTAGTAGCTAACTAGGATTGTGTGTCCTACATCCTAGGATTCAACTTGACTGTGTTATTGTTTTCTATCTGTGTAGAAAAGTTATTCTTTCTCTTGGAGACTCAATTGCTTCTTTCAAGAAAATAAGAATAATAATAGGACTGTTTCTATTAATGTCCTACTAACTAATATAAGCCTTTTTCAAGGCTGGAAGATGGTAATCATTAGGACAAGAACTGAAAATGTCATTCTTAGCATTTCATTTTATCTGCAGGAGCATGGTGATCACAATCCATCAATGATTTGAACAGTTAAACTATTTGTCTGAATTTACTAAATGATCGTGGTAATCTCTAAACTTTCACTCAAAACTTTTTTTTAAATCACTGAGATATTATTTTCAAAATTAAGAATATATAATTTAACAGAGACATAAGTAAGTACCCAATGGAGGATTTTAAAATAAATTACTGGTGGAGATAGTAGTTAGATATTAGTTACTAGATGAAACTGATGTATCTAAGACATCCCAGAATGTCGTTGCATTAAACAAAACGGAATGATCAGTGTTAGGAAGATAATCTACATCAGGTATGACCATTCTTAAGTACATGGCCACAGAAGTTTAGAGTTTGGTCTTTAATGGCTGTATAGCCATAAGTCCAGCCAAAGAGTCAGAGGTATGGAGTGGGGATAGGAGGTAGATAATTCTTCTCCATTTCTTTCACTAAAGTAAAATGAGGAGCAACATTAAAATAATGTTTTGACACTCCAGCTTTCCAGTACTAGAATTAGCCAGTCTTAGTTCATTTGAAATGACATAAAAAAACTAAGTGAGACTGTAATTAGTAAAGAACAGAAGTTTATTTCAGTTGTGCAGACTGATATGTTTCAGGTCAATTATCCAGTTTGCTCAGTGTCTGACAATGATCTGTTCTCTGATGGTGCCTTATCAATGCATTCTCTACAGATGGCAAATCACTCAGTGGAAAAGCCAGTGCGGTGAAAGAGGGCTTAGCACTGGCTGCCTTCAGCCCCTCTATAAGGTTTCTAATCTCACTCCTAAAGGTAGACTACACATGGTCTAATCAGTCTCTGTAGGTCCTACCTTTTATTACTGTTGCATTTGAGATTAAGTTTTATCATAAATTTGGAGAGGCTTACATAGTCAAGTCATAGCAGCAGTCTTCTGAACCAACTGCACGTTCCTAGGGAGTATTCAGGCAGGGTGAGTCAAGGGCAAAACAGAAAGGATTTCTAAATTCAATGGTCGATGAAACAAGATGGCAAATGTGGTTCCTTCTAACCCTGACATGTTGTGATTTAACAATGGCTTTTTCAACAAGCCTGCTCTCCTCTCCCTCGCCACTCAGAACTGAACACACTTCGGATGAAATTTAAAGGTGACTGCTACACACTGTGATACCTGTTCATCTCTTTGTATCATTTGAGAATATAGTTATGTTTTCAGTGTCTCCCAGGGCAAAGAGTATATTTCATTTACCCTTGGAAAGAGGTATATACTTTTTAATAAATATGAATTAAATCTCCTTTGTACCTTAGAGACTCATGATACCTAATATGTACTTTTTAAATGGAACTGAGTAAGAATATATTGCAAAATATAGTTTGGTTTAAAAGAAATTACAGCTACTGCTTTCTTTAACTACAAAGTTACATAAGTAATAAAAATCAATCATAATAATTATGTTATCAACAGTGTTTTTAGTATAGATAAATTCTCCTCTCATGGAGAGTATATATATGTATATATACACCATGTATATAGTATATTATACTATATATATACTATATACTATAGCATATATATATATATAGACTACCTTCATTAAAGATAGTATAAAGGATAAAAGAAAATGATATCTCTTAATCTTGGCTTAATTATTCTAGACTAAATTGTTTCCTTAGGATACAAATGTGATTCAAGTCTGTTTAGTAGGCCAAAAAAATGTCCAATCAAGTTTGTCAGGTTTACTCTACTACTTATGTCTTTCAAATTTTGCAATAGTTGGAATAAGTAGACAAAGTCTCAGAAGGTCGACTGTAAACCTAAAAATGTACTTGTATTAAAGAATGTATGCATGGTACTATGTGGGATTTATAAAAAGTGGAAGATGCTTCCCAACAGACAAAAGCATGGCTGGTTGAGAATAGATTAGATTTAGATATTCTCTCAGGTGTTCAATCCACAGTCTGCAATATACAGTCCACAGTTCCACGATCCTTAACTTTTTTTGACTGAACAAACCAATTAATTACAAAGCTTGTCTTCACAGATTTTATGTTTCAGTTGAGCACCTGCTTATTTCTTTCCCAAGTGAAGATACAGAGCATGAATATTATCTGAATATACTGGTCAAATTAAGAGTTAATCTGTCCAATATGGTAGTGCATACCTGAACATTCAGAATGAGTTTGAGGCTACCCTGTGCTACATAGCAAGTTCCAAATCAACTTTTGGCTACAGGGTAAAATACCAAGACAAACAAACAAACAAAAATAATAATAAAATTCAGCAGTGGTTTCTTCTCTTTTGTTCAGGCTTTATTCTTTAAGAATCAGATATACAGTATCTATATATTTTGGAAATTTACCCCTAGAAATCATTTTTACTGTTCATTCATGATCAAAAGAAATTCAGTCAAAAGTATAAAACATGAATTTCTTACTCTGAGAGCTTAACTACACATATTTCTATTTGAACTCCAAAAACTATTAAAATTTGTATGTGCTTATATGTATATACAAACATGCAAAACAGGTAATTTTCCTTTACACGTGAAAAAATAGATACATTTTCTGTGTTAAAGAAACAATATTGAAGAAGTAATAATTCAATTCTAGACTCAGAGTTGAGTAATCTAAACAAGATTTGTTTCTAAATAACACAGACTAATGTTCAGGATGAATTAATTGTGTTTTAGAAGCTTTCTCCCTGGCTATGAATTAACACATTTATTATTTTTGTCATCATTTCATCTAAAAATGACTGAGGCAACCCGTGGAAATCATGCTTCATATGTTGTTAAACTGATTTATTGCAGATTCTAGTTTCTTTTACTTTAGTAAAATTCTATATTAAAAGCAAGAACAAAGCTTCATACAGTCACAAGAAGTTGAGTTTCTGAGGAAAATCATGGGATTGAGCACATGTTCGTCTACACTATGATCAGTGGCATTTACAGGGAGGAATTTGTGCAATGGGAAGGAAGATTATTGCTAATGCCTTCTAGAGATCAGGAGGCTTGCATTTAACAAACATAACTTTATACTTTCTAAGGCCAACCCCTGGCTAGGAGTCAGAATATATCCCCTTGGCAATTAGGCTCGGGATGAGGGTTATTGACTGACGTACCATGAAATACCACCAGGCCTTAGCAGGACAGCTAGATCACAGCAGAATATCCTAACGAAATGGACACCTAATTGAGAGAGTAAGAGTTCCGTGACAAATGATAATATGTAATTTGCACCATTCATCTATCTGCTGCAAGCACACTAATAAAATAGGTTATTCTCTAATATTTTCATGATACTACTAATTGTTAAATATTCCATAAAAATCTACAGAATTAATTTTGTTCCTTAGACTTAGCAATCTCTGTATGCCCACTGTTTTACCTCTGATTAATATTTAATGTTTATACTGATATATATGCATATATATACATAAATATATAGGTATATATATCTATTACATATATAAGTATATATACACAGAGAGATGGCAGAGAGCCATGTACTCTGTGTGTTGCTGGGTCAATATTAAGTTTATAAGTAGGTATCATGTGTTTGATTAAATGAGAGCATATTTCAACACACTTATGGTGTTTGCATAGAGCTCACTTGATACAATATCATATACATTGTGATACAGGCAATAGAAGCTATCATTCACTAATCTACTCAAAATGCCATTGTCAATAGCCTCTTTTAGTATCTTCTCTTATTTATTGGTTCTCTGAATTGTGTGTGTATGTGTGTGTGTGTGTGTGTGTGTGTGTGTATGTGCATGTGCACATGTGTATGATGTGTCTGTGTGCATTTCCTTTGTAAGACATAGTCTGACAGCTTATCCTCCACAAGAATGCTTAAACACATGATTTGCAAGAGGAAGTGGATAATCTTAGTGGTTTACAGAGTTATTCCTATTTGTATCCTGCTCTGTACTAACTCTCCTAATTCAGTAACTGATATCTTCTATTGAAGCCTTCTGGCAACTTTGCAGTAGGTATAGAAATATATAAATATGGTCACTTTAATACCTAACAGTATTCCCACTATGACATCCTTTTAGGCTTATTTCTTATTTCTTAGGGCAGTGGGAGGGAGTTCTGCATATGCTCTCCTCTCTTATGACTGAGGGAAGATTTTTGAGAAGGATCTTCTCATTACTTTAGACCAAACCTTTCTCAAAGGCTGAACTCTAGATACAATGGTGTCTTATTGCCAGAGTGAAAAGAAACCGTAGCTATAACAAGTTGACAATAGCGTGTCTAATGCATACCAGTAGAGCTCTAGGCTGCACAGCTTTTAATTTCCCCCCTTTTTTTTGAGTGCCCTGGGATGATATTGAAGTTTGAATATAAGTTCTTGGGTTTGCCAGGCAGGCATTCTATTACTTGAGCCATGAGCTTTTTCAGATGGAATATCATGTTCGCCTAAGATAGCCAGGATGACAATTCAATTTCTTCTTCCCAATAGCAAGGATGACTGGGGTGTACCAATTCACTTAGTTCTTACTAATTGACCTGGCTAGCCTCAAAATACAATCCTCTCAATCTCTATTTCCTTATTGAGTAGGGTTACATGTCTGAACCATACCACCAGCTTTCTTCTTCCTATCTTAAAAACCAGTATAACCCCTGCTTTCACTATATTTGATGTAGGTATAATTTGTGGAGGAGATGGGGAAAAACAAGTCATTTAAGGATACAGGTGGACCCGTTGCAACTATGAGAAGTACAAGTTATCATGTGGAAAACGAACTTTACAACTTTGGTGTGTGTGGGGGGAATTGGGTGGGGGGCGAGGGGAGGCTGGGAAGGGATGTGAAGGGTAAACAAAGGAGGAGGCTGCAATGCTTGATAAGAAATGTACTCACTATCTTGCCCATGTAATTGTAACCCCTCTGTACAGTATGTTCACAAAAAATAAAAATAAGAATTTTAAAAAAACCTTCTGCATTTTATACTCTATCCGGACTGATACTAGGCTTGCTATTATCAAATCTTAATTCACATTAGAGTATTTAAAATTTGCTGTCATTTAAAAATTTATCTTTCACCAGGAACATATTATTTCAAGTAAGATTTCCAGGAATAAAATTTCTTATTTGTTGGAATTGATATCTAGTTATGAGAATTTCAATGAACCAATATATGAGAGGCTCTTGTGAAGGTATTTGATTAGGTGCCTGATGGCTCCTACTCTCTGTATTTCAATATAGATAAAAGACCTATTTAGTTCCTTGAATCCTAAGTTATTGGAAATACAATTTAATTTAATCATATACACTGTACCTAACATTGAGCTTGATATTAGTTCAGGAACATACACAACCAGTGCGTAGTTTAACTTTTCCTCTCCTAAGCTTTGGCATTTGTCTAATCTATATAACTAAAGATTCATCCATTTTACAAAAATTATCTGTGTACCTGTTATGTCTGGACACATAAGTCTTTTCTGGTGATTGAAAGGCACACTATTGCCAGGCGCCAGTGGCTTATGCGAATAATTCTAGTGACTCAAGAGGCTGAGATCTGAGCATTGGTGTTTGAAGCCAGCCCAGGCAGAAAAGTTCATGAGACACTTATCTCCCAATAACCACCCAAAAATTAGAAGGAGCATTGTGGGTGCTAGCCTTGAATGAAAAAGCTCAAGGATAGTGCCCAAGCCCATGACAAAAAAAAAATACATTATATGATTTCAGACTTCAAGGAAAGGATTTCACTCCCCAGGAAAGGTCAGAGGTATATAAATTATCAGAAGTCATGTGATGAAGGTACTCACTCAGTTAAATCTCTCCTCTAATTCTTCTGCATAGGTAATAATGCTTTTAATTTGTCTACTCCTGACACCCTGTGATCTCTTTGTGCCCAAACTATCTCATTCACTTTTGTAACTTTATTTTTTTTAACTTCAGGACAAAAATTATGTATTATGTAAGAAAAGCAGATTTAATATTCTATAGTACAAATAGAGAAACTGATATTCATATACATTGAAGGCTTGCTCTGAATTAAAAATCTCATAACACCAGATATGGGATTCAAATTCATTGCATTTGGACACCAGATGATACGTTTGTACCTCAGCAACCTGACTCTGTTGACATTTCTTTTTAGGAACCAGTCATTGAGCAGTACATACAGAAATGAATGCTAAGCACATATACCTATAGTGCTTTCTAAGAATCATTAGATGATCCAAGTGTAAATTACCTACTCCATGGCTTGTGTGTTGAAAAAAATTACTATCACAGTGGCTTCCATGAGCCTACTCACCTATGAGCCTACTCACCTACCTATGAGCCTACTCACCCCCATCACACACACTATTACTGGAACAGGAAATGGAAATTATCTTGATTTTAACATTAGCCTACTAACTACTGATATTCTCACATTGGCCTACAAGCAACATAGTTGAAACAATAAATTTGATATACTATTCTCATTGCCAATTGACATAATGTCACTTAAGTTTAATATAAATTACTTTTAACAGATGTAGCCTGAATTAATAGGTAATTCAAAGTATATTGGATGTATTTAATTGTCATTTACATTCAGATATTCTGTTGGGGGTGGGATAGCTGAGAGTATTGCACATTTTCCTCTCTGAGGCAACTACTTCCAGGTAATACTTTATAACCTTACAATATTGGAGACCCAACAACTTACAAAATCTGGAATTGTAGTCCTCTCATTTTAAATTGTCATGGGATGATGCTATAAAGATGGAGAGGATTGCTACCAGCCTGTCAACGACAAAGCTCCCAAGTGAACACCAGCATCTTTACAAACATTGTTTCAACAAATAAAGCCTTACTGGAAGTGCCCATTTACTCAGGAAACCATTCTCTAGAGTTTCTAGGTATTATTTTAAGCCACGTGAGCTCTCAGAAATTATTGTGAAAGACTCACTAAGATGAAGTATAAAATTTTAAACACAGAGAAAAAGAAGCCTCTAGTGACTCAGAACAAACAACCCCCAAACTTTTCCATTCTATGTCTTCAATGAAACTTTTTTTATTCAATCCAGATGGAAAACACACCAGGACACCACACAGATAGGATCAGTCTCACCAGGTATAGTACTACTCAGAATAGCACTAGCAGATTTTCCATGGAGATCAGGAAGACACTGGATTTTTCATCTTCAGAATAAAAGATGAATTGCACTTGACAATAAACCTGGCATTTTAAACCCAGAAGGTTTCTATTTTAGAACTAATAGAGTTTGGCAATTGGCTTGCCTAACTTTGCCTAAAATTCAGATTTATATTAGATACTCCTATATTTATTGTCCTCAAATGATTTCAAATGACAAGGTGTCAACTAATATGTTCATTTGAATAGCTCTCTTGAATAAACTACTACAGAGCCTTTTCACTAAAGTTAAGATGAGCAGTTAAACATAGACAGTAACCCAGATGGTGGATCCTCATCTTGTTCTCACTGAGAAAATTGTTATCTTAAGACAAGCTCATGCAAATTAGGAACAGAAAGAGAGAGAGGAAAAGAGAAGAGAGAAAGAGGTTAAAGAAGAAAGACAAAAAGGGAGCAATTATATAGGAAGTATATATTCATGGTATTCTCTAAGACTATAAGTTTAGAGTGAGATAATTGTCCTCTTATTACATGGTTTAGAAGATTACACAGTCAAATAAGACTAAATGTTCCTAATATATAATAATAAGCAGTAAATTATGTTTATTAATTGGGAAATAGAACCTATAAGATTCCAAGCCATTAAAACAAGACATAAAGAATTAGTATTATTAGTTGCATTACTTTTTATTTGTTGCATTTGTAAAGTAATACTTCAGTAATGTTAAAAACATAATTAAATACTTTGGTATCAAAATATTTGTGCAAGACTTTATTTGCATGCTGTCCTTGTTCTATTTATGAAAATAATTTTCTTCTCTTCTCTATGTCCACACAGGAGACACAGTGGATCATTTCAGAATCTCTTTTGGCTTCCACCCTCCTCAAGTTAACCAAGCAGACAAATTCAACACAGTAATGATATGCCACCACTTCCAGGCCCAGAGACAAGATGAAAATCTAAGAATAGGCATAAAACACACATGAAGAAATGATATGGCTCGAAATCAGTTTTGAATAACTTCTGAGCCATAAAGTCAAATCAAGAAGAGGGAGAAGAAAAGAAAAGGAGCAGCAAAGAGAAAGGAAAAGGGGAGGTGAATGGCTCCTCCCATTCTCCTCAAACACGAAGTTTACGAGTTTTAAACACAAACATATTTCCTACTGACAGGCCACCAGGTATATATCAACTTGCCCAAAAAGCATGGATGAAAAAGAAGCTCTGCTTCCCTTGTGTCGAGTGGGAAATGTGTGCCTACTTTGGCCATCATGTTTTTTCTCTGCTGCTGCATACCTTCTTGTCAATTGCACAGTTGTGCATAATCGAAAACATGTACCATTCACAGCCGCTCCTTCAACCTTCATTTTCCTTTCCCAGATATCGACTCCCTGTCTCTGCTCCTGCAGAACATCACCACTTGATAGGAGCTCTGTAAATCTATATTTAGTGTCTGAGAAACACCCTCAACTCCCTTCACCCTCACGACAGCTAAGCTCAGCACTTCGGTTAATAGTTTCCAGGTTTGAACTCTGGAGAACCAGCCTAACCTGGAATTTAGTTTTTCTCAGAGACAAATAAAGCTAGAGGAATAATACAAAAATCCATCCTTTCCAATGAATGCATCCTCAGACTATTTTTTATTGATATTTGGATTAAAATTGAGGACATATGTGCTCTTTAAAATCTGGACTTATAATCATGCATTGTTATATACATCACAGAGAAAAAAGCTGAATGATGGACACATACATGGCATTTCCACTGGTGGGTCTGTCTTTTTGAACTTTTGTGCATGTAATTCACTCACATAGAATGCCATTGTCCCCTCTAGATGGCACACCCCTTTGGCATCAGAAGCCAAGCAGAGTCTAGAACATGAGAGGTGTGGAATAACTGTCTTCTCATTTAAATTGAAATACCTCTAAAAATGGGGTTATGACACAACCATTACTCAATATGAATACTATCGTTTAACTGGGAATAGCTATAAAGATAAGCCATCATATTGATTTCTAGAGGTGGGAAAAAAATGAACTAAGTAGAAAGAGAATTCTACAACCAATTCCAAGCCACTGACTTGGATTCCTGGTGGTTCCTAGAGGTAGGCAAAGAATTGTGGGAAGGCTACCTCCTTGCTGACCTGCAAGCTAATTTTAATATTAACCATTATAGAATTGAGAAGATCCAAAAAACATAAACTATGTGACAGTTAAGCAGAGAAACCTTGTACCTAAGGTGATCTCCATGTAGATATATTCTTTGGTAGATTTATCTCTGAGGCCATGCTAAACATGGAAACAAGGAAAACTAGGTATCTGTTAGCTAAATAAGTATTATTTATTGAGCTGCAAGTAAAGAAGTCACACACAAGCAGAAGGAAACTTGGGCTTCAAAGTACCTGCTATATGTAGCTAAAAATAATTTGGTAAATACCATCATGTAGGTGCAGCATTCTAAAATGAAGCAGGTCTTCTTAAAAAAAAACTTTTCTGTAATTTAAATTTCCTACACCTTCATGTTTTATTTTCAATATGCTCTTGGCAAAGAGTCTTTGAAAGCATATGAAGTCATAAATAATGTTAGGCAATAAAAGGCTGTTTGGCAATTATAATTTGCAAGTTTGTCATTTCTGCCTTAAAAAGTCAGAAATACAATTTTTATAATGACTTCATTCTTTGAAAGGCATCCAATTGCAAAATAGGACACTTTCTTTAGAAGCAAGGAGTATGTAGCTTGAGAAATATTGATTTAAAGTGAATACTTAAAATCACACTAAACATTGTTCTTCTGAAAAATCCAATTAAGTATTGATAACCACCTTGATGTCATTATCAGTACCAATATCTAGAGACCCAAGCACTATTTCCTTCTTACCTTTCACACCAATAGCTATTCGAAGGTTTAGATGGATTCTATTTTCAAGTTTAGTTTCTATTGGTTTACATTTTGTGTCATAACAGCTCAGAGACTCATTCCTACCTGCACTGGTCCACAAAAGTTATGTAGCAGCCATTACAAATATGTGGCTCCCAGGAGCCAACTATAGCTCATAGATATTTTTGATTGTTTATTTTGACTTCAATAGTCCTAACAATGTATAAAATTTTTTCCAGTTAATAAAATTCTTAGTGTCCCCAATTGTGTTTACCTACATATTCACAATATGTGTGTTTCTGTCTCTCTGTCGCTGTTTCTCTCTGTCTCTGTCTCTGTCTCTGTCTCTGTCTCTCTCTCTCTCTCTCTCTCTCTCTCTCTCTCTCTCTCTCTCTCTCTCTCTCCCTCTCTCTCTCTCTCTCTTTCTCTCTCTCTGTATTTCTTTGTAGCATTACAGGTTATATTAATGTAGGCAAGCTCCAGCCTACAGACTGGGCTTCCCTGATATTTCTTATTCTATCTGAAGTATTTCCTTAAGGTTGACTAAATCTAATTCACATTGAATTATTCTCAAGTATTCTCTATTCACTAGTATTATGGGCTAATGTACTGTCTTTGGTACAAATAATAAAGCAGTTTCACCAAGAATATTTCATTCATGTTGATAATGTGAGGTAATATTGGCAATAAATGGTACATTGCCAATGATGATAAATACTGGGTAAAAAATAAATGAAGCAGAAGGAGGAGAAAAGTGGAATGGTGGCACTATTTTCAACAGTTGGTCAGGAAATACCTTCCCTGATGACATTCATCTTAGCAAGTACTTAGGTAAAGAGACAAAAATGAACCACATGGGAATTCGGGGGAAGAGTTCTCTCAAGCAAACAGGCCTCCTGAAAAACAACTCCATCTTTACAATGCTAAGAGCATTTGTCTCTAGCACATTCTTGATTTTCTTAGCTGAAGACAGAAAAAAATTTTAATGGTTTTCTACCTAAATTTGTCTGTATATTTTACACTTGCTTATACTACCACAAAAGTAGAAATAAAATTGATTATTTACAAACTCTATGTTTTTACTTACAACTTCATATATCATTTATCATTGAAGCAATAATAGAATTTTCTAACTACAGGAAAACATCTATTGGAAAAAAACATACATACAGAAAACACATCAAAATTCTGATATCCATTTTAAACAGCAATGACAGTCACCATTGGATGTTAGCCCAGAACAAGGAAATGTTTAAATCTATTATTTCCCTAGTATACTGTATTGTATATGAAAGAAGAGCAGGAGTTTAAACATTAGGAACCCTGGGTTCAGGTTCCATGTTGGTTAACAAGTAGCCTCTTTTGTGAGCCAATGATTTCTTACCAGCTTTCTTTTATTACTAAAATGTTTTAATCATAGTAAATGTTATAAAATGCATTGTACATATTATTGTTACTCTAGCTTACACATAGTATCCTCTCAATAAAATTGCAGCAAGGAAATTTCACTGACTTCTGTGTTCCAAAATGGGGCTGAAGGAAGGCATCTACTGTCATGGGAATCCTCAGGAGAAACCAGGAATCTCCATGTTATTTCTCTCTGACAGGCACACTACTAGGCTCCATGTGGTCATCATAAAAAAGGACCTGCCACCATAGAAAGACTGGGAAAACAAAACAAACAAAAAAAGACTGGGAAAACAAACAAAATCCCAAGGATGTTTGAAATTCTCTGGCAGCAGTGAATCCAGAAGTACCTGGCACTTAGAGACACTGGAACTTAGACTTTGCTAATATGACAATGGCTTGAATATAAGTTTTGTCGATGTTTATAGGATGCATGTGAAATACTTTCAGTATATCCCTTTTATTCTCTCAGAAGCAAAATCTCAGAAGCAATATTTTGAGAAGCAAAATACCACAACTTGAAATACGTTTTGTTGTAGGAAGTGAATTTTCAGGTAATATAATCAATTCAAGGTATCTGAAGGGAACATATTGTCCAATTATCAGGTGTTTTGATTCAATAAATCTTAGTTTTAAATATATTTTTCAAATAAAAGATAAAAAATGAAAAATAGTGTGTATTAGAACTGAAGTATCTACCCATGAACTTTCATAGAAAAAAAATTGTGATTCGAAAAAAAGAGGAAATTTTCTCTCAAATAATTGGTTTAATTACTTTTAAAAAATTCCATTCTGTTTGGCCAGGTGCCAGTGGCTCATGCCTGTAACCCTAGCTACTCAGGAGGCTGAGATCTGAGGATTTCGGTTCAAAGCCAGCCTGGGCAGGAAAGTCCGTGAGACTCTTATCTCCAATAAACCACTCAGAAAACCGGAAGTGGCACTGTAGCTCAAGTGATAGAGTGCTAGCCTTGAGCTGAAGAGCTGAGGCACAGTGCTCAGGCCCAGAGTTCAAGCCCCACGACCTACAAAAAAAAAAATTCGTTCTGTTTATTTTGAAATTTTGCCAGAAGACATATGATAGATGTGGTTCTATTCAAATTTAATAATGTCTAAATGAAATTAGTGTGCTATAAGTGCTGTATTTTTCCTATATTTATGACTTAATGACATTCAGATTCTGAACTGTAACAAACAGTCTGAGAATTTATGCAAACCAATTTTAAATTTAAATATTCAATAAGTTTTATTCTAAATGTATTATACATGGCCACCAGTTGTTTGACATTACATAAACAAAACCTATACAATACAAAATGCCATTTAAAATCATAGTATAAATGTGATGTAAAACATAGTAAATAATATTAACATCTATGCTCCATCTACCTCCATTTAAAATGGAAGAAAGAGAAATGTAAACCATGTCCTTCATTTACTTTCACAAGACTGCATAGCTTACTAATGGAAGTAAGTGCACATTTTGCTAATGCTTGCCAGTTAACTTGACAACCACTAATTAGAATAGTAGATTTTTAACTAATAGTGATACACTGATTAAGTTACATCTTATTCAAAGCTAAGAACAGTTATTTAGACTTTTCTAATAAGAATTTTAAACAAAACAGTTGCCAGTACTTAAGGATAGTCCTTATTAGTATTTTGACCAATGCTTGGTCTTTAAAGTGTTTAGCATTTTGTTATTCAATTCAGACATTTCATCCCTGATGCTTAATTCCATTAGAAACAATGTGGATGAGAAAGACAAAAATTCTCTATATTTATCCAGACAGCATTTTTATAAGGTTAAGTTTTATATCTAGTAAGCACTGCAGAAGATAAGCTAATTTTTTGAGGTGTGTACACTTAATTAAAGTTCATAGAGATTAGCATATTGAAAGGAAAAGAAATTACCATAGTTAGGATATGGTGGTACAATTGGCAGCCATGGAATTTGTAGCCACAACAAAAGATGGCAATGCACAAAGGTGAGAACAAAAATCACAGTGTTAGATTGCATGTACCACACCAGCCCTATTGCAACCAATTCTGTTTCTAGCCTGTCTCTGACCCACTGTTACCCTCAAATCCCACTCAGCCTTCATGCCGAGTTTTTTATTCTGCTGCTGTTTTCTCTCCACATAGTTTCTTTCCACACCAACATCCATGTTCCACTCATCAACCATTGCTTTAGAAAGCTTCAGGCTGGAAGGCCAGGCATGAAGTGCTGGCAGGTGGTGTAGCTGTTAGCCTGCCTTGTATATCACAGGAGATCTGATGTTATCAAATTCTGTTTCCCCCAAAGACTAAAGAGAGCAAGCCTTTGTGAGAATGCAGGAGGGGGATGAAAACACTTTGTCTCCTGAGCAGGCAGCCTTTGTCATATTACAAATGAAATCACTTTGGAAATTTAGAGAATTAATATCATAATGAAGACGGGAGTACCCATTAGGGTGGTCTAATGTTGCTCTGGAGAAATGTGATGGATGCCCAGTGGCTGCAAGCCCTTATTTGCAGAGAGTCACCTCTGCAGTTGCCACTATTAGGAAGATGTCTGAAGCAGAGGATCAGACACAACCATTGCAAGATGAGATAGTGTTTGACTGGTTTCCAGGGAACCGAAGGATACAAGCTTAGTTGTACCTGTCACTATGGCTCCCAGCATTTTTTCCCCTTAATGTCTTTTTTAGCTGTAGGAAGTTTCTCTTTAAAGATTCAGTGCTTTCCTAATGGTATAAAGTGAGTAATGGAGAGCACATAAAATGTTATATAGATTACAAATGAATCCATTCTATTTTAACACACCGTGTGCTAGTCCTAAAGAATGAGTTTATTTAGCTTCAGTTTTCTCTTGAAAATAAATTTAGCCAAACATTCTGAAATGAACATACCACTGTCATCTTCATGTTCATTTTGCTATGTAAAATAGCCCTGGTTTTCCGAGGTAATATCTGTGCCCACCTAAAACAGAATCTGTATTTGATGCTTTTATCCCAGGCTAACGCCTAATATACCATACCGCAGGAATGATTGTAAAATGTAAATGATCATGATTTCTGATTCTGCTTTCTCTCTTTCCACTGTATTGCTTTCCACTAAAAATGGTACACGTAATAGAAAAATGGGGTTTGAAAATGCTACATTAAATTGAGACGAGGTGAAATGAAAGGACAGTTTCGCAAACAAAATTCTCGAAGAATGAAGAGACTGTTTTATCTGAAATTAAAAGAGAAAATTCAGATTTTTATCCATTTCAAAATTAATCTATTGACTTGAAGATTTTAACTTACCCTGCTTGTATTTCTTATTCCTGTGTCTATTATCAAATAAATAATAACCATTCCCTGTAATATTTTTCTCTAATATCTGTCATTCTTCAAGACAAGTTTATACAATAGCTCATTCTCTTGATGAATCCAAATATGATGTTCTATTTGAGAATTGTTTAAAGATATGATCACCCAGATTATGTAAATCTGGATCAGTTATTAATAGAAACAACCTTGAAAATATCCCCAAGGCTTTTTTTCAGCATGAACAACAAAAATTATATTAAAAATTACTAATTGATCAAAGAACAAATTGGACCATGACAGAATTTCATGTGGTGATGATCCAGGCTCTTGCTGTTGAGCTGTTATTAATTTCCTAACCTCTTTTATGTGCAAGTCCTATAAGAATAGCCAGCCTAAAGTTCCAGTCAAATCTTTCTCACCTACAGTGACAAATTGGAAGCAGAGTTCACCAAAAAGCTTATTATTGATGTGCCTTTGGTCCATTTGGAAAGAGAAATAACTGATTTCATTTATAAAGCCAATCATTACCTAAGACAAAAACATTCTACTTATTCTCCAAGCACAAACTTACTAATCATCTACATGTACACTTCAAATATACAATTAGGTGTTTCCAGTTTTGCAGTTCAACTGGTACCTTATTGCCTTATTTCTATCACATGTCCAAGTTACTTTTCCCCAGCTAGATTTTAATCTCCCTAAGAGTAAGAGATACATATCTCCATAATCTCTAGCCCAATGTCAGGCATATAGTGTGGTATCCATGAATATATATGAAATGAAATGAAATTGATGCAACTGTTTGATATGACTACATGTAGAAAGAATCCCATGTGTGTAACAAAATATATATAGACCCTATTCTGTGTTGTTTTTTAAATTTTTTATTCTAAACTGATATTGTCACATTCTGATAATAAACTTATGTTCCCTACTGGAAATAAAAGAGTCCTACTGAAAGTAATGTACCCCACCTAGTATTTAGATCCTGGGAAGTACACGTGTGATCTTGGATAGAGAAGAATCCTAATGAAAACAATCACATTAAACATAGCTCTTCCTTGCTAGTGCTCAATAAGTGAGCAGCAGGCTCTCTGTGTCTGGCTTACAGAAAACAGGAGGTAGCAGTTTGCGAGGAGCAGCGTTTTAATGTGATTGGACTATAACAGACAATCTATTTACAGCATGCTCTGGGGAGCTTATAAACAAATGTTGAGTAATTTCAGCCAGCAGTAATTACCCTTGCAGCTGACAAGGATAGCATGAGACTTTCTCCTTCACCTTCAGCCCAGTCCAGAAGGCAGTGTACACAATGCCACTTCTAATTATTTCTGCATTTCTATGGCTAAAGACCAAAGTGTGTTATTAGAGAACGTTTTAGAAGCTTTTTAAAAGCTTATTTATTAGGACAATTAAAAGTCATCACTATGACAGCAAATAAAAGGTTCCATTCTCAGGAATACAGTATCAAATGAGCTTCTGCCCACTTACCTTTAAGGCACCATGGACTTATTTTCTGTTGCCTATTGTTAAGAGCTAAGACAAGAGATCAGTAATAAAAAAGAAATAGTATATGGAATGCATTTGGTTTAATTTTCAGATGTGCCTTTTGCTCTTTACAACTGCCAAGTAGTTTAGAGCAGAGAGCTGAAGTCACTTCTGAAAAGGCACCAAATTTTGAAGTGTATGTATATGTGTCTGTGTCTGTGTGTTCTGTTGTGTGATGACAGATGTTGATGGAGATGAAATGCATATGGTCATATTATTTCTCTTTTTCTACATATCATCAGAAATGCTGATTACCCTAGCTGCTTAAAGGCGTTATCAGGAGAGGTCACTCTTATTGCATGAGTTTGACATAAGGGAGATGTTAAAAATTCAAGGATCTAAAAATAAACCGTTGGCAGATAAGCTTCTAATGGAGTGCTGAAGGAGTAAAACAATTATGCAGAGCAATCACCCTGAGCATTTGTAATTAACAATCAAATTACTTCCCAGAAGTGTCCAACAAGAGAACTTTTGTTGAACATTTCTATACGTGCCAAACTACCCCAAAGTAATTGGGGAAATCAGTGAACTGTGCTGTGTGCCGGTTCTCAAACACCATGGCCAGTTTGGCGTTCACTGAGCTTCTGTTCGCCTCAGTGAGTTCAGTTCAGATATCTACTACAGGAATTGACAACAGATATTTAATCTCACAAAGTATAGTATTTACAATTTTGGATACATTACATTACATTCTGTCATGTTATATTTTATCACCAAAGGGGAAAATGTTGAATAACTTCCTATGACATGACAGGTCTCTCTCTCTCTCTCTCTCTCTCTCTCTCTCTCCCTCTCTCTCTCTCTCTCTCTCTGTACCATATACTAAGGAGGTCTAGATCTAAAGGAATGTTTTAGTTTGGAGCTCTAAAAGGATACAAACCCCTTCAAGGATCACAATTACCACTTCACAAATGTTTCCTGACAATAACCTTATGTTGACTTGCTTAGTAATGCCCAAACTTATTTAATATATGCATTTTTCCAGAAGCTTATATATAATCTTGATGTACAAAGGAACACCTAAAGCACATGTTCTGTAACATATAAAACAATATTATGCTGCAAATTAAACATATTGAAACACATCCTCACAAACACAGAGTTTAATGATACAGCATCAGATGTACATCTCCACACTTGCTCTGAACTCATTTTTGAAATGTGGTTGGCAGAAGGACAGTAACTTGTCCTTGTTCTTGAGACTGGCAGGTGTCACTTTGGCCAGTGTGGAATGTGAGTGACAGATATTTTAGAGCTGAAGAAATGAGAATGCAGAAATTTAAGAGTACCTCTGGGATTTCCCTGGTCATTTGTGGGCAGACAAGGGCAGGGTAGGCTGCTATGCTAACGCAGGACTGCTTGTTGTTGCCTCTGCTCTGAGCAGCTGCCGATTCACGGCATTTTAAATAATATTTCTATTAACAAGAGTGTGTTTCTGCTTTGATGGAAGCATATAGAAAGCTGCTCTTTAGGCTGTCTGCCCTGCACTAAACTGCTCTAATTGCTTTCCTGTGCTTTATTCAAAAATCTGGTAAATGCTGATTTCAGTAGAAAATTGCTTACAGATTTAGCAGTGTGCAACATACAGGTTTTGATCCACACTGATATATGCTGGAAGATTATTTGGCTCTTCTATTCAATGATGTCAAATTATTTTAGTTTTCTGGAAAAAATAAAATTTATGGAAAGATATTTAAGTGACAATAATAAAAATAATAAAGGGGAATACAGTGCAGAAGGAAAAGTAAGATCTTTTCTATCAGGACATAATTGGGAACTTATATTTTCCTGACTCAGAATACTTAAATGAAATGCAAAAAGAAAATAGCTCAAAAGTCTCAAATATATTTAAACTACATAATTTTTAGGTTTACCTTTCTCTGTTGGGTTAAAGAAGAATTTTTTAAAAATATAATTCCAGATACATTTGTATGCAAGTTTTAGGCTATTGAAGGATTATAGAAATATGCTTAAATTAGCACAAAGTTCATATTTTTGCAAAAATTCATAGAATTATGTTTAAAATGAAAAGATAAAAATTACTTTTTTGTCAAGTGCAATTAAAACAATGAATGTGCCTAATTTTTCATACATCTTACATTGAACCATTGCAAAAATCTTGTTCCAACTGAGTCATCTCCTATATTTACATATTATAAACATAGCAATGAAATTGTCTTATAATAATTACCTTTGTCCTTTATCTATATAAAACTTGAGTTCACTCAAGCTAAATGTTTGGAAGCAGACAAACTTTTAAAAAACAAAGGTCCCTAGTGTGATTGCTTATAAGACTGATTATGATACACAAGCAGTATGAATAGCAGGCTTCAGTTACAAGGATAGTTATCTGCCTTCATTTTTCATTAATTTCCTCCAAACCACTGCCAAAATATTACCTTGCAAAATGAAAATGAAAACCATATGTTGATTAGAGAAACATGTGATGTCAAAGCACATTTCAACGTTCATTGAATGAGCTAACATTAAAAAGCTCTCCACAGAGAAAGAAGATACATTGATTCAAACTGATATTAGAATATGTTGTTTAATATCATTTGCCAAATGTTGTATATATTTTAAAATTATTACTTATGTGAAATAAATTGAAGCGTGCAATTTCAAATCAAACAAACAGCATGATTTGAAATTACATCTTTAATGCTAGGATCAGGAGTAAGATCTTTCCTCTGAATGGAGTAAACTTCTCCATTAAAAATAAAACAACCAATAACATGCTGAAAAACATACAGTCACAATTATGTTCTTCCCTACTTAGTAATAAATTGTTCTCCTTTGGAAATCAAATATTTTCTTAACCACTGCATTTCTTTAATTAAATTGCATTCTTTATAATGATCAAATATAATTAGTAGAAACACAAGTATTTAATGAAAACAAACTGCTACTCCCAAACCTTTCCTACAGTTTGTTTAAATCCCACAGATGCTTTGAAGAATACTGAATCTCCATCACAAGTACAAATCACATCCTCCTCTCTCCACTCTGCTTACCCCTATCTGCCAGGATAATTTAAAACAATAAAAACAATGACAAAACCTTCTGTGATTCCACGGACTTTAGTTCACATTTAAATAAGCATGATTCTTCATCACCTCTAAAGAAGCCTAACACTTAACTGCTCAAATGTTTTATAGATTTGTTCTTCAAAAATCCCATTTGATAGAGCCATATAATACAGCATTACCCTGGTATCTTTGATTATTAGTAAGTGACCAAAATGAGAAAGAAAGTGCCCATACTGGACTCATTGACAGCTAGGTGATATAGCAAGTCTTCTGTAATTAATTATGAGTGAAAGGGGGTTTGGTTTTGCAGCCTCGTAAAAGTTTTCCCACATGGCTGAACCCTCGGTCAGGAGATGTTAGGCAACATTAACTGTCTGCACATTTCTGCAAGGCTCTAGAGAAACAGCTAGGCACTGGGGCTCCAATCCTGAGAACCTTGGGACATAAGACATCAGTGTCTACCTTTCATCTTAGCTGAGATTTGGAGTGGATTCAGACCACAGAGGCTCCTTAATTCTCACTAATTCATTTGCTTTCCTGATTTGCTTGGCTTGGGATAACCTGAGAATGATAATGAACCTGTGTGGGGAGCTCTTAGTCCCTTGCCTTTGAATGTGCTTGGCATGGATCGAGGGCTTTCTGTGAATCTTGCGAGAGGAAAAGAATCTTATTAGCACTGATCGCTAGTCATGAGGTTTCTTCTAAAAATTGCTCTTGTGTTTTAACTCTCACTTGCTTTCTCCAAAGGAAGGTGATAAGACAGAAGAAAAAGTTAGGTAATATATACAAATGATGATCATTTCTAGAAACTGGCATGTATAATCAAACCAAATCTAAGCAGCATCTAGCTTGTTCTTTGTGACGCAAAAGCAAGCTTGGTATTGCCCACTCCTTTCTGTAACTAATGCTAAGTTTTATATTTTATTTCTAGAACCAGAGAGGTAGAGAATTTTGAAAGAACATCAAAGCCTCATTTAAGAGTATCCTTTCTAAATTTACCCAAAAGTTGTCAAGTTCACAAACATTTCCTGTGCTTTTATTATCTTTTTTTCTTTTACAATTAGTATGTTATGGACATTTAACTCCTAGCTAGATAAGAATTTGTGCTAAAAATGAAAAAGCCAATAAATGAAGTGGGCCAAGTGGTATGTTTTAGTAAGGTAATAAAAAGGACAATTTGGTTCTACTGGTATAGCTGAAGGTGATCTTCCTTTATACTTTGAGGCAGAAACTATTGAGCGAATTATTCCCTTGTTGGTTTCAAGTGTGCTTTTGCATGTTCAATTGCATAGACTATTTTGCTCACATGCTCACTGATGTTACACACAGCAATTGTCATGAAATGGATGCACCAAAGGCAGAAGAGGCTGGACTCAAGAATTAGAAAGGGACTTTTATGGCAGGGCAAAGTGCTAACATATTTTTGTACATAACAAAAGGAATGTGACCTCTGATGTCATGTGGTTGTACCTCATTTGAGGACTCTTTTATTCAAGTTTTAAATCTTCTTTTATAATCTGAGTCACCAGATCACCTCATGACAACCATAGATGATGTTAGCAAATCTATCACATACGTGAGTATGTTCAAGCTTCTAAAGCATAAGCCATTGCCATATTTTCAGCATGTGCAATACCAAAACACCAAGAGAGGGAAGAGCCATAGGGCTCATCAGTCCACCCTCTAAGGATTTGAAGAAGACAAAACTGTGTGCCATAATAGCAAGGAGATTTGTCTAAGGTCAAATAACCAGTGATAGAGTTGAGAAAACTCAACATTTCAATCTCTAGTCCAAGTCTGTTTGACACAATGTGCAAAAAGTAGTAGAATTTTTATATAAGCTGATTTGACATTATAATGCATATGTTCAGGGGTTTAATGCTAATGTAAATCTTGCAGGAGATAATCTGTCCTAAAGTATACCACTGTTCCTCTTCATTGACTTCCATGGCCTGACACCTTAATTTTGTTTCAATTCTGACTCTTTTTTTTATTTCATCTCAGCTAGAGATCAAATTTTTACTCATTTCCTTTCTCTGTAATATCACACTATTTCTTTTACCTGCCCCCTCTCATAATAGGGGCTGATCTTATTTCTGGCCAGCACTGGGAAAATATTTGCTAGAATAACATTTATTTATAATTTAATTTTAATTCTATGAAATCATTTGTTTGTTGTAATTCTATATCATCTGTGGTTATAAAGATACGCAATTTGAGAAATATTTCTGAGAAATGTATAAAGGTTTTCATCAAAGAAAGGGGTCATTTCAAACCATTGTAGAATAGTGTTTAGGAGCTAACATGTATGAGCTTAAAATCCCTAACTTTGATATGGATTATGCGGTTCTTACCAACAAGTTATTTAACCTTCTTAAGTGTTCGTTATCTTTATTATTCTCTTTATAATATCTAAGGCTTATAAACTTATTTCCACAATATCTGACACAAATAGGCTCTTCATAAATTTAGCTATAATTATTATTATCAGTAACATTGCTATTATATTACTATAAATAAAAAAGGAAAAGATGGATGTGTGAAGCATTGTAAGGTTAAATATATCTGGATGAGCTAATCTGGTGACTGTCCTAAAGAAACAAGAAAATTCAAAAGTTAAAGGTTACTTCAAGCATTCCAATTTGAGAGACTAAAAGTCAGGACATTACTTGTCTCACCCCAAGGAGTGACTTTTGGAAGCAGGTTCCAATGAAGTGTCTTTGATAATTGTAGATTTATGTCAGGTGAGGGCAATAGAGAGCTTTTCTGGCAGACAACCTTGATGACCTGAAAAAATATGAAGATGATTACCAACCTTTTAGGGAAAACAGCAAGGCCAGTCTGAGCTAAGAAGAAAACCAGAACAGAATCCAGAATTGTTGTTGTGCCTGGAAAAAACAGTCAAGAGTAAATACTCAAGCTAGCCAGCACATTCAATGAGAAATAGGAGGAAATGTAGAGCTAGAGTAGAGTCCAATTAGATATGAGGGATCTGTTAGAAAATTATCCCTGATCCATTCTGAGGCAGCTATAAAGGACTTTCCAGTTGAAACCAGGTAGCTGGCACTGATCTTCTGAAAACCATGACGACTTTAGGCTATAATATGTATGACTATCATGTTTGTGGAAGCATCCACTAAAACAGCCCACAGAAAGATGAACAAAAAAATAGAATAGGAAATTTAGAAAACTACTCAAAAATACCCGGAAGCTCCCATCTAAAGAGACTAGTGTGCATTTCAGACTGTCAAATCCTGCGCATATGCATTATTATTCCTACTGTGAGATGAAGAAATTGAGATTACAAAAAACTGAAAAGTTTGTTCAAGACCGCAAGCTTATGGAACTAATTTTATCTGTGGGAAAGAAAGATGAATGGAGAGAGGAGAAGTATGCAAATACAATCATACTATTCAATGTGCATATGTGGAAATGGAACAAAGTTACTTGAGAGCAAAGATGAGGTTAGTAAAGATGGGAGAAAACAATGGAAGATATGACAATGATCGAAATGTATTATACTTATAAGATGTTGAAACATCTTTGTACACCTACTTAAAGATTTTTTTTAAACTTAGATCACATATCTCATAAACGAAAGAAACCAACAGAATTAGGATAGATATCTGATATCAAAATTCCTTCCATACAGCCCTGGATGCTGAAAATGAAACTGATGAAAACTTCATGAGTTTGTTGAGGAACACCTGACCCAATCACCCACCCCAAAAGGAAATAGGAAAGAGTCAAAGAAGTCAAGTAAGAGTTTAGTGCTATGGTGATTTCAGGAATTAGGACTGATAACACAAATTGGATCTAGCAATTAAGAAGATAAGAGTGACCCTGGAGTTGCTGTAAATTGATGAGGAAGGAAGTTGGAATCTGGATTAAGTATAGCATTGGTGAGGACATTGTGGCTGGAAATGTAAATCTTCCTTTGGAACAGTTGTCAGTGGAAGAGTAGGAAACTATGTTGCCATCAGTTAATGACGATGGAGTTACTAGAAATCAATCTATAACTTGAAGAAAATGTTACAATGCACAGTTAAGGTAAGACAGAAAGAAAAAATAACTAAAATTTTAGAGATTTTTTTTTCCCAAGTGATAAGAAAAAAAATGTAAAGATCCATGGAAGTGCAAGTGTGACAGACAATGAGAAAACTAGATTGAATGTCTTTAACCAGACATGTAGGAGACAAACTATATGTTGTAAATGGTAAATGATTATAAATGATAAGTTGAACCTGGGATCTTAAGTATTTAGTAAAGTAAAAAGGGGAAAGAATAAAAGGAGGTGGGATGTGAGGAAGGGAAGGGAAAGGAAGGGAAGGGAAGAGAAGTAGAAAATCTGAAAGTATATCTTGCTCTGTGAAACAATAAAAAAGATACCTTGGCAGAAATCCTTGAATGATGGGATGAATATCCAAATGTTGTTTGTCTACTCATTCATTACTTAAAGTTGGATTTTTTTAATGTATAAGGATGAACTTAAGGTATTTGTAGAAAATATTCACCCAGCATATCACATCTGGAATAAGGGGTGATATAAAATCTTTTTTTTTTTCACAGAAAATGAAGAATGCATGAACCTAAAGAGCTGGTGAAATGACTTCAGTGGCTAACTTGGGTTAGGAAAAGGTTAGACATTTGTTTCACTTGTCCTTTGCCAGATTGTCCTTGTTTCTACCAGATTTCAGAGAACTACTCAAAAAGAATATCAGATCACCTGGTTACTAACCATTTATGTCCCTTTGTTTCTGGACTAATTTAGCAAGTTAGATTTGAATTTGCTTGATGACTGTTCTTTACATGGATCTGTGTGTGTTCTGTTGAGCTCAAGGAAATAAAGTTCTAGATGAGAAATCAGAAAAAAATAATCTTATTAAATGAATCTGAAGTAGTGGATAACTCCTGTGTGTGTTGCAAATTGATGGGTCAAGGTTGTCATGAATTGACCTTCCTAGGTTTATCATAGTTCCCTCAAGAGATGAGTCCTACTACAGCCTCTGTGAAAGACACTCTGATTGAATAAGCAACATAAAGCTAGCTTTACATCCAAAGGTGAACAATTAGTAACTCTGAGAGTATCTTTTGCCACTATTAGCAGGGAAAATGTCCTCAAACACAACACAGGAAACTTTTCTTTGTGCCTAAACTATACTGCTAAATCACAAACCTAGCAAGAACTCTAAACATATTAGGGGGACAGTGAAGATTTCCGGGACTCATATTTAGGTCAACCAAAATAGTAGACTTATTAATTCCCTTCAGTGACAGGAAAACCTAGATAATGTATAAGCTTAACCCTTGAAAAGATGACATGGAGGCAGGCAACTCTTTCCTTTTGTATCTTTAAAATATATATAAAATAAACTTCCTTTTATTGGCCAAGTATTATCTAACAACTCAGTCAACATTCAAAGTACATACTTGAACAAGATAAGTGGGAGGGTGGGATACTTTTATCAACCTATAAACCTGGTTTGTTTGAATTTTGAATTTCAATTACAATTTTTAAAAATGTCTAGTACTCATGCCATTTGTTGAAGGCAATTTGGCTTGGAAAGGTTTGATTATCCTGAAATTTTAAAGACATCCATGAATTCAGGGGTTTTACAACACACCACCTAAAGCTCATATTGATTTAGGAAATGTCCACATGACAGTAAAACAACGAATCAATTCAGTGGAAAAAAATCAATTGATTCAATAAAAACATCAAACAGGCTGTTTGCTGTCATGAAGATCAAACTATTGTTTGACAGAACTTTTACTTTTTAATCAATTGTATTGATGTCCGTAAACACTGTCTTAAGTTGACTAGGCTGTGTTCATTATACAAAAGAGAACCAACTTAGTAATCATTAAATAATTTCAGCAAGAAAGGTCATAGGAAAACCTAAATGTTAAGTCAGGTTTTGGACTTCCACTTTGCAACTCTTCCCATGTCTAATTTCTCTTATTTGCTTATTTATTATAGAAATTCCTTTTGTAATATGGTATCATTTATTATGCAACAAGCTTAAACCTCAGGTAAAATTACCATTGTACTTAATGAAATATTGTGTTTACCCTTAAAAGAAAGGTAATTTATTTCAGCCTTCTTTTCTTTATATGCATCACTGATCTTTCTGAAATTTGTAACATATCCATCATTATCTAACTGCCCACTGTTTTCAGAAGAGGTATTGCTTTAAGCTCATTATTTCTCTCTTTGGATTGGAGAATCTGCAGTTTCTTTTTACAACACACAGCAGCCAGCATGGTAAATGTGTACAGATGAATGATCGGGTTTGTCCTTCAGAGTTCCTTTGTACCCAGCTTTGCTTGTAATGAGCAGCAAATGCATACACATGGGCCTTAAAACTATGCAGTGAGAAGTGTAGGGAAGAAAATACCAAAATAAAGATCACATGTGTAAATAAATCACATAGTTCCACAGAGCTTCCCACTCACTGAAGAGTTGAAGATTCTTATGACTCACCTACAATTAGTTTGTATGAAACTTTCTTTAAATGAAGTACAGTTGATTGGCCGGTGCCTGTCAAGAAGACTTGTATGAGCTCCACTTTGAGAGCATGCAAATCAAATATGAGAGTGAATGATGAAAGCAGTAACATGTAGACTATGAGGAACATAGGTCAGAACTCATGAATTCTCTTAGTTTAAAGGGCTGTGCAGTCATATCCACAAGGCATTGAGTTACAGTCAGAGGGAAAGGCTATATGTCCCATCTCTTTCTCTAGGTCATTATTTGACAACCCAAGTTTAACAGGTACAGACACATTGGAGTTGCAGAATGCAATTTGCAGAATTTTAAAGATTGGATAGTACTTAGAAATATTGAAAATGTAACATTTACCATCTGCACTGATTGGAGGTCTATTTTGTGATATGAGATAATAATGAGGAGTGTATCTGCAAATAATTGCTAGCTAACCAAAATAAATCTTTTTCTTTTCCTGCCCTCTCTTTTTCTTTTCACATAGGTCAAAGCAAATATACCTTACACTCCACTATGATCAGACCTGGTCTTGTGCATTTATGTACTGTTAGTGTTTTGTTAAAGCAAAGAAAAGCCAAGAGGATTAGTTATCTCAGCTGTAAATATCTGAGTTACAGAAACACAGCTGGAAAGTCGTGGTTTCCACCCACTCTACCGTCTTTCCCATGGTTAAAATCAGCATGGCTCTGTTGAAAACTAAAAGACAAAGATGTATTGTCACTGACTCCTGCCATGCTAGCATTCAACTATGTCACCTTCAGCTAGTTATCTACAGTCATTTTGGATCTTAAGGTATTGATGACAATTCTTTATGCTCACATGAGTAGATGGAAAATCATTGTGATCATGAGAAATACAAATCTTTACCCTATGATTTTAGTCATACTAGTAAGAAATTTAACATACAAAACAAAGTCATTATTACACCCTAGGTCATGGGAGAGTTAAGTTTCATGGAGGAAAAATCAGAAAATAACTATTTTTAAGCTCCCAGCAGGAGCATATACTGCTGCTACTAATGGTTATATATTTCTCAGAATTGAAAGTTAGAAGCTGTTCTAATATTTTAGATTTTGTCACAATATATCATTCTATTTTAAAAATAGATCAGTGGAAGATGCTCTTCCTTTGAAGATATTTCTGTACTGCTTTATACGCAAATTTTTTTGAGGATCCTATTTATCCTCTGACCAATTCTTTTTAAGTTTAAAAGCAAAGATTGTCCCAATTTTCTGGGATTTCTATGAAAGAAGAACAAACTGTAGTAGCTCAGCCACTTTATGTCATTTTTCTATAAAATTAAAAGCCCACAGACCAACTAAAGGTTCTGATTGTAGAGAAAAATATTCACTGAAAAATCATTTCATTTAAAAGCTTCATAAAGCAATAAGAAGTTGATCTGTTGAAAAACATACATACATGTGTATATGTACCTAGGAATTATTAAGAGGATATCTATTTCCTCCATTTTTAGTTAAATTTTTATTGGAAATAGTTATGGATTCACATTCTTGTACATTTGTAAGAAAGAAATCCTCTCCTATATTCTTTGCTTAGTTATCCCTAGTGGCAATATTTTATCAAACTGTTGCATGTAGTTTTATAACTACCAAGTTGACAATTATGTAATCTACCTGTCTTATCACACATATTCGTGTCTGACTTAAACTCAGGTCTGCATCATTTGGTGTTATAAAATGTCAATAACCCAATAATAGAATCATTCTATTAAACTTATCCAAAGGAGGTATGTACTATTTTGGTGTCTGTCCAGAAGCAATTCCTTGGATGTAGGGGAAATAGTTGTTAATATGCTTGAGCACTTTTGATTTCAAAAACTGACTCACTTGGAGAATGATGGCCTCAGAGTCTAAGACTAGGGTAGATGTTAGACAAGAAGGAATAAAACCTGCCAAACATCATGGCCTACATCTTCCCCCACCCCAAGAAACTGGATGCTTTGAACAACACTAAAAATATTATGAGACAGATCTTTAAGTTCACTCCTCTGTGTAGCAATGGGTTGATTTTTGTCATTATTTTTATTGAATGCCCTCTGGTCATAGTTCTATGTGAGTGGGGGAAAAAACTCCACTGTTTTATGGACAGAGATATCAGGACTGAAAATCCTGGATCCTTGGTTGAATTCTCTTATAGACTTCCTGAATATGGTTCCCAAATGGCAATTTTTATTTTCTCTTTTTTTTCTTTATACCTGTGTGCTAAAAGAAAGAAAAACCTGTGAAGTGTAATGAAACAAAGTATTACTACAGTAAAATGGAAAAGAAACTATTCAGTTAATTCTTTTTCATTTTTTTGGAGAATATCTTGTGCTTAGACATAAAGAGTAGTATAATCTAACACTGGAATATTTACTACATGTTGTGTACCAGACTTAGCCTGAATGTATCCAATTCTTAACCTACCTTGTTTAACTACTACTATACCTCAAAAAAAATCTGAGTTACAGTCTATTTTCCCTATGTCACAGAGAAGAAAATACTAAGGCTTATAAAATTTATTTTATTCAAATCCATAGATTTGGTAATAGGGAGTCTAAATCTCAAATTACTGTTTTGTTTTTATTGTCTTGTTCTTTTAAAATCATGTGTGAATCCATGTGTTGCTCTAATCTGATACATTTTGTTTCCTCATTCTCTTTAACTCATATGGTCTCTTCTACAGTGAATTAAAGAAAAATAAAGGCTGGGAAGGTGGCTCAGTGGTAGAGTGCTTGCCTTGTATGCATGAGGCCCTGGGTTCAATTCCTCAACACCACATTAACAGAAAAAGCAGGAAGGGGTGCTGTGGCTCAAGTGGTAGAGAGCTAGCCTTAAGCTGAAGAGCTGAGGGACAGCGCCCAGGCCCTGAGTTCAGGCCCTATGACAGACAAAAATAAATAAATAAATAAAATAAGTTCCAGGACCTGTGATCCTGTTCTGTAGCCAATTATTGAGATTTCCTTGAATTCTGTGTTGCTACAGAGGAATTTGTGAAGGCTAATACTATGCAAAGTGCATTGCCTAGCCACCATGCTCCATTCTTACCCAAAAAAGGAAGATAATACTAGGAATAAAATACAAAATGATGTCTCTCATGAGGAACACAGAGCCACCATTTTGAAGTAAAGTTCCAATGCCAGTTAAAAGAAAGAAAGAAAAAAAAATAGTGATGTTAAGTCATTTACAGAGTACCTGATAACTGTCAGGAAATCTATCAAGAGCAAAGTATAGTTTAAAAAAAAAAAACAGGAAAAGACCAGAGGGGAACAGAACAGTAGACACATACACATCCCATACTTTAATCCAGAAGCACTGAATTTATGAGTCCTCAGAGGCCTTTTAAAAGCTAGAAGAAGAATCCGGCTGGTAGTCTTCAGAGGATACTGTGAAGAGAACAAAGCCCTGATAGCATCAAATCATGGGACCTCATCCCCTAAGAGCTGGTAATAAATCTCAGGAGGGACACCCATAGTACCAAATGGATCTCTTGTGGCACATACATGAAAATACCTTCATTCCTTAAGCCATCAAAACTCCTGCCTAAAGAGCCTTCATTATGAAAGAAGGTAAGAACACTTCTGTCAGACTCATGGACTGGCTGCCTGCAGCCTACATTACTGAGAGTAAGGAGTCCACGCAGCATGAGATGTTTGATGAGTAACTCAGCAGCAAACTGAACCTCATGGCCAGAGCCTGCTGCTGTGCACGCCCCATCGTACAGAGAGACAGATGGAGGTGATGAGCTGAGGATGGCTTCCAGTGCAGATGGGGTGCTGGAAAGGTGGCTTGTTAATAACACTGCTGCTCCAAGCAACTTCTTGTCAGCAGTCAAAGTTTCAGGATCATGGACTTGTGGCTTCTTGAAAATTGCTGCAGGACTGACATAATTCCTAGTGTAATTCCTGGTGTAGTTCCAATAAAAAATAAGAAAAGTCATAGCACTCCAAAGGGCTAGGCTAAGGCCAATGGTGAGAAGTGACTGACATCTGATGAAATTTTACATCTAGTCTGCCCGTATTTATACTCTTCCAAAAGTCAAATTCCTGAGGTTGATATCCATGTGAAACATATATTTTTTTTTAGTTTCCAGCGGAATAAAAGAATTTAAAGTCACTTTCTTTTGGAGATCTTTTTTTTATTAATAAGATTTCTTTTATTGTGAAAATACCGTACAGAGGAGTTATAATTACACAAGCAAGGTAATGAATACATTTCTTATCGAGCATTGCTGCCTCCTCCTTTGTTTCCCCTTCCCATCCCTGCCCTCTCATCCTCCCCACATAAGGTCTTGTACATCTCATTGTTGCAATGGGTCCACCTGTATCCCTATTTAAACACTTTGTTTTTTCCCTTCCCCTCCCCAAATCATACCAACATTAAATACAGTGAAAACAGGGGTTATACCATAGGGGAGGGGCATACAAAGCAACAAAGAAATCATCTTATAAATATGTTAGAAACAATTGCAAGAAAGAAAAAACATTTGAATAGTTATCTTGGGGTTCATTTCACCTAACATCAACTTATCTAACCTTTTCTGTTTGTCTCAGACATATACTAGTTATTGCAAATAAGGGAAACCATGGGACCTATGTTTCTTTGGGCCTGGCTTACTTCGCTTAATATAATTTTTTCCAAGTCTTTCCATTTCCTAACAAATGGGGCAATGCCATTCTTTCTGATGGAGGCATAGAATTCCATTGTGTATATATACCACATTTTCTTGATCCATTCATCTACTGAGGGACATCTGGGTTGGTTCCATATCCTAGCTATGGTAAATAAGGCTGCAATAAACATAGTTGTGCTGGTAGCTTTAGTATGGCCTTGTCCTAAGAAAATTTTCCAATGATGATGCTACTTTTTTTAGATGAGAACAAGCAAGCATATAGCTTTTGGCAGAAGTTCATTTTTTAGATGAACTATTAGTTTAAAGTACTGAGATTTCTACACAAGATTATGTGATCTTTACTAAAAATACAATTAATGAAAAACCAAATAGGAAAATTAATTTGAGTCATGTTGGAATTTGACAATGTAATTACACACTAGCTTTTCCCCCTCACATTGTCACAGATTATACCTTTGAAAATGATATTCTGTCCTTTCACAAAATATGAATTATAATAAACATTATAAATTTTTTAGGATAAGCTATTGCGAACCTATGTCTTACTAAAACTGTACTTACCAAAAAAGGTGAGAAATGACAATGAGTATGTAATAATTTGCAACTGTCTCATTGAGCTTACATACATCATCAAAGCTTAGAATATCTAGAATTGTTTTTATGACAGGAACTTCCGTTTTATACAGTGTTTATGTATGAACCTTTACCTTTGTGAAGCCTGCCCCAGCCCAGAAAAGGTTACCTTCAGGAAACTTAGAAGAATGTGGTAAAAAGCTACCCTGTTTTGTTGCTCTAAGCTTATCCTTTTTCACCTGTTTTCCCTACATTAAAATCAATACACATCAATACACAGTGATTCTAAAGATCCGAATTCTTGTTCCTCTTTGATCAGATGTTACATGCATGCTCTCAAATTTGGATTTTCAAGCTCCAGGAGTTCATCTTATCATCTGTAATCTTGAGAGCAAAGTGGAAGTGTGGTTCAAGTGTTATAGTGCCAACCTTAAATTAAAAAAACCCAAGGGACTGCATGAGGCTTAGAGTTCAAGTCCCAGTACTGGCACAAAAACAAGAATAAAGTCTTGAGATCATAAGAAGGATCAAGTGAAATAATAAGATTTACTTTTCCTTGATATCTCTAAAGCACAATGTATATATAGACTGTTGATTACAAATAATAATAAGATTTAGCATTAAGTCATTTTACCTCTAAAATTTATATGTATAAATTTGCACAATCATGTTAATATTATTCAATAGTAAAAACGGGATCATTTCATATGATTTTTTTAGGAGTGATTCCAGTCTTAATAAAGTAATATTAGATAAGGTGCCAGTGTCTCATGCCTATAATCCTAGCTACTCAGGATGCTGAGATTGAAACCAACTGGGGAAGGAAAGTCTCTCAAACTTTCATCTCCAATTAACCAGAACAAAACAAAAGAAAAAAAAAAATGCTGGAGGTAGAGCTGTAGCTCCAGCGGTAGAGCATTAACTTGGAGTGAAAAAGCTAAGGGGCAGTGCCAGGCCCTGAGTTCATGCCCTCATCCCAGCACAAAAAATTTAAAAAACAATTTAAAAAAGCAAAGTAATATTGGCTGACTACTTCATATGTAGCAGGTAAGCAAGTAATACATAGAAGAGACAATGTGATAAACCTATGAGATATTATCATTGTTCTCATTTAACAGCTTAAAATGCCAAGTTTTGAGGAGGTAATGTGCTTGTTCAAATCTATTTAACTACCAAGTGTTTTCAAGAAATATCTATGACTGGAGGCACAACCAGAAAAACATATTCTGAATATGTAAGATTAGCTTACAAATGGTGACAAATAAAATAGTAATAGGATTACAGGGGGAGCATACAGTTTTACAATGAATATCCTGTGACTTACTTTGAGATGAGATAGAAGAGAGAAGCATGATTTCCATCCCAAACTTTTGTTAATAATTCATACGTGTAGATAGTTACAATTCAGTTGAGCACTGGTGGCTCATGCCCATAATTATGACCACTCAAGAGGCTAAGATCTAGATGATTGTGGGTTTGAAGCCAATAAGGGAAGAAAAGTCTATGGTACTCCATCTCTAAAAATAAACAGCTAAAAGCAAGACTAGAGGTGTGGTATAGTCCCAACAGAGTAAGCCAAATTAAAATTAATGTGTGTACACAACACTGCCCACCCATCCCACTCCTAGGAGCTAAATAGGAATGCCAAAGGGGGAAAAGCCCTCTATCAAGTAGCATCATGTCCTATGCTAGGGAATTTGCTAAGAATGCGTGGAGACAAGCCTGAGGGATCTACGTGGTAAGCTCCAGAAGCACAGGGCTTATAAGCAAATGCTACAAAAAGGAGGAAAAAGACCTAAGTAAACATAACCTGCTAGGGCACTTTATCAAGCTGTAAGACAAATAGACTTCTTTTTTTCAAAAAAAGAAAGCACGGTAGCATATTTTTCTCTTTCACTTAATCTCTGATTGCCTTTCTGGTGGTGGGGGAAGGGTGGGAGGAGAAGTGGGAGCCAAGTGATGGGAGGAAGCAGCCGGAGTCTGTCTCTCAAACATTGCCGCTGCTAATTTTCTCCCTGCTGCCATCCCTGCCATTCACTGCAATCCTAGGACCAGGAGCAAGTGTTAAGAAGAAAAAGGAGAGCTAGAAGAGGAGGAGAAAGGGAAAAGGAAAAAACTTCAGTTGTGTTTGGCAGAGCAGGAAGCAGGCACTGTGGCTGTGAGAGCAGAATTCTAATACATTGCTAAAGATTCCCAAATCAGCCACGCTTCCATTCAATGTCAGTCAGTGTTGAGGGTGGGATGCATGTATGGTGTCTGACTAGTATCTATCATCAGTGTTTATACATCATTAATATTTTTCTTAAGATCTTTGGGGCTTATTTTTCTCCATTTTTAAGCATTTCATCCGAGACACATATCTATAAACATGCAGTAATAGGTATATACACACACACTGACACACACATTAGATGATAAATGAATCAGATAAATCTATTTATAAATAGTTATCGATTTGTTGCTCTCTCCAGTGTTGCCACTTCACACAGTGGACCCAAATGATCTATTTTATTTCTGGACCTTTGGGTTAGCTGAAAGATGACTAAAACCATGTATTATTAGAAGGTAGCCTATTAGGTCTTTGCCCTAAGGACACAGAAGAATAGGAAAGGAAGACCCGGGTGAGCTAGAATCATCCTCTTCGTTGGGTATAGGACATTCCTGGTTCATTTGCAAGGTTTATTTCTAGGATAAATCACTGCACAGGAGTCTGCACTATGGAAGAACAGCCCAGCAGGTAACACGCACAGCCAAAGTAAGCTGCCAGCTTGTTGACAGCCAGTGTGGTGGATTTCATACTCTATAGGGATGTCAGCTACCAGGGAGTTCAAACAGAAGCCCTGGTGCAGACAAACTCCAAGACAGTAATTTTGCCTGTCAGGAATGCTACACCAGATGGATTTAGCAATGGCCTGACATGTCCAGGCTCTAAAGGAGATTTTGAAAGGATAGGAAAATCACCCCCATATTCCTTTTTCTAACTGTTTCCAGCTATTTCTACCTCTCCCCACCACACATACCCAGAAATCGCAGCTTTAAAATCAGGAAGGTCTGAGCAGCAGAAGAAAGGGTCACCAGAAGAGAAATTTCCATGTAGTGGGGTCAGCCTTTATACCTGCAGCTTTACTCACTTCAAGTTAGCTGATTTCATTTGGAACTGAAATCCCCTGCCTGTCCGAATGCTCACAATGACAAGCGAATCCACTCTCGCCTAACTTAGCCATATATCCACTGTGGAGTTTTATATAGAACAAGACTTTTTGGAAACTACTTTTCTCTAAAAGGGTTAAAAACGAACAAGAAAAGTTCTCTATATAAGAATAAAGATGTTCCCATGGTTTCCCTTATTTGCAATAACTAGTATATGTCTGAGTCAAGCAGAAAAGGTCAGATAAGTTGATGTTAGGGAAATGAACCCTAAGATATGTCTTCAAATGTTTTTTTTTTCTTTCATGCGATTGTTTCTAACATATTTATAAGATTATTTCTATGTTGCTTTGTATGTCCCTCCCCCACGGTATAACCCCTGCTTTCACTGTATTTGATGTTGGTATAATTTGTGGAGGAGAAGGGGAAAAACAAATCGTTTAAATAGGGATACAGGTGGACCCATTGCAACAATGAGATGTACAAGTCCTTATGTCAAAAACGAACTTTACAACTTTGGTGAGGGCGGGGAAGGGGGAGGATGGGAAGGGATGGGAAGGGGAAACAAAGGAGGAGGCTACAATGCTTGATAAGAAATGTACTCATTATCTTGCCCATGTAATTGTAACCCCTCTGTACAGTATTTTCACAATAAAAAAACAATAAAGATGTCTGCCCTACACAAAAACTTATGTTCACTCCCAAAATATGCTAAATGTCCTTAGCCTTTCTCAGTGCCTTGATCTTATTTCAATGGAAAAAGAGAGAGAGGGAGAAAGGAATGGGATAGGGGAGACAGAGGAGGAAGAGAGAGAGTGACTTTAAAGTGTTTGATGATCAATAAAAAACAGTTACTAATCAAAGTGTAATGATAGATCCATCCCAAAAGTTTCTATTAGTTCGAAGTTCCTACTTCACATTGCTTAGCAAATAATGCTTTCCTAAACAATATTAAGTTGGATTTTTCTTCACACCTGGCAGAATGCTTGCCTTAAACTATTTATGTGGACTGTTTGCCTGAAACAAATCAACCAACCTCTGGAAACATGATTCCTCTATTTAAACATTTTAGATACTTTTCTAAAAGAGAAACTACAATTTTGTGTCTACAAGGCATCACAAATATGTTCTTAAACATCTTTTGTAGATTTCAGGTAGAGAGAAAAATAATTATGAAATAGGTGACATTGATCAAGATACATTGTACTCATAATGTGATACATTGAATTGATTCCTTTTTTACAACTACTTGAAGATAGCACAAATAAATTTAAAAATGTAAACAAAGTAGATAGAATATAGATATTGGTAGAAGTTTAAATAACTAGATCCAATGGTAAATATTCTCATTTCTTACTTTTATGTGCCATTAGTGAATAAAGTTTTTTGTATTTGAATCAGTGAGCAAATAATGAAGGTGTTACAATTCTACATAGTAACGCTACTTCAGAATAGAGTTGTAATCTTGATCCTTTCTAAGGGGCCAGCATCTGGAACAACCTATTACTGAACTCCCCACCCCCATCCAATCTCTACATTTTCATTTAAGAACACTTAATAAATATGTTATTTATAGGTTCTATAAAATACCTTATTATGACTTTGGAATGTGTTGCACGTGTGTGCCTTAGCAAAGTATTGGAATTTTAAAGTTCTCTTTTTATTTGCCTTGGGTTGGTTGTTTTATTCCTGTATCCCATAATAATACAAGTACTTGTATAAATAAAATGCTTAATAAAGTACATGCTAATCCATATCAAAGGCCCACTACAGGTTAGCCTTTTGTGACAGGATGCAATTCATTGGTTTCAAATTCTGTTTCTTTTATTATGAACTGGTCTTTATCACTTCACTATTTGAGCTTAAGCAAGTCACATAGTCTGTCTACAGTTATTGTATTTTTTGTAGTTTTGCTGTGAGCTAATGCACACCAAGCAATTAGCACAGCTCTTGCCATTTAATCCCAACCTAAGAAATAAATACAATGATCTCCAATTGCCTTTGTCTGCTCTTCTGATGTCAACATTCTATTGCGGTGAATCCTGGATTCCTTCTGACTTTGTGCTCATCTAGTCTACTTCTGTACATTTTTTACTTCCTCCTTTGGCTCTAAATGTATACATTCCCTAAACCTGAGGAATTCACAAAATTCCATTTACAATATGTTCTACACTTAGACTTCATTTACTCTCAAGTGTTTGTATTTCAGAGAAATATAGAGCCATCGCTTTAATGAACACTGATACAAAACTACTCAATAAAATTCTGGCCAACCGACCACAGCATCTAATCAAAAAAGTCATACATTATGATCAAACAGGATTCATTCCAAGGATGCAAAGCTGGTTCACTACACGCTAGTCAATTAATGCAATTCAACACATCAATAGGAGCAGGGACAAGAGCCACACGATCATCTCAAGATATGCAGAAAAAGCATTCAACGAGATCCAACACCCCTTTATAATTAAAGCTCTGGAGAAACTAGGAATTCATGGAATGCTCCTCAATATAATAAAGGCCATATATGACAAACCTATGGCCAGCATTATACTTAATGGTAAAGGGTTAAAGCCATTTACTCTAAAATCAGGAATGAGACAAGGATGTCCACTCTCTCCACTCTTCTTCAATATTGTATTGGAATTCCTAGCCAGAGCAATAAGGCAAGAGACAAACATAAAAGGGATCCAAATAGGGAAAGAAGAAGTGAAGCTCTCCCTCTTTGCAGATGGCATGGTTCTGCACTTAAAGAATCCCATAGACTCCTGATCCAAAACTTTGGCAAAGTAGCAGGGTATAAAATTAACTCATAAAAATTGGTAGCTTCTCTGTACGCCAGTAATAAGAAGAGCAAGGCTGAAATTTTAAAAAGCAACTCTTTTTGTAATAGCCTCTAAAAAACAGAAATACCTAGGAATAAACTTAACCAAAGAGGTCAAGAACCTCTATGGTGAAAACTTAAAAAAGGAAATTGAAGGCTATCTAAGAAAGTGTAAAAACCTCTTATCCTCCTGGATTGGGAGAATTAACATTGTGAAAATGTCAATACTGCCCAAAGTTATCTACAAATTCAATGCAATACCTATTAATATCCCAACAACACTCTTTTTTTGGGGGGGAGGAGGTCTGGTCGTGGGGCCTGAACTCTGGGCCTGGGCGCTGTTCCTCAGCTCTTCGGCTTAAGGCTAGCGCTCTACCACTTGAGCCACAGCGCCACTTGTGGCTTTTTTCATTTTGCTTGTGTGGTGCTGAGGAATTGAACCCAGGGCTCATGCATGCAAGGCAAGCACTCTACCTCTGAGCCACCTTCCCATCCTCCAACAACATTCTTTAATGAACTAGAAGAAGCAATCCAAAAATTCATATGGGAAAATAGAAGACCCTGAATACCAAAAACAATCCTCAGCAGGAAGAACAGTGCTAGAGGAATATCTATACCAAACTTCAAACTTTATTATAAAGCTGTAGTTATAAAAACAGCTTGGTACTGGCACATGAACAGGCCTGAGGATCTATGGAATAGAATTGAAGGCATAGACATGATCCCACAGACCTATCGCTGCGGAATCTTGGGAGCCAAAATTATCAGATGGAAGAAAGACAGCCTTTTCAAATGCTAGTAGAATTGGCTATACACATGTAGAAAATTGAAGCTAGATCCTTATATATCACTCTGTACCAGAATCAACTCCAAATGGATCAAAGACCCCAAGGTAAGAGTAGATACCCTGAAAACATTACAAGAAGGGATAGAAGATATGCTAGGGCTTCTAAGCAGTGCAGGTGGAAACTTCCTAAATAAAGATCCAGAAACACAACAAATCAAAGAAAGAGTGGATAACATTAAGAAAGAGTGGGATCACATTAAATTGCAGCTTCTGCATGGCAAAGGACATACTAGCAACATAAATCGAAAGCCCACAGATTGGGAGATCTTCACTAGCTATACAACAGACAAGGGTCTCATATCAAAAATATACCTAGAGGGGGCTGAGAAGGTGACTCAGTGGTAGAGCACTTGCCTTGCATGCCTGAGGCCCTGGGTTTGATTCCTCAGCACGACATAAGCAAAAAGAAAAAAGCCGGAAGTGGCGCTGTGACTTAAGTGGTAGAGTGCTAGCCTTGAGCTGAAGAGCTGAGGGACAATGCCCAGGCCCAGAGTTCAGGCCCCACAACCGGACCCCCCCCCCAAAAAAAATATACCTAGAGCTCAAAAATGTTAACCCTCTCAAAAAAATCCTCAAACAACCACCAGATTAATAAGTGTGCTGAAGAATTAAAAAGAGACTTCTCTAGAGAGGAAATAAGAATGACAAATAGATATATGAAGAAATTTTCAACATCTCTGGCCATAAAAGAAATGGAACTCAAAACTACATTGAAATTCCACCTCATCCCAGTTAGAATGGCCATTATCACAAAAACAAATAACAGATGCTGGTGTGGATATGGCCAAAAGGGAATGCTGCTACACTGTTGGTGGGAATGTAAGCTGGTTCAACCACTCTGGAAAGCAGTATGGAGGTTCCTCAAAAGACTAAACATAGAATTCCCCTATGATCCAGCAATCCCATTCCTGGGCATTTATCTAAATGATCACAAGCAAGGCCACACTAAAGCTACCAGCACAATGATGTTGACTTCAGCATTATTTACCGTAGCTAAAATATGGAATCAACCCAGATGTCCCTCAGTAGATGAATGGATCAAGAAAATGTGGTATATATACACAATGGAATTCTATGCTTCCATCAAAAAGAATGGCATCACCCCTTTTGTAAGGAAATGGAAAGACTTGGAAAAAAATCGTATTAAGTAAAGTAAGCCTGACCCCCCAAAAATAAGCTCCATAGTTTCCTTCATTTATAATAACTAGTGTATGTCTAGTATAATCCTGGCAGAGAATCATAGTAGCTCAATAGCTATGTACATATAACCATAAAAAATGATGCTAATTGAAATGTACACCAAGACATGGTTGTTTGCCACCAGTCTGTATCTAGTTCTTTCCTTTCCTTTTATTTTATTTTATTTTTCCATTGGTTTATCCCTGGCAATCACTGTCTTTGATTCTGGTTCCCTGTGTCTATATATACATTTATCTTTGGGGGAAGGGAAGGGGAATAACAAAATGCTGAAACAAGGGCGAAGTATGACCCATTGCAACAAGGATACTCACAAGACGCTATGTCTGAAGTGAACTTTACAACTTCGTGGGGGTGGGAGAAGTAGGGGAGGAAAGGGATAGTGGGACAACAAGGGAAGGATAACAATGATTGACAAGTAGTGTGCTCATTGCCTTACTCATGTAACTGTAACCCTCTGTACAGCATCTTTACAATAAAACAAACGAGTAAACAAACAAACAAAAAGGATTTTACTTCAGGATGTGACCTAGCCTCATCTTCCTCACAGGGGAAATAAAAGAAGTCAAAAGACAATTATCTTTATCTTTCCTCTTCACATCTCTAAATCCAGCTGACCTTGTCCTGCCCACACATTCCCTCCTTTATATATCTTACCAAAACAAAGCTAGTCTTCGTTGCTTCTTTTCCATTCCTTTCCAATTCCCTTATAAATTGCATATTTGTGTAAATACTTCTAAGTTCCCTTTGGCTAAAATCACATTTCCCACTGATCTATCTCTAAATGTTGATGCTTCACAGGTCTTCAGATATCTTCATTTTCCATTTATTTGTTTATTTATTTATTTTGTTAGTTAGATAGTTAGTTAGTTAGTTTTTTGTCAGCTGTGGGGCTTGAACTCTGGGCCTGGGTGCTGTCCCTGTGCTCTTCAGCTCAAGGTGAGCACTCTACCACTTGGGCCACAGCTCCATTTCTGGTTTTCTGGTTCTTAATTGGAGATAAGAGTATCACAGAATTTCCTGCCAGGGTTGGCTTGAATAGCAATCCTCAAATCTCAGCCTCCTGAGTAGCTAGGATTACAAGAGTGAGCCACAGGTGCCTGGCTCACTTTCTATTTATTTTAACAATCTTAGTAATTTTCATAGTATTAGATATTGTTTATATCCTACATCTATTTTGAGTTGACTTATCATCATAACTGTCCATGGCCTGCATTCGTACTTCAAAAACATGATTAATTATCCATAGGTTTGCTTCAACTGGATCCTTGTTAGACAGGCACTCTATCACCTGAGCCACATACACAGACCATTTTTGCTTCAATCAATTTTGATATAGGGTCTCACATTTTTGTGAAATCACCTGGGACTGCAATCCTCCAGTTTATGCTTCTTATATATAGCAGGAATAATAGGTGTTTACCACCACACCCAACTTTTATTGGTTAAAAAGAGGTCTCACAAACTTTTCTCCAGACTAGTCTCAAGCTATGATCCTTCTGGGCTCTGCCCCCTGAGTAGCTAGATTTACAATGGTTTGAGCCACTGCTTCTGGATAACTGAAATTCTTTTAGGCACCTTAAACTTATATCTTAAAAATAAATCTGAATATCCCTAAATTTTCCTAGTTGGCAATAATAAAATCTCTATAATTTTATTTGAGATTGGAAACATTTTTTTTTTCTGGGCGCTGTCCCTCAGCTCTTCAGCTCAAGGCTACTGCTCTACCACTTGAGCCAGAGCGCCACTTCTGGCTTTTTTCATTTTGCTTATGTGGTGCTGAGGAATTGAACCCAGGGCCTCATGCATGCAAGGCAAGCACTCTACCACTGAGCCATCTTCCCAGCCCCTGGAAACAGTTTTATGAATTGTTCTGACAAGAAATTTGAAAGTCATTTTTCAATTTTTTTCTTTTCTCTTTCCATATATAATTCATCGCCAAACCTTTAAAAGTCTTCTGCTTTTGTAATACAATACGACCATGTTAGTCCAATTTCTCTCATTGTTCACAAGTATTATCAACTTGATCTCCTAACAAAACTGTTTTTTTTTTTACCACTTTATCCATCCTTCTTCCTAACAGACACAGTATGACACAAATATATCATGACACTTCTCTGCTTACATTTACCTCTATTTTTCATCATTTGGAATAAAAATTTTAACATGGCTTTCAGAGTCTTTTATGATCTAGTCTCTGACTCCTTTCACCATTTTATCTTTTTTATTCTATAAGCTTTAGTCACTCTTATCTTTGAGCTTTTTGAATGCTCATGACTCACTCTCACCTCAGAAATTCTACATATGCTGATTAGAATACAGAACCAGCAACTTAGCTATGACAATTCCTTCTTACTCTTCAGGTTCATGATAAAATTAAATATTTTAATTAAATGTTTATTTTTTCTGATTCTCAAAATAAAATGAAATTACAATCATATTTGAAGCTACTCCTTAATTTTTCTTCCCAGAACTAATAAGTTATGTGATCCTTGTGCGTGATTTAGTATCTTTCCCACATGGTAAGCTTTATAAAGGCAAAGTCTATTTTTACACATTCACCATTTTTGTCTCTAACAGAGAACTCAGCAGATAGTTGAATGACTATGAAAATTTATATATGTTTATATAAGTCTGATATTTGGTAATTCTACTGGATAACAGACTTTGACCTCCAACACCTACCTTACTATGTAGACAGATAAATCATACCTTAAACAACAAATACATTATCAATTCCCTTCTAACCTATACTGCTTTCATTCCCTATCACTGTCACTAGCATGCAGCTTCTTCCTCTGCCTTTGAAATCTTTTCTTTCTTTCTGAGGCCCAATATATTGCTCATATTGATTGCTTCTTTCTCTGCAATGTTTCTCAAATGTGTTTCTCCATTTCAATACTAACTTCATGTCCAGTCTTTAATCATTTTCCCAGATTTACTGAGTGCTCTTCCTACCTCCAATATTTTTGTTTATTGACATGGGGTCTCACTATGTAGCCCAAGATGGCTTTGTACTCACAATCCTCCTGCTTCTCAAGTCCAATATTTTACTTAAGTTACTATATCCTCTACACTAGATATATCGAGAGACAGTTAATAAAGCATTTTTTAACTATCTGCTGTCCATAGCATATACCCCAAATCTTTCCTGCTTGAGAACAAAAACCTTGTTCATTCATTTCCTAGCTGTATCTCTATACTTAAATTCCTTAAACTTCTGTGTTGTAATGGAAAAGAGGGACAATAGAATGTATAATAGTGATTAGTACCCTATCTGTGGGTCTGTGGAGATCTGAAATGAGTTAATATGCATTCCTTAGGACAAGAGTATATGAACATAATAAATACTTAATACATATTATCTACCATTATTAAACTGACAATAATTTTCAAAAGTTTCAGACTAAATCATGTCAGTTCTTTTTTATTGTTTGTTTGTTTTTGGTTGGTCATGGGGCTTGAACTCTGGGCTTGGTCACTGTCCCTGTACTCTTCAGCTCAAGGCGAGCACTCTACTGCTTGAGCCACAGCCCCACTTCTGGTTTTTGAGTGGTTTATTGGAGATAAGAGTCTTACAGACTTTCCTGCCTAGGCTGGTTTTGAACCCTGAACTCAGATCTCAGCCTACTGAATAGATAGGATTATAGGCATGAGCCACTGGCACCTGGCTTCATGTCAGTTCTTATTGATGCATCACCATTGCGAACAGAAAAATGCTCAAAATCCTGCTTAAGATATCGAATAATCTAGACACGGCATACTCTCATAATTATTCATTAATCTTCCTCTTCCTCTTCCTCTTCAACTTCAACCATACCAGACTGACTCAGTGTTCCCCAATCAGAACATATACTCTTGTGTTTGCATGCCTCTGATTGTGTCTTTCAACTTAGAATACCTACTTCCTATCTCAAACACTTGTATATTATTCAATGTAAAAATTACTTTCACAAGAGGATGCCTGAGTCTCTTAATTAAAATTACTCATTCCTTTGTCTCCCTTAGCACCTGTGCTTTTATTTAGTGCACACTTCAGCTTACCTTATGCTATTGTTAATAGCATACACTACTGCCTCTTTGCCCCATTTGTCACCAACCACCAAAGACACAATTAGCTTGAAATCTCCATGGTTGTAGCAACCAAATCATGAAGAACTCTTTTTAGCATACAATATTTATCAGTAGTTTGTCAAATAACCCCCCATGGGAAAAATATTTATTTGCTAAATTTGATTTAAAAGAATTGACTTTATGATTATGGTATAAATAAGACACTGCCAAGCAAGGATGATAGTATGCCATTTATTATTATTGCCAACTGGTAATCATATCTTGTATTAGCAAAAAATTTAAACAATCTGTTACTACATGTTATTACATTTTACTTAAAATTACTTTGTGAATCTTAGCTTATTGGTAAATTATTTCCTACAATAAAATTTTGTTATGTGTTAACAAACATTTAAGCATTTTTATTTTAAAAATTGATTATCAAATCAACTTGAAGTTATTTGTGTGTGTGCACACACCCATGCATGTACACATGCACATGCCAGTCCTAAGACTTCAGCTCAAGGCCTGGATGTTATCCTTGAGCTGTTGTACTAAGTCTAGTACTCTAGCACATGAGCTACCACTCCATTTCCATACCTTTGATGCTTAAGTCTCAAAGACTTTCCTGCCTCAAATGTCTTCAAACTGGAATCTCAGATCTCAGCCTCCTGAGTAGATAGGATTACATGCATGATCCAGCGTTATGTGGCATGAAGTCACATTTTCGAAAATAAAAAAGAATGTTTTGGACCAGGAACAGCTCATGACTCTAGGTTCAGCTATGCTACAGGCAGAAATAGAAAGGTAACAGTCCAAGTCTTGCCATGAATGAAAGCAAGATCTTATCTGAAAAGTAACTAAAGACAAAAGATCTGGAGGCATGACTCAAGCTTTGTTCACCTGCCTGTATGATCCCTCTGTTTATTACATTTCAGAATAGTGAAAGTGTTTAAGTTTTCTTTATACAGTCAAATTATTAACCTTAGGAAATGAAATTCAGAAGAAATGTAATGCAATCCTGAACTAAAAGTTAAAATTGCCTAGAGGTACAACATCAGTTAACTAGAAGCCTTTAGTTTCCCTCCCAACTCTACTCTGGCCTTTATGTGGAGCAAAATTCTGACTTTTTGGCAGCCTCTTTGACTAACCTTGAATCTAAATACACAATCTTAAGATATCTCAATAAGACTGGTAGAAAACAAATTGTGCTGATCAGTTCACATATCCTAAGACCGAGGATGCTTGATTTTAGCCTCCATATCAGTCCAGTCAGGGTATCTCATGGCTAGAATCTTATCCTTGTTATTTTTTCATTTCCTATTTGATTCACTGTTAAGCTATTTTCAGTCATGCACATTGACCTAGATTCTCCCATTAAGTAAGCTACTCCCTGGGCGTGCACTAGGAACTCAAGGAAACCACATTAACACTTTCAGGTATGCCGTGATAGCTGGTACCTGAAGAAGAGTTACTTTACAGGATATTAAATGATACCTTCTTATGTCAAAGGGAATTTATATACTCTCCCTAGTATCTTCAGGGGAAGATAAGGAGAACTCAGAAGCTAGTTCACTAAATAAAGGGAAAACAAATATTTAGATTATACACTTTATAGATTCTCTAATAGCAACTATATTGTACAATTATCTTTTTGATGCAAATCAAAAAAAAGTCATTGATCCAATACCAAGGTAAGTACAAATTAACAGTCCTATTAATTAACAAAAAGAAACCTAATTCAAACTAGTTTCAGTTTATTGCAATTGGCTCTTATCACTGAAAATCTAGGGGTGTATTTGTGAAGAAGGTCTTATGTAGGGGATCAAATGACATCCCCCACCACATTTAATCTGTGCCATTTTACTCTTCCTCTATTCATCTCTTTCATCTGTGCCTTCCTCCATGTTTGATTGCCTTTTGGGAGGGAGTGAGGAGGCTCTATTTTCAGTAATAGTAGCACTTGAATTTTCCCCATCATATCAGTTTAGCAAATCAGGAGAAAATTAATGTTTCAGTAAAAGTGTCAACAATAATGTCTCTGGCCTGGCTTGAGTCTCTTTATCTTCAATATTTCACTCATCCAGTTTCTCCCTACATAGGAGTCAGACATAAGAGACAGACAGAGAAATAAAGACAGGAGAAAGAAACAGAGCTAGAGCTAGAGAGAGAGAGAGAGAGAGAGAGAGAGAGAGAGAGAGAGAGAGAGAGAAATTAGCATGCAATAGGCCATCTGCCTGGATGAAAACTTGACTCTGCCCCTTTCCAACTGTAACTATCATCTTTCCCTGAATGAATAACCATAGGTAGAAGGTTGTGATGCCCATATCTATGAGTCCTGCACAATATCCCACCTTTTGATGGGCAAGGGTGGGAGAGTAAGGTCAGTTCCACCTGATTTGAAATCAGTGAAGGGAGAGAACTCAAAGAGCTATTACAAGGAAATTAGCAGGCATAAACTACAGTTGTCTGTGGAACTGCTGTATGAAGAATAACTAACCTACATTTTATGGTTAAGCACTAAGCAAAAGCCAAGAATATGTGGGAGGTACTTATACCCTGTCTTTTTCAGACTTCCCTGTTGTTACTTGTTTGCAGGCATTATCTCCCTCAATAAACTCAGGGCTGCTGGAAGTCAGGGGCTGCTTCTGGTCAGAGAAGGCATACCTGGTAAGTAGAAAGATTTAGTAAATGTTTACTGAATAAAGAAGGGTAATATGTCTAACTTTCAGCAAAATCGGATAAACACAAATCTGCAAATAAACATTCCAAATTCACTTTATCCACAAAACAATACATTTTTATTTACAAGGAAATGGTTATAATTAAAAAATCAAATAAGTCAATAAATTTAACAAGTTATCTCTCTCTCTTTAAAAATAGTTGAACATTGACACCACTGTATTTGTGCTGTATTGCCCATTCCTATTCTTTAAAAAAAGAAAAAAAGAACTTATAGGTAAAGGGATGATGGAAATGAACTAGAACTTGAATTAAATCAAGGCTGTTAATAGTTCAAGTTTATTACCATAAAAAACTGTTTACTTGCTTCTTTGAAATATAACAGTGGATTTAGCCCTGTTCCTAAACTCAAAATTGATTCTGTCTTCACTGGCATCTCTGAGAAACAGGAACAGAGTGGTTCACAAAGGTCCGCAGCTACACTCGCACTTGTAGTCTTTGTGGTGTCCAACTTTTATGCCTCCAAAATAAATTCCCTGTCTAGGATTAACAATTCATCGTACAGCTTAACTTCTTTTTATAAATGGCCAAATAGAAGCTTCCATAAATATCTCGCTCAAAAACAGGCAAGAGAACTGCAGAATGCTCTCCCACAATGGTGTATAAAATCTTCTAAGCCTTGGAAGAGGTTATTTGCTAAACGTCTAAGAGAGTTAATGATCTTCTAGAAGGGAATAAAGATCAAACCCAGTGTCCTCCAAGAAGCACTAATGGCCTAGTACACTAAATCTTATACTCGTCTCTTAAGTGATTTCAGTCTATTGCACTGCTCTCCTGAAAGCAAAACTCTATCCGTTTACAAGGGACAAAGGAGGAAACTGCTTGAAGATTACATTAAAACCATATGTTGCTCAGGAAATTTAATGTTAGCAGGTAGTAAATTATGCATTTAACCTGTTTGTTGTTTCTTGGAGTTGCCACAAACATGTTACATTATGTGGTACCACTTAGTAGCTAGATACCCTGTTCATGCCATTTGGCCAACATGTGTTGTACTAATGGTGGATTTTAGTTTTAACTCGGTATTCCTCTCTGGGACCTGCAAGCTGGTTTAGATCCTAACACATTATTTTATAAGTATGAATAATAACCACTTGAGTGCAAATTAGTTTAGATTCTACCCTGCCCTCCCTCTATTTTACAAGAAAAAAAAATAAAAGAGATTTTATTTTCAGGGTAACTCCCATTGCCCATTAAAGCTGTGTATATAAATAAGCCAGCCAGGTTATCTTTTTTTTTTTCTTTATAAGAAATGCTGTTTTATCTAACAGTCACCTTCCTAGTAATTCAGAACTCCACTACCGTAAATTAGGACACTTTATCTTAAAGCTTCATAATCTTATGAGACTATAATTGGAAAGTATATATATATATATATATATATATATGTATGTGTGTATATATATATATGTATATATATATATATATATACATATATATATATATATATGAAAAAAAGTCCTGCTTTGTAAGCTTGGCAGCTGAGATAGAAGGAAGGAATGAGAAGGGCTACAGCAGAATTACACCATCACGGCTAGCCTGACTCTGCTTGACAGAGCCGTTTAATATTTTGACAAGACAAAATATAAAGCAGCATTTTATTCTGTAGAGACTTCACTCGACACAAGCATGGAAGAGCTTGTGATCAATAAAGTTTGCGGTGGAGAGTGATTTATTTACAGCAGGGTATTATGTAGAGAAAGAGCTGTGATATTTCCACAGGCTTTGACGGCATAATGGGCCCCACTCAATCCTTACATGGAAGGGTTAGATTGTCATGGTTGCTCAGGCAGTATTCAAAACGTTATCTGATCAGCCTTAAAGACTTCAGAACGAGACAGATGATTAGTTACCCTAAACGATCCTCATCATGCAGAAATTGATGATTTAATATAGTCAATGACAGACGATTCCATTTGTACTAGATAAAGTGTCTGCGGTTTGTATCAATCATAATAGAGTTATTATTGAGCATAAAAGAAAAGCATGTTTAATATCATTAATTCCAGATATGTCGCTTTCCACATCTGGCATTCATCCATAGACCAGAACCACTCCGGGCTATCATTCCTGCCGCTGTGCTGGCGACTCCCGTGTTTTTTGTAATTTCAAAATGTTTTTCAGCACCTCCAGCTAGGCGCAATAACAGTTTACAGATTACCTGTGTCATCACATTTTGACAAACTTCTCAATCTGATGTGACCTTCATCTTTAGCCATCTGCTTGCCTTTGTTTCTGTTCTTTTTTTTTGATAAACCTCCACAGCTTAAAGCTGTAGTAGTGTGTTCCATACACTGTACTTCTAGGTCAACGCTTCACCTCTGTAAATCCAAAAACACAGACTGCAGTGTAAAGATGGTGACCTGAGTTCAAGTCCCTTGGTCCCTGACCCTCCCTCACCCCCTTAGTTATATTTTTCATCATTCATGTCAAATGTATTTTGATTGTATGGAGGCAAAAGCATGCAATCAGAAAAAAGGAAGCACATGTGGGAGTTGGGAGGAAGGAAAGAGGAGAAAAGAATAATCATCAACAAGACTGAGAAGCTGGAGAAAGAAAAGGAGAAACATAGTTGTTGTATTTGTCTTATCTGTAACAATGTAATAGTGAAAACAACATATGACTTAAAAGGGAAAAAGAAATACAAAACTTTCTATGAACACATCATGATAGCTACCAGGAGTATATGTTGTTTCGTCTTTATTTTAAAAACTCCATTTTGCAATGAGATGTTGAAATAACAAAAAGAAACATCCAACTCTTAAATGTTGTGAGTCTATCCTTAATGCAGGTAAAATAATCTCTTAAAAATGCCTCAATTTGGGGCTGGGAAGGTGGCTCAGTGGTAGAGTGCTTGCTTTGCATGCCTGAGGCCCTGGGTTCGATTCCTCAGCACCAAATAAGCAAAAAGAAAAAAGCCGGAAGTGGCACTGTAGCTCAAGTGGTAGAGTGCTAGCCTTGAGCTGAAGAGCTTAGGGACAGCGCCCAGGCCCTAAGTTCAGGCCCCACGACTGGACCCACCCCCCCCCCCCCCCCCCCGCCCCCGAAAAAAAGCCTCAATTGAATTATTCCTTCTCACAGATGTTTATGTAATAGCAGAGATTATAAAAGATACTCGTGGTTTTTTTTCCCCTTTTGAATGAAAATCAACCTAGAGGTAATTTTATATGTGCTGATTTAATGGATATATAGAATGCCTACAACATATGAGGGCCCTGGGTTGACCTCGGAAGCACAGTAAAGGAAACAGACAAGAAAAACTTGTCTTCTACATTCTTACATTATAAAGATGGTCACTAATATGAAGGGGAAAGTGCAAAGTTAGTTATAAATAGGACTCTTTAAAAATTAAGGTCAGGATCAAAATGATTGACCCCAGAAAATACACACAAAATCAGATCTCTCTGCTTATCAAAATGAACTCCAAGAAATGGAAACAAGAGGTTTTGTTGTTTTTGTTTTGTGTTTTGTGTACTATTTGTGATTACTATTTTTTCTTTCTTTTCTCCTTTGGTTTATTCCATGTCACTGGGTTTTTATTTATTATTATTTCTGTGCACTTTGTCTTGTATATAAGTTGATCTGATTTAGGGAAGAGAAGGGGAACCACAGAAACAATAGGAAAAGGATGAACCAATGCAACAGTGACACTCACCACATTGTAAATGAACTTTACAATGTGGTAGGGGGGAGAGGAGTTGAAAGGAGAGTGGGAGAAAATGAAGGAAAGGGTAACACTTTTCATAAACAAATGTGCTCATTCCCTTACTTATGTAACTGTAACCCCTTTGAAACATTGTCTTTACAATAACATTGAAATTTAAAAATCCGATCCCTGCTTTCAGAAGATTTGGATGTTAATTTCATGCACGCTGAGAAGAAAAATAAAATGATTCCTTTCAGATACACATAGTCCAGTTTATGCTGTGTCAACACTAACATGTGTTTGCTTTCATTTTGTTTGGTGGGGTAGTGTAAAAGAGTTTAATAGTGATTAAGATGCTGAAGGCAGTTCCCAATTTAGTTCTCATTTCTTCTCCAGTCTTAGTTGTGATTGCTTCAACATAGATGGATTTATCAGACAAAACCTCAGATCTTCCTGTATGAACAACCTCTGATCATTACAGAGGCAATGTACAAGTCATAGGTAAACATGTAACTTTCCAATTATTTTGTTTGAAAATATTGATAAAGCAGTATTTACCAAAAGAGAACCAGAATATTATTGTGTAGGATATAAGGAAACAGAGTAAAATGAAACAATAAATGAATAGTATCTTTATTATCAAATTTAAAATATTAGCTGAAAATATATGTATATATCCAAATAGAGGGAAAAAATAATAATTCATGGGTAACGATGTCTTAGATGACAGTATTTTATTTGATTAGCTGTTAGCTAATGAGCATGTTTCCAATACAAGTTGTGTATTTGTTTTGAAAATAAATATTTAAATTAAAATCGTGATGGCTTTTTTCAATTAAATTATGTATTTGAAGTCATATTTTCCTCAATATTGTTTGTGGTCATTTACCTTTTAGTAGCTGTACAAAGTAGTTGCCATTCAACAAAGTAGTTTATGAATATAATACATTCTGATATTGATGACTTTTAAAGTGTAAATATCACTTTGTTCAGGATAATAATTTTTCAAATTAGCCAAATCAGCTTTATGACACTAAATATTAGCATAGGCCTTCAAAAGTTGTACAACATTTAGTAAGAATCACTACTATTCTAAGTGCAGCATTTCCAACTATATATCTGACAAAGCTTCTCAATATAAAGCGAAATACTTTCGAAGTAGAAGTTATTTATCTTATCTTTTGTGCAATGTAGATTATGAGTGAGGTTTTAGGAATAAAAACAATAATTGAGGCTCATGCCTCAGAAAGCTGAGATCCGAGGAATGAGATTTGAAGCCTATAGGAAAAGGAAAGTTGATGAGACTCTTGATCTCCAAGTAACCACCAAAAGGCCTGATGCACAACTATGACTTAAGTGGTAGAGTGCCAGTCTTAACAAAAAACTCAGGGACATTGTCCATGCTCTGACTTCAAGCCTCAGAACCCACACAATAAGAGAGAGACAGAGAGAGACAGAGACAGAGATGGAGAGAGACAGAAAAAGAGAGAGAGAGAGAGAGAGGCAAGAGACAGACAGAGACAGAAACAATAATTGGAGAACAAAAAAAAATCCAAGATGTGATCTACTGAAACTCTAATTCGTAAGTAAAGAAATAAAAATTCAGGAAACTTAGAAGACTTACTCAAGGTTAGTTTATTTCATATAAGAATTGAAATTCTGTTCTAAATTGCTTATATAGTGACCTTTCTTTTCCATAATGAGATAATGAAGTAGAAATATTTTGAAATCTGTTATGCATAAAAGATATGATATAATAATGTCATAAAAGAGCAAAGTGATATGATCTTTCAATATATGACTTTTTTCATTTTTCGAAAAAAATGTTCCTGATTTTCTCACAGTTACTACCAGGATTTCAAAGGAAAATTATGCAAGAAACATTAATCAAAGAACAGAGGTTTCACAATATCTATCAGTTTTATACATCTAAGACTAATTAATGCCCATCAATGATCATCATGTTAGATCATCCCAATTTTGACATCTTAGTTGTTAACATTATCATTTATGTAATCTTTGACATCAACATACTATTGGTAATGCCTAAAGTAAGTTATGGTTCTTTAATCACTAAAATTTAAAACTTTTTAAATAAGTTTTTTTTTATTGTGAAAATACTGCACAAAGAAGTTACAATCACAAGAGCAAGGTAATGAGAACATTTCTTATCGAGCATACTTTGATGCTCTAATACTCTCAACCAAGATAACAGATACTAGTAAATAAATGTTCTTATTTGGGTAGGACATTCTGTTTACTGATGGTTTAACCTTGACACTAAAATGTACGTAGAACAGTGTCAGTCAACTTTTGGCATGCTGAAGATTGTGATTCACATGGAGAAAGTTATAAAGGCAAGTAATTATATATCAGCAAGTAATTATGTATCACCTAATGCTAAAATTCAAAAGCTTTCTGAATCATAGTCTAAGAAATATCTTTGGTTTAAGTTTAAATTTATCATTTATTTTACTTTGGCTATGAATAAACGTGTTTCCTCAATTTGTTTTAAATAATCACATCTATTTGCTTGACCAAAAAAACTCACTGTGCTGACAATTACTATTTAAAATTGATTTTACCTGTGTAATTGTAGATTTATGAATAGAAGACTAGATACAATCTATATGATAAAACAGAGGCTGCAGTTCTCTATTTCAGTTCACAAATCTAAAAGGTTAACTGCATCCATCATGATCTTGGTCATCAGCTGGCAGAAAAACTTAGAACTAAAATTATGCAAGAAGTCATTCTGATGGATAGGGAAGAAAAAGTAAAAGGTTTCCAATCAATTTGCCACTTCAGAACAATCTTTAAAAATAGCAAACAGTGACTAAAATGGAAATAATAAAAAATGCTAGTTTGAGTGTGTTTTCTTATTTCTGTTTTAAAGACAGGAATGCTACTACAAATTTGTTTTTCTTAATCATATTCATATCTGCAAAACGTTGAGGCTATAATCTTTAGTGATTTCTTATTGCACATAGGAATAAATCTAAAGCTTGTTATTTTATCAACACTTTGTGGGGTTTGTTTCTCTGTTTTGTGCACATGTAAGCTAAGATATTTTAGAATGATTTTCTAATTTCCTTTTTATTCTTTTAATTTTTTGTGACATACTTGAAATTTCTTTACTCATTAAATACTATATTTCCATGAAATAGTAATTTAAATCTAAATACAGCATAAATCTCTCCCTGAATAGTTATGGTTTACTTATTTCAATCTTTTATATAAATGCCAAAACAATAGTGTTTAGGGCTATAGACCCTGTATTAGGAATACAAGGTGCTAAGAGGAGAACAAATGAGAATAGCAGGAGAGGGAAAATCATGCATCTACCTTGACCCAGAATTACTTTTACATATTAGTTCTAGTGAGGTTAATTTACTCCATCTATTTTTTTGAGAAATTGAAGCATTAGGCAATTGGGTTTTGAGCTTAAAGACTTCAGGGAAAGTGTTCTTCTAATCATTTATATTTATAATGCTACATCTCTATAGCTAAATCAATAAAAAAAAAGAAATGTGACATGTTCTTAGCTCTCTATTTCTAGTTTGTTTACTGAAAATATTCCTTAGAAAATGTGTAATTTCAAATTGACTGTCCTTAGACACAATACTCTGTAAATTCATTTGTTTCTTGCCAGGTTCAACATTCATGTAAAAACTCTAAATAGCTGTGTTTTGTACTGGAAGATTACACATATGTATGGCCTGTCTGCAGAAGCATTTGGAAGGAAGTTCACCATTCTAGGAGTTGGTATGTTCAATACCTACTTTAAATCCTCCTACTCATGAATTGTGAGATTTAGGATGAGTTAACACAGATCTGTAATTAATGTCTTATAAGGTAAATATTGTGTGTAAGGTAAATATTGTGTTGTGGTAAATATTAAATGAGATATATAATATAATTTAATGAATAGCACATAAATAATGTTAAAACTATTAGCCTTATTATTGGCCAATAAGTGCTAGCCAGTAAAATCAACATGCCAGTAGAGTTTAACTTCTTCAGAAGCAAAAGCATGTCATATTTGCCTGTCTATTCTTGATAGATTGAGTGTGGATTGAATAGCAGACTTTAAAAAAAATGAATGTGGCTCTCTCTCTCTCTCTCTCTCTCTCTCTCTCTCTCTCTCTCTCTCTCCCTCCTCTCTCCTCTCTCTCTTCTCTCTCTCTTCTCTCTCTCTCTCTCCTCTCTCTCTCTCCTCTCTCTCTCTCTCTCATCTTTCCTCTCTCTTTCTCAGCTCTCTCTCTCATGCCCAGGCCTTTCCCAGCCACATGGAGTGCCAACCTTGCCTGGTCCCACCAGGTCTACTGAATAAACCTACCCCTTACCTGATAAAAAAAAAAGAATGTAACTATATATATGTATATATATTCATAAAAATATGTATATAAAAATGGTCTGATTGTGAATTAAATTTAGTGATTTGCCAAGTAAGTAAAAATAATAAATTAGACAGATATTCAATGGAATTGACCCAAGCTTAACTAAATTCATGGCTCATACATGTAGTCCTAAAATAGTCAAGTCTATTTTAATAATATTTAGCAAAACAGAAACAAGGCAGGGTGGTGACTCACAGCTGTAATCCTAGCTACTCAAATACTCAGGAGGCTGAGATTTGGGATCGCAGTTCAAATCCAGCCTAGGCAGGAAAGTCAAGGAGACTCTTATCTTCACTGGATCACAGAAAAAGCTAAAAGTAGAGCTATGGTCAAGTAGGAAAGCACTAGCTTTGAGCAAAAGGATCCCAGGGACAGAGCCTAGGCCCAGAGTTTAAGCCCCAGGACTGGAAAAACAGCAACAACAACAACAAAAAAACCCAGAAAATCAGAAATAAGAAGTAGTCTGAAAAAGACAATTTGGTACAAAAATCAAAGGATAAGAAAGAGGTGAACATATTTTAAACCATGTCACTGGGGAGATTGCAGAATATAGTCACAGGGGATTTGGGCCTCTACATGAAGTACAAAAGGCAATGTACTAGAAAATACAAACTCACCTTCTTTCATAAAATGACATTAGGACAGTAAATAGACTTCTTTAGAAAATTTATACTAAGCATTCCAAAACCAGGTAGGAATAAAAACTGGAGGAGCCATGTAGTTATCCAGTGAAAGAATTCTCTTCACGTAAACAGTGAGTATGCCTAAGGAAGGTACTTCAAAAACAATACCAAGTCCAAAATTACATTTTGATCCGACCAACAACATTCTTCTCTCCATCTTTGTCGATATCATACTCTGTGGTAAAATTATGGTATTAGCCAGGTGCTGGTGGCTCATGCCTATAATCACAACTACTTAGGAGGCTGAGTTCTGAGGATCATGGTTCAAAGCCAGCCAGGTCAGGAAGGAGTCCTGAGACTCTTATCTCCAATAATCAACAGAAAATAGGAAGTGGCACTGTGGTTCAAGTGGTAGAGGGCCAATTGAGCTGAAGAGCTCAGGAACTAGCCTAGGCCTAGAGTTCAAACACCATGACTGACCAAAAAAAAAAGGATGTATCCTATTTGACTAAATTGTCATTAATTGTGGTTGATCTCAGGCACAATATTAACAAATATAACTAAAGAATAAAAGACAAGTGAAATAATAAATTCAGAAATCTAAATAGGTTTAGAAGAATATTTTAAAATATTTTATTCATCAAGCAGTATGGAGGTTCCTCAAAAGACTTCACATAGAGCTCCCCTTTGACCCAGCAATCCCACTTTTGGGCATTTACCCAAATGTTTACAAACAAGGCCACACTAAAGCTACCAGCACAACTATGTTTATTGCAGCATTATTTACCATAGCTAAGATATGGAACCAACCCAGATGTCCCTCAGTAGATGAATGGATCAAGAAAATGTGGTATATATACACAATGGAATTCTATGCCTCCATCAGAAAGAATGACATTGCCCTATTTGTTAGGAAATGGAAAAACTTGGAAAAAATTATATTAAGTGAAGTAAGCCAGGCCCAAAGAAACATAGGTCCCATGGTTTCCCTTATTTGCAATATCTAGTATATGTATAAGTCAAGCGGAAAAGGTCAGATAATGTGATGTTAGGAAAATGAACCCTTAGATATGTATTCTAATGTTTTTTTCTTCCATGCATTTGTTTCTAACGCATTTATAAGATTATCTCTTTGTTGCTTTGTATGTCCCTCCCCCCACAGTATAACCCCTGATTTCACTATATTTGATGTCAGTATAACTTGTGGAGGAGATGGGGAAAAACAAGTCATTTAAGGATACAGGTGAACTGTTGCAACAATGAGAAGTACAAGTTGTCATGTCGAAAACGAGCTTTACAATGTTGGTGTGGGGGTGGGGGGAAGGGGAGGAAGAAGAGAGGATGATTGGGTGGGGGGGGGAGGCTGGGAAGGGATGTGAAGGGTAAACAAAGGAGGAGGCTGCAATGCTTGATAAGAAATGTACGCATTATCCTGCCCATGTAATTGTAACCCCTCTGTACAGTATGTTCACAAAAAAAAATTTAATTTAATTTAAAAAAAAGAAGAAAAAATACATAAATAAAATATTTTATTCATCAATTGATTATCAACACACATCTCTTTTTTTCATTGACACTTAAATGACTTTCATCTATCATCTACTAACTCATGAATATCTCATTAAGTCAATGAAATCAGTAATATTCCATACTCATGTTTGATTGCATAGTCATTCACAAAGTCAACAACACTGGTACCTGCTCCTCCCGTTTAAATAAATAATAAATAAATAAATATCACCACTTCACTGTCTGCCCCTCGCCTGATCCTACCCAACAGCAAGGAATATGTATTCTTATTTATGACCTCTAACAAATCCTCAAATATTATATACATCTGCAGACTCTGGAGAACTCCAGAACTTGTCCACACTAAAACCAAAATTTTTTCTTTAAATTCTGGTTCAATTTTTATGACTTTTTTGGTGTTCAACAAAGCATTTATTTCTGTATATTCCTATGCTTCGCTACCTTCTTCTCTATATTGTTTTGCCAATCATTTCACTGTGCCATACCATTTTGAGGGGGAACCAGACGTTCTGTGCTTCTTCCACTAGTTACCCCCTTAAGTAGTATGTCAGGATTTTTCTGGGCAAGGAAATCAAATCTCTTTTTCACTATTACTGCATAACCTTTGTGTCTGTGTTGTCTTAGTTTGAGCTACTATTAAAAAATTGGCCAGTTGTCTCATAAACAAAAGTGATTTATTTCTCCCAGTTCTTGACCATGTGCTGTCATGATCAGATTCTGGTGAATGCCCTCTTCCAAATTTGAGTTTGTCAACTTCTTGCTTGGTTCGGGCAATGATTTACACCTAGAAGCTGCACTATAGAAGCCAATCACCTCGCATAGGACCCACCAGCTACTCCAAACACTATCACATTGTGATTACATTTCTACATGTGAGCAGAATAATTAACATTCAGCCCACCACATTTGACATATCAGTTATTTACAGTATGTTTCTTCAAAAAAATGAATGAGTAGGTCTGAACATAATAGGCCTGTAATATGTTCTTTTGTCTAAATTCAAAGCAAGTGTTTATCATTGCATAAGTTACATTGGCATTTTTCTGAACCTTCTAATTCTTCATGGACTCCACTATTTAAATTATTCAAGTTTAGAGCATTTTATGTCTATTCAGAGCTATACCCAAGTACTATGCCCCAAATATTAATAGTTACCTCTATCCATTTCCTCATATTTTTATCCTGATAACAATAATTCAGAAGATCAGATTTCACAAGTATCCTTTATTGACCAATCATTATGTCATAGTGATGTGGGACTCAAGTCTTTATATTATCTCACAAAGTATATTTGTGGGGTCATCCAATATAAAAGAAATGTTCGGGCTGGGAAGGTGGCTCAGTGGTAGAGCGCTTGCCTTGCATGCCTGAGGCCCTGGGTTCGATTCCTCAGCACCACATAAGCAAAAAGAAAAAAACCAGAAGTGGTACTGTGGCTCAAGTGGTAGAGCACTAGCCTTGAGCTGAAGAGCTGAGGGACAGCGCCCAGGCCCAGAGTTCAGGCCCCAAGACCGGACCCAAAAAAAAATAAAAGAAAATAAAAGAAATGTTCATATATGCTTCCATGATATAACAAAAGAGTTTGCACACAAGCACTAAGAAATTATTCCTATAAGACAGAGGTAGATTTGAGGAAATAATGGCTAGAAAAATTGGAAAGTCTAAGGCAAATTAAAATTAATATCAGAGATATTAATACAAATGTGGTAGCCAGGTACCAGTGGCTCATGCCTATAATCCTATTTACTCTTGAGGCTGAAATCTGGGAATAACAGTTTGAAACCAGCCTGAGCAGGAAAGTCAGTGAGCTTCTTATCTCCAATAAACTACTCAAAAAAAGCTGGAAGTGGCCTTGTGGCTGAAGTGGTAGAGCACTAACCTTGAGCACAAAGAGGCTTAGGGATAGTGCCCAGGCCCTGAACAAAAACAAAGTATGTGGTATGAAAACATGCCTCTTTTTCACTAATATTTACTTGCATCAAAAAATAGCATATGATGGGACTGAGAAGGTGGCTCAGTGGTAGAGCACTTGCCTTGCATGCATGAGGCCATGGGTTCGATTCCTCAGCACCACATAAGCAAAAAGAAAAAAGCCAGAAGTGGCACTGTGGCTCAAGAGGTAGAGCGCTAGCCTTGAGCTGAAGAGCTGAGGGACAGCACCCAGGCCCAGAGTTTCAGGCCCCACGACTGGACCAAAAAAAAAAAAAAAATAGCATATGATGTATCAAAAATTAATAAAATGGAAGTCAATGCACTTATTGCCAGTGATATTACTTCTTTTATCTCATTGATAAATTGTCAGAATTGAAGTTCTCTAAGAAGGAAACTTAATGGATTTAGAGAAACAATTAACATAGGAAGATACTTGTATGAGTGACAAGCTCACTTATCCTAATCTTAGTTTAGTGATTGTATCAATGTTCATTTTGCAGAAGACTTTGTTTCCTCATATCAGTACTTTCCAGTTATATTGATAGATATAATTCTTTGGTGCTTTGTAGCAAATGGTATACTTAGCATTGTAGGTAACAGTTCTACCACAAGGACAGTATTAATTTAAGTGGCAAGACGATCTGTAACCCACTAAAACATAAGAAAACGACCTGCCTTGGTAGGATTCCCACTTTTTGTTGTGGTTGATGGTGATTGTGGGGTTGAACTCAAAGCCTGGGTGCTGTCCTTGAGTCTATTTGTGCTCAAGGCTAGTGCTCTACCAATTGAGCCATGGCTCAACTTCCAGTTTCTGAGTGGTTAATTGCAGATAAAAGTCACAAAGGGATGTTTTACCCTGGCTGGCTTTGAACTGCAATCCTCATATCTCAGCCTCCGAGTAGCTAGGATTATAGGCAAAAGCCATCAAATGCCTAGCTTCTACTTTTTACTTTAGTTCTAGAATGAACTCTGCAGTATTCTGTTGTCAGTCTTGCGCGCGCGCGTGCACACACACACACACACACATACATACACACACACACAAATTTCCATAATCTTTTAAAAACAAAGCCTTAGGGCAGGCTAGTTCAACACCTGCAGAGAGAACTCTGAATGACATTTAAGTCAACCTTGGAAATAGCCACTCATCTCTTTGTTTAGAATGAATATGAAAAATGTCATTTTCATTTGTTTTTAAGTAAAATGTAGGCGCTGAGAGGAGAATAACTTGTGATTTTTTTTCTTTGTTTTGTTACTGTGGTTTGCTGTTGTTATTTTTTTAATCCTTGCTTAGAATAAACATCAAAGAATGTTAATGTCAATTATTTTTAAGTAGGAAAGTAGGAAGTGAAAAGAAAATACATTGATAATATTTGTTGTATTGATTTTATTTTACTTGTGTTGCCTTTTTCTATTTTCACTCTTACTTTTTTGGAGGTTTGCTTGTAAGTAACTTATTTGCAGGCTTCATTGGAGGCTAAGTCTAATACTGAGTCTAGACATTAAGGATAAGGAAATGAAACAGCTGAAGACATAGGAATTTTGGGGGAGAGATGGAGAAGGTAATAGTTTAATACAATATGACAGAATCTATATAATGTTGATGAAAAAAGACCAAAATATTTGTGCAGAAAAGGCTAATGAACAAGAGCTGTGTCCCCATGTCAAGGGACATAGCCAGTTCATTTTGACCCTTTAGAGATTATGCAAAAGCAATAAGTATCTACATTTCAGTCTCCTTCCTCTTTCTGATGTCTAGGCAATGTTTGACAAATGGCTGGATTCAACCAGACACAGGCGAACAAGGAAGCCTTTTGTGGTAGTCAATGTAAATCTAACTCCCTGAGCACAAAGCACAGTACTTAAGGGTGGAAAGTAAGAATTTGAAGCACAAATGAAAGATTTTGAACACAGACACAGTCTAGGAGATGTAAGTTTTATTTTAAGCATGACAAATGTCACGTGTTTATAGGGTATTCCAGTGGATGTAGAAACCCTGGATTCAACATTTGAGAGAGAAATATGTGTGCTAAATAAATAGATTCAGTCTGTAGCACATGATCAATACATAATAAAACAAGAAGTCAATAAAATACTTAATACAGATTAAAATACCTCAAAAGAGCCAAAAGAAAAAAAATTCTACCAAATTCTAAGATTTATACTGTTAGAGAAATAGAGCATATGATTGACTAAAAAAAGCATTAACTGGAAGAGAAGACAACCAGGAATACATGTTATGACACACTAGGAAGAAATGGTTGACTGTAGAATTCGGACAAAATAATGATTGAACAATGTTCAATACGGTGATCAGGAGATAACTGGCAATTTCAAAAAAAAAAAGTTTGGTGAAGAAGCAGGAAGATAGGAATTGGAAGAAATCTTTGCAAACATTCCAGTGTCTTAATAATTCCTAGTAAATCGAGCCTGGGGCTAATGTTTCATTGGGAAATAAGTCCTAAGGCAGCCAGGGGTGAGGGGTAAAACTTGAAGCAGACAAGAAGGAAGGCAAGTACAAAGAGGTACATTGTGAGTAGTCTATATGAAGAAACACAGCCGACTATGTGGTATCAATACAGGCTAATGCAGCTACATGCTGTAGAATGATCCAATAGGAAGAAAGGGCAAAGGAATGCATCTACAGGGTCAATGGCTACATTTTCTCTCCTAGTTGGTCAAAGTTTACCTTAAATATATTAATGGCCCTTGAGTCTCAGGTTGTACACATGGTCCTTGAACACAGTATCATTACCACATGTCTCTGCAGCTGAATCCTGAGAGGTAGAAAGAACTGGATCTTTCATGGAACTGAACAGCTTGGACGTTTGTGGAATAGCTATAATTATTTCCTAGGAAGGTAAACCTAGGCCATTCTGGTACTTCTCTTCCTGGGGGAGTTCACAGAGCCAGAGAAGGATAAACCTCAGGGCTAATGGAGACTCCACAGAGCAAGAAGCTAAGAAGTAACAGAGGACAAACAAGTCTGGAGAGGCTTTTTTTTTGGGGGGGGGGGGGTTTGGTCCGGTTGTGGGGCCTGAACTCTGGGCCTGAGCGCTGTCCCTCAGCTCTTCAGCTCAAGGCTAGCGCTCTACCACTTGAGCCACAGTGCCACTTCTGGCTTTTTTCTTTTTGCTTATGTGGTGCTGAGGAATAGAACCCAGGGCTGCAGGCATGTGAGGCAAGCGCTCTACCACTGAGCCACCTTCCCAGCCTAAGAGACATTTTAATATACTGGAAAGAACTATGACTTTGCAGCCACAGAGCCATGAGTTCAAACCCTATCTAGGAAATTTACTCTGTGTCACCTCAGGCAAGTTACTTAGTCTCTCTGAACCAATTGTTCAGCAGCGCATGTAGTGTAGTTTTTGCCACTGAGGGTTGTTTGAGAGAAAACATAACAGATCAAAACTACTCAGTCCAGTACCTGACCCATAGGAAAGGTAATTCTCTCCTTTGTCTTTCATTTCTTCTGGTAAAATGAACTAAAGATCAAACAGACTTCAGAATCAATCACAATCATTTCTATTCCCCTAGACATCCTACAATTTTTATAAGCCACTCCAATATCAGATATATAGCCATAAAAGCTTAATTGTCTGCATTTTTTTCCTTGCATAGACTAAGCAAATTTGAACAATTTCCTAAATGGGAAACATTTAAAGGCATTTTTCAATGGGGCTTATTTATTTATTTACTTATTTTGCAGCCCCTGGTCATTATGAGTGTGCAATCAGCCTTATTGTGGTAGCACAGCTTTGCAGCTGTGAATTCTAGGCATATGTGCAGCAAGGTCCCTTTAGAAGTGAAGGTATTTGCTTTTCCTGAATTGGGTTATGTTTGAAATATTCAACAAAATCCTAAAACTTGAACATTCATTTCTAGATGTGGCTGACTGGCCAAGACCTTTCCAGATGGCTAGGGGAAAATAATCAAGCATTTCATTACATATTCACTAAATTAATGGTCTTCTCATGACCGTAGGAAATGACATGTATCCACCCTTTTCTTCACATATCAAGGCAAAAATTGGATCATGAAAGTTTCAGCAACCACCTTAGATACCTCTGTCTTAAGTCTACCTTAAGTATCTGTCACTCCCCAATATGAACTGGTTTTGATATTTGCTTCTGTCTACATATGCTTCAAAACATAGACTCAAAGACCTTGATATACCACCTATTAATAAGTGAAGACTGTTTCTTTTCCTCTTGAGGTGTAAGAATTCAACACATATTTAAATGGTTTTCAGGAAAACAACATACTTATTCAAAATGGACCAATGACACACATAGAACTCTGAAAAGAATGTAAGGGTAAATATTCAAAACCTTACATTTGGCAATGAACTCTTGGATAAGACAATGGAAACATAGGCAACAACAACAAAAATAAATAAATTGCATTTCTTCAAAATCCAAAACTTCCATGTATCAAAGAAGATTACCAAGAAAGTGAAAAGGCAATTTGAGAAAATATCTGCAAATTAAATATCTGATAAGAACTGAACATCAAGAATAGCAAGCCAAACAAACTAATTTAAAATTGAATAATGGTCCTGAATAGGCATTTCTCATAAAAATTACTAATAGCCAGTAATCACACACTAAGATTACTGACATTTTTAGTAATCAGAAATTTGAGTCAAAATTACAATGAGTTACTCTTTCATGGTTACTAGGACAAAAAGGAAGAAGTGTTGGTAAGGATATAGGAAAAAATAGAATCATTATACATTGTCGGTGAGAATATGAAAAAGTACAACTTAATTGGACAACAGTTCCATGGTTCCTCAAAAAGCTGGAGGGAAAACACAAACAAACAAAATTCCTCCTGTTTACATACTTAAACCCATTGAAAACAAAAGTGAAACCAATATTCATTAAAGCATTATGATAGCCACAGACTAAAAAAATCATGTTTTCCATCAATAGATGGATAAAATGAAACACACAGAGACATGAACATACACAAAACGAAATATTATTTAAGTATCAAAAAAAGGAATGAAGGGGGCTGGGAAGGTGGGTCAGAGGTAGAGCGCTTGCCTTGCATGCCTGAGGCCCTGGGTTCAATTCCTCAGCACCACATAAGCAAAAAGAAGAAAAGCTGGAAGTGGCGCTGTGGCTCAAGTGGTAGAGCACTAGCCTTGAGCTGAAGAGCTAAGTGACAGCGCCCAGGCCCAGAGTTCAGGCCCCACCACCGGACCCCCCCCCCAAAATAAAAGAAACATAAAAAAAGGAATGAAGTTCTGATGCATGTTGTAACATTGTTAACCTTGGAAACACTCTGCTAGGTATAATAAGCCCAAATAGAGAAGGGGAGATATTATCTGTTTCTAATTAAATGTCATGCCTAGAATCTATGGATATTTAAATATGGTAAGAGTCACAAGGGGGTTGGAAAAAAGAAAGTCAAAAATTGGTAAATTACTTCTTGATGGGGAAGGATTTTGTTGGGTGGGGGATGAACTAGTTCTGTAAGCAGATGGTGGTGATGGTCAGATAATGTAGTCCTTACAATTCCATACTTATGATGGCTTTATTGGCAAGTTTTGTTAGTTATATATTTACCACACTTTAAAAAACATAGACAGAATTGAAAGGAGAAAGAGATAAAACCAAAATTATATTTGAAGACATCGCACTCTCTTGAACACACAATTTGACCTAGTTAACACTTATAGAACACTTCACTCAACAGCCAAGATCCCTTTTTCAAGTGCACATTGATTATTTTCCAAAATAGACCAGGCCTGAGCCATAAAACCTAACACCTTATAAAGAAATGATTCAAAGTTTATTCTTAAATGATAAGATTAAGCTAAAATCATTACAAGTAAAATATCTAGAAAATCTTCAAATATTTGAAAATCATGCCATACACTTCTGAATTGCATGTGAGTGAAAGAGGAGTCACAAACAATACTAGCAAATTTTATTGACTAAAAGACAAATAGATCAAAATTTGTGTGGATATGGCTAAAGCAGGGCTTTAGTGGGAAATATATAGCATTAAGTGTTTATGTTAGAAAAGAAGAAAGGTCTCAGATCAATGAACCAAGTTTTGACTTTTTGAAACTAGGAAAGAAAGAGTGCTTTAACCTACAAGCAAATTAAAACAGAAAGAAGGAAAGAAAAAAAGATCATCATAGCAGAAACAATGTCACATAGTAGGTAAGATGTTGATAGAGAAAGACTGATAATGATTTCAGTCATGAGACCCAAATCCAAACTGAAGTTCAGAGACTCAATCATGAGAGCTGAGCTGCTATGAAGATGCTTTCCCACTGAGCAGCTACACTCAAGAAGTATGGCGCTGAGGAATCATTAATGTTGGTGACTGCTTCTTCCACCAAAGTTCACATTCCCTAAGCAAGGCATAAGCAAGGTGCCCAAAAGAAAATGTTCTTACATACAATCGATTATGTTATCTGCATAGGACAATGCAGATTGATGTCTTTTTCCTTTGACTAATAGCAGCATCCCTATGTAGAAAGTTCCTCTTAGTAAATGGAGAAGGTTGTATAACTAAATCACTGGACAAGTGAATGTTTGGCATTCTCTCATTATTTCTGATAGGCAAAAGTAACTTCACTGTTCTTTTTTAAACTTTACAACTGAATTACATAACACACATCTAAAGATGTGCCCTAAACATAAGCAGCGATGCAATAAAGCTCCACTCAAGTAACAAAATGTAGCCAGCAACCCGTATTCCTTTCTAGCAATGCCCCCTTCTAGAAACTATAAGTCACTAAAGATCCTTATAGTTTCATATCCAATTATCCATCTTTAAACATTAGTTCAATTCTATCCATTTTTTAAGTTGGCATAGTTGGAACTAGTCAGTAATTGAATACAGTGGCTCATTCCTATAGTGTCAGGACTCAGTAGGAAGAGATTGGGAAGACATCAGTTTGAGTTCCACACAGGAAGAAATGTTAGAGAGACCCTATTTCAACCAACAGACCAGGTATGACCATTCACATCTGTGATTCTAGATACCTGAGTGGCCACAGGCAGGAAGACAGCAATTGAAAGGATGCTCCCTGTGCCGTATTACCAGACCCACATTAAAAAAAAGTCTAATTAAAATAGAAAACAGAAATATGCTCATGGCCTGGCTCAGTTGGTAAAATATCTGTCTAGCAAACGTGAAATCCTTAGTTCAAATACCAGTATAGAAAAGAAAAAAAAATCCTGTATGATCCTTTAAGAGTTCCTGATCTTAACTTTTTCATTTAATGTTGCAATCCATATTAATAAATTTCAGAGCATGAAACTCATAAGAAGCTTCTAATTTCACGTTAATTCAGAGATCTAATTTCATTTTTAATTGATGTTCATTTGTTCACATCTATCTTACAGGCTTTCTCCACTTGGCTAGAGACTTACTTTTATCATCCATCAAGAATCCAAACAAGCATGCATGTGCTCCTGAATTCTGTTCTTAGAATTCTGATATCCAAGCCTAGTACTAGAGGCTTATGCCTGTGATCCTAGCTATTTAGGAGTCTGAGATCAAAGGATCATGTTTCAAAGGCAGCTTGGGCAGGAAAGTCCATGAGACTTTAGCCCACTTGTTAATGGGGTGGTTGTTTCTTTGAGGCTTTGTTTTGGGGGAATTTAATTTTTTGAGCTCTAAGTATATTTTAGATATGAGTCCTTCGTCTATTGTATGGCTAGTGAAAATCTTCTCCCAATCTGTGGGCTTTCTATTGCTCTTGCTAGCTATGTCTTTTGCCATGCAACTCTGCAGTTTAATGCAATCCCATTTATCCAACCTTTCTTTGATTTGTTGTGTTTCTGGGTCTTTATTAAGAAAGTTTTGACCTATGCCAAGGAGCCATAGTGTTTCTGCTATTCCTTCCTGTAAAATTTTCAGGGTATCTGCTTTTACCTCAAGGTTTTTGATCTATTTGGAATTAATTCTGGTACAGAATGATATATTAAGATGTAACTTCAGTTTTCTACACATGTATAGTCAGTCTGCCATCACTGTTTGTTGAAGAGGCTGTCTTTCTTCCATCCTGTTTTTTTGGCTCCCTTATCAAAGATTAGGTGGCCATAGGTCTGAGGGTTCATTTCTGGGTCTTCAGTTCTATTCCATTGGTCCTCAGGTCTGTTCTTGTGCTAGCACCAGCCTGTTTTTATAACTATGGCTTTGTAATACTATTTGAAGTTTGGTATTGGTATTCTTCCAGCACTGTTCTTCCTGCTGAGGATTGTTTTTGTTATTCTGGGTATTTTATTATATCATATGAATATTTGGATTGCTTCTTTTATTTCATTAAAGCATGTTGTTGGATACTGATAGGTATTGCATTGAATTTGTAGATAGCTTTGGCAGTATTATCATTTTCAGGATTTTAAAACTCCCAATCCAGGAGCATGGGAGGTTTTTCCACTTCCTTAGATATTTAATTTCCTTACTCAGGTTTTTAAAGTTTTCATCATAGAGGTCCTTCACTTCTTTGGTTAAGTTAATTCCTAGAATATTTTTTTTGGTGGGGGGCTACTGAAAAAAAGAGTCGCTTTCCTGATTTCAGCCTCACTCTTCTCATTGTTGGCATACATAAAAGCTATTGATTAACATAAAAGCTATGGATTGATTTTCATACCCTGTTACTTTGCCAAAGTTTTGGATCAGTTTGAGTAACTTGGGAGTGGAGCCTGTGGGGTTCTTTAAATACAGGATCATGTCATCTGCAAAGAGGGAGGAGTTTACTTCTTTCCCTATTTGAATCCCTTTTATGTTTGCCTCTTGCCTTGCTAGGAATTCCAGTACTATACTGAAGAAGAGTAAAGAAAGTGGGTATCTTTGTCTCATGCTTGATTTTAAAGGAAATGATTTTAACTTTTCACTTTTAGGTATAATGCTGGCTGTAGGTTTGTTATTTCTATGGAAAAGTGAAATACATTTTTCAGACATGGCTGAAAAGTGAAACATAAAGTTTATTTCCAGCAACTGTTTGTTGGCTAATATAAACAAAAATATTAAGCAAGTGAAAAGCTTTTCTGATGCCCTATCTTATGTAGTAATACATCCAATCAACAGAAATAATTAAAACATGCTTACAGTTTCATTACATGCAGAAAAAGTTCTGCCCAATCAGAAACAGACTCCTTCATGTAAGGAAATATTTGTTAATGGTCAAGCAAATATGTTGTGTTCTGTATACACATAAGGAATGTTAGTACTTCTTAGATTGTGTAAAGCTAAAAAAAGATACTGGAAAATAATATTCTCTTTGAACAAAGAAAATAAAGAGTCCATGTGAGTCATTATCTCCAATTAATCAGCAAAGTGTTGAAACTAGAGTTGTGGCTCAAGTAGGAAAGCATCTTGGATGAAAGTGCTAAGCAAGAAGGAAGGTCCCAAGTTCAAGACCAAGTATCAGGACATAAAAGAAAAAAGGAAGAGAGAGAAAAAATATTTTCAAAATCCAACTATCTAGTGTTGTATTACAATTTAAGTCCTGTATCTTTTTAGATTAAGCTTTATAACTTAATAGAATATAAATAGGTACTTATATTAGGATAAAAATATAAGTAAACCTGTTATTCAAAAATTAAGGCTTTTCAGATAATGAGAACAGAATATTAAATCAAACATGGGATCCTCATATATTCAGGACTCACAGCAAATATAAGAGGCTTCAACACACAGCCTATTATTCCCCATCCTAAATTCTAGTGTGTGTGAATAATGTTTTACTGAAAGATTTAATTTTTTTATCCAAGGCTTTCTTTGCTCTACAATGGAAGAGTTGACTAATTGCAACTGTCGTTTTTGCCTCCCTTGCTCAGCATATGTACTCCAAGCTTACATTCTCCACTCGACATCCCATACTCAGTTGCACAGATAAGAACAACCTTCGCTTTATCTTTCTCTACCATTTCATACTCAATGTGTCTTATTGTTCCTACTTCTTACCAACATAGTCACCTACCTAAACAATGGGAAGAATTCCTAATGATTCACCCTAACCTCACATATGTTTTCAACAAATGACCCCTTTTGGAGCATTTTCTTTTTTTTTTCTTTTTTTTTCTTTTCCAATCATGGACCTAGGCACTGTCCTTGAGCTCTTCAGCTCAAGGCTAGCACTCTACCACTTGAGCCACAGTGCCTCTTCCGGCTTTTTCTGCTTATGTGTTGCTGAGGAATCAAACCCAGGACCTCATACATGCAAGGCAAGCACTCTACCACTGAGCCACCTTCCCAGCTCCTTTTGGAACAATTTCTAACACATATATTGATTTCTGGCTGAAAGTTTTCAGAAGCTCCCCATGATAGATTCATAAAACAGAAAAAATATAGTAGTGCCTAAGAGATCATAAGTGATCTAGTCCCTACTTACTTTCTCACCCCTAAACAACTACATCCTTCCTATGCTACATTTGTTCTTTCAAAAAATCTAAAATATATTCCTCTTCTATAGCCTTTCCACAAGATACTCTTGAGCTCAAAGAGACTTTCTATAATTTTTCTTTGCCATTCCCTACCACATCATCATATCATTTATGTTCTTAGAGAAAGAGATAAGTGTAATTATTAATTTATGTGTTTTCCATCTTTCTCACCTCTTCTTTAGAAGGTATGTCCCTCTGAAGCAGGGGCTTGACTGCTGTATTTACTGTTGGATTTTCTGTGCCAAGAACAATGCCAGGCACATTGTGACTGATCACTCACCAGTTCACTTCACTGACTTTTACCAGACAAAGCAAGAAAAAGATGCTAGTCTTCATTCAATGCAGAGAAATAACTGAACTAGAAACATCAAGTAAACAGCCTCTTATATGTCATGATTTGGACTATGCTTTATATATACTTCATGTGGTATATTTATGTTAAAGAATTATTTAGAATGGAATGTCATTTGCATTGTGAAACCACTTAGAGGACACAGTGCTGAGTGAAATAAACCAAGCATAGAAAGACATTACTACATCTAAGTTAATGTGCAGTCTAAACAATTTGAATTCACATTAGTAGAGTAGAGTAATGGTTTGGAGAGCTAGAAGAGATGGTAATGCAGAAAATGGACACCATGATCAAACTTTCACTTAGGAGGAATAAGCTTCAGTAATATATCCATAACTCATTGATTTTAAATATTTTCACCACAGTAATAATTCTGATGATAGATTTTTAATTAAGCCAATTAAATTGTGCCACATTGTGAACACACTCAAAAACAGCACTTTTTCCCCTACAAATTTTCCAAATTATTATTTGTCAATTGCAAATGAAATTTTACACTTCTAATTAAAATTAGGTGCTACAAGGTAGAAATCCTCTTTCACAATTAGAGCAAGTGAAGTAAAGTCAGTGTTAACCCCTCAGAATCAATTTGATGAGTTTCCCCTACCTAATTTGGTAGAATTACATCTTTGTTACCATTCAGTGTCATTTGAACTAGCTACAGCCCTACTACATTTTCTAAAGAGTTCTTTTGAACTAGCTACAGCCCTACTACATTTTCTAAAGAGTTCTTGGGTTTGCTATCCAGATCAGCAGTCACTGTCCCTGAATGCCTTGTTAATTTCCAACTACTGAATTCAGAAGCTGAGGTCTCAGACACTACTTTGAGACTCTTCTGATAGGATAAGTAATCCTTACAACTTCCTTGTTTTCCCCAAAAGCAGCTAGTGATATCTCAAGTATTTAGTTCCTTAAAACATGTGCCTCTCCAGTGTCTCTAGTACCTACTCCACATCTGCAGAAAGAATTGCATAGGTAGAGTGATAGCCATAGAGCTTCCCTGCTCAGGTATGTAGCAAGTGGTATAAAATCTGAAGCAGGAGAAACAGTTCTATTTTGGCAGGATTAGTCATAGCTCTGTCTCCAAGCAATGCTTGGGCATTATTTTATGCATTAATTTATTTATGGTTTTAGTGTAAAGCAATACAAGATTATTGAAAAGGCAACCAGATGTCTGAGAGCTCTGTGATCTTAAACGAATCATTCAGTTTCATCCATATGTCAGATATGTCACCAGCTCTGCTCCTTGCTTGTCGAGAGACCTGACAATAGTCTGCTTTGTCTAAAAGATGGACTCATGTGCTCCATAAGTACTAATTGATGATTATTATCACCTCCCAGCCACCAGCCACAGTTGTTGTTACTATAAAGTTATTAATATTTGGTACCAGATGGTATATTCAAAATAACTTGGATGGAAATTGCTATTGAAATGCTAATGACCGTTCAGTTCATTTTTGAGGGCTAATTCAAAAATGGGACTCAAGTAAAAAGTGGAAAGACAACTGAAATACCCTCTGGGAGATCAACAAAAATTGCTTTGCCTGAAGGTGTAAGGGACTGTATAGTTTCAAATTAATTGTCCTCATTTTGCATGCAAAAAAGTCCAATAACCAGGCCTTAGCTATATAGGTATTTACAGGTAAAGAAATAGACACCAGTTCTTGCTTATTTATTATGTAAGTAAATATTCCTATGAAGGAAAAGCAACTAGAAATAAGAATGCCATAATATGATGCCATTTTATTTAAATCAGTAGCAGCAGCCTCTTGGATCATGTTAGAAATGAAAAGTTTGGGATACCATCTAAGACCTTCTTCATTCATATACAGGCCTGGCCCAGAAGTTCTGGGGTTTAAAAATATTCTAGATGAATACTATATATACTAATATTTGAGAAACACTAATAATGCAGCAACATCATATTTAATACTGGTTTCACAAAGGCTTATAGAGTCAAAGCCAGTAATACAAGGAGTTCCTCAGCCTGGGTGGAACCATCAGTGAACTGGAAAGCTCATGCCCAGTTTAAAGAATGGAGTGGTCAGGCAACTGCAGCTGTTACAGTGACAAAATCTCAGTCTTAAAACCACGTATGTTGTGTGTGTGTGTGTGTGTGTGTGTGTGTGTGTGTGTGTGTGTGTGTGTGTGTGTGTGTGCCAGACCCAAGGTTTGTTAAAGCTAGTGTACTACCACTGGAGCCACAAGCTCTATTTTCAACTTTTTAATAGTTAATAGTAGATCAGAATCTCATGGGCTTTCTTACCCTGGATAGCTTTGAACTGTGATCCTTAGACTCAGATCTTAGCTTCCTGAGGAGCTAGGATTACAGGTCTGAGTCACCAGCACCTGGCTCAAAATAACATTTTCATGTAATTAATTATGTTACATTTTTATATTCTTCTTCATCTTATATTACAACAACTAAAATAAATATTCTCCAAAATTTTTCCACAGATTCAGTGGTTTTCAATAACTTCCCCAATGCAGCATTTCTAGTATCAGCACTATTTCATGTCAAATACCAATGGAATAGAAATTACCATTCTGAGCCCAAGATAAAGCACTGGGTCATGTTTCAGACACACACCAACCACCTGCTGCAGCACCATATTAAACTTTGTTTCATGTGCAGTTGGCTTTTTCCAAAGACACTACTAGTCAACTTTTTATTAATTTACTTTTATTTCATCTTATTTTTTAATACCAGTCCTCAAGCTTGAACTCAGAGCCTGGATGCTATCATTGAGCTTCTTTGCTCAAGGCTAGTGCTCTTCCATTTGAGACACAGCTCCACTTTTAGCTTTTTTTTGGTAGTTTAGTGGAGATAAGAATCTCACAGACTTTCCTGCCCAGGCTAGTCTCAAACAGTGATCCTCAGATCTCAACCTCTTAAGTAACTAGCATTACAAGTGGGAACCACTGGCACCTGGACTGAACTTTTAAAGATATTTACATCATCTCTGTATTATTGTCAATTAAAAAATAGAAACTTTCATCTGGACCTTTTATTTTATTTTGTAGGGCTGGAGCTATAATGCAAGCCACTGGGTAAGGACTCTAATTGTGAGCAACAACCCTAGCCTCCACTCTTTAAAAACAGATAATACTTCCTCAGGTTTTCCCTTTTTTCAATCTATTCTTTGCATTGTCAGTAATTGTCTGCTTACATCTATCCTTGTATTTAATCATTTCATAAATGTATTTTATGTCCCCCCTCTGTATCAGATGTAGTGGTAAACTCTTGGTATTCCAAAGGCTTGAAAGACACTAATCCTATTTTTATGGGACTGGTAACATAAGAAAGAGAAATTATTATGCTACAATATGGAATAAACAATAATAAAGCAATGTCCAACAAGAACATTCAATTGAGCTCCAAAAAGCTGGAATTCAGAAATTCCTTGTTTCTAGCTTCCTAGAGAGTAGGTTGGGTCATGAAAAACATAAGGGCAGGACAGAATAAGAAATTGTCAACTGGTAAGATAGACTGAAAAGAAAAAGAAGGGTCAGAAAATTTAAGAAGTAAAATAAATGCATTATTTTAATTGATTACATAGGTGTTGTATACTTAAGTTCTTAATTGAGCAACTCTGTGGATGGTGCAGTTATCAACTAATAAAAAAGATGGAAAAAAGGTAGGGACAAATTTGAAGCATATTTAGCTTGCTATGTTTGAGGGTGTGGAAGTGGAGATGTTTTACAGACAGTTTTTGTTTTAAGTCTGAAGTGCAAAGGAGTGTCAGGACTAGAGATTATGTAATGAAGTTCACTCCTCCACGTAGCCTACTGAGGCAAGTCAAACCTTGTCTTTTATTCCAAGTCTGTTCTTTGTTCTACTCTCAACTACAGTTACTATACTTCTGATCATGCCAATTCATTTTATTCCACAGCCTTGCATCTTTAATCTTTTCTCTGACTAGAACTTCCTTTCTCTTTAAACTGCTGTCACAAATCTTTCAACTTTTGAGTTTTACCTCAACTTCTACATTCTCATGAATTTTTCCCAGGTGCCTTCATTTCAAAGGACTCATGCTACCATGGAACTTTGTACATCTTTCATATCATTTTAATATTTTTCCTTAGATGTAATATATGTACAATAAATTTTTCTGATATCAGGGTGCAGAATAATGCTTTTAATAATCTTCCAGTGTTAGTTCACCATCACCACAATCAAGTGTCAGAACACTTTTGTTTATTATTCCCAGAGAGTTGTCTTGTATCTCTGGACAGTTGATCTTCACATCTAATCCTAGTCTCAGTCACAGGTTTATTGTCTTTCTCTACATATTTTAATTTTCTGGAAATACTGTGTGAATAAATTAATTCAATATGCAGTCTTTTGTGTCTGATGTCTTATATTTATCATAATGTTTCTGAGATTCAGCCATGTCATAATACACATCAGTAGTTTTCTCCTTTTTATTGCTGAAAAGCATTTCAATGTTTAGATGAACCACATGAAATTTATGGATGAACTAGGTTTAATTCATCCATGAAGCAGTCAATGGATATTTTCATTGTTTCTAATTTAGGAAATTTATGAATAAAACTTTTATACATAATCACATGAAAATATTTGTATGAACATATATTTGTATTTTTGTTTAGTAGATAATGAAATTGCAGAATTGTTTGGTAAGTTTATGTTAACTTCTAAGCAATTTATTCTACCTAACCTCCCACCACAGTGTATTGCAATTCCAGTTTTGCCACATTCATCAATACTTGTCAACTTCAATATATTTTTATATTGGTGGTTGGGCTTATTTATTTCTTATCTGTTTGTTTACTACATTTTGAGATTAACACAGGGCCTCACATAGTCTAAACATGTTCTCTCCACCCCAGTATTTTTTAGTATAGTGATTCTAATGTGCTTTTAGTGATTTCATTAATTTGTATTTCCTAGTACCTAATGATAAAGCTTTTCATGGATTTTTTCACAGCCATCTGTGGATCTTCTTTGAAGAAAAATACATTCAAATCTTCTTTCCAGTGAATTAATTATCAATTCCTTCATTTGAAACAAATTGTTCCAACCAACTTTGCACAAACCAAAACATTAATTTCTAAAGACCAAGATGTGGTAGTATCTTAGCTTTGTGTTTCTCTCTCCGGATTTTATGTGAGATTGTAGTAAAGATGTCAGATATCTGAAGTCTTTGACAGAGCTAAAAGATCTACTTCCAAGATGTCTTACTTGCAGGCTATAGCTGTACATCTCCGTATAGCTGGCTTCCAGTAGCATGATGAATCAAAAAGAGACAGAGCAAGAAACAAGCTTTAAAAGTGACACAATAGCTCATATAAATGTGTGAAATGGAGTAAGTAGGGTCAGTTAATGAGACTAGTTTGGCAAAAGGAACAAGAAAGAAGGAAAAAGGCACAGTGATGATTATGATCAAGAAGCACTATCTGTATGAATGGACTTGTTAAGATGAAACCCCCTTGTGCAATGAACAGATGTCAATTTGTTTTTAAGTGACAAACCATCAGTTCTGCTACCATCTATTGACCACCGGGTCCTTCTATGATGCAGTGTGGGAGGGCACTGTATAAGAAAACTTCAGAGAAAACAGGGACCACTGTAGGCCATTTGGAGGCTACACACACACACACACACACACACACACACACACACATTTTTCATTGTGTTGTCTTTTCGATGAGTTGATAAAAGTATTTATCTACTTAAGATACAAGTCCTATGTCAAATGCATGATTGGAAATATTTTTTGTCTAGCCTGGGCTCATCTCTTCATCTTCTGAATGATGGCTTTTGAGGACCAAATGTTTAAAATTATGAAGTCCATTTAGTCACTTTTTTTTCTAATATGGACCTTGCACTTGAAGTCATGTCCAGAAAATCTTTACTTATACTCAAAAATATTTTCTTTTACCATTTCTTCATAAAATGTATAGCTTTGGATACTTCATGCAGATCTATTACCATTTTTAGTCCATTTTTGTATATCATAGTTATAGTCGAAGTTTATTCTGTATATACTATCCTATTTTCCTAGAGTCATATACTGATTATAAGTATATGGATTTCTTTCTGGACTTTCAGTTCTCTTCCATGAGTTCACTGACAGTACACCAATGTTTAAAAATCAGGTAACATAGTCCAGTGCCATGGCTCATGCCTCTAATTCTAGTTATTCAGGAAGCTGAGATCTGCTTCCTGATGGCACCATGAGATTCCATCACCAAAATAAACAAAAGCAAGGATATAAGCATGGCTGAGTGGCAGAGCACCAGCTGAGCTACCTAGTGGTCTTGAGTTTAAACCCCACCAGAAGAAAAGAGAAGTTATCAGTAATGTAAGGCCTCGCACTTAGTTGTTTATTCTCAAAATTGTGTTGACTGCCCTGAGCCCTGTGACTTTGCTCATAAATGCTAGGATTGTGAATTTAATAAAGTTCATAATATTTCTTTCTATAGTCTCACCAATGTCTCAATGATTAGTAACAACTTTTCATCTTTCCCAATTTATCTATTTGAGTCTCTTCCTTTTTGCTTGATAACTTTAATATAGCATAATAGTTCTTTTGGTTTTTTTTATTTTAAATTTTATTTTTCACTCATTAGTTGTAAAAAAAAAAGTTTTATTTTGGAATTTCCACCTACGCATACAATGTGCCCAGATGAAAGTCACTTTTCTCTCACTCCTCTACATTCTCTTCCTTTTATTCCTTGAAATAATTTTAATAGACCATGAGGTCTATTTTCATATATTTATATAATGCACTTTTCCTTCCCTGCTCCTGCTGGTATTCAATACCAAACAGAACCTTAATTACATTCCTGTCATTCATTTATAAGGGGTAGATTAGGCATGTGAGGGAGATAGGTGATATTTGTGTTTTTTTTTAATTCTGACTTATTTGCTTTAATGTAACTATCTCTAATTCCATCCATTTTTCTGCAAACAACATAATGTCATCCTGCTTTTTGGCTGAGTAGTACTCAATTGTGTATACATATCATATTTTCTTTATTCATCACTCTACAAGCCCCAAAGTTGATGCCATATTTTGGCAATTGTAAATAGTGCTGCTATGATCATAAGTGTGCAAGTATCAGGACTATATACTGACTTACATTACTTCAGATTCATGCTCAAAGTGATATAGCAGGATCCCACAGTAGTTCTATCTTTAGTTTTTTAAGAAACCTCCATACTGTTTTCCACAGTGGCTGCACTAATTTATATTCACATTCACAGTGTTAAGGGTCCCTTTTTCCCATACCCTCACTGCTATTTGTTGTTGTTTATTTTCTTAATAACAATAATTATGTTAAAGATAGGGGACATTTTTTGTGTATCTTTTAGCCATTTGATCTTCTCTTGAAAACTGTTCAATTCATTAACCTTTACAATGACTTTATTTTCTTTTTTTCACTGATTTACATTTTTATGATTATTTTCTTTCTAATGGTTGCTTAGAGTACAATATATTCTACCTTTTCTATTTCTTCAAGAGGTAATGTTGGGTTATTGATTTAAGGCTTTTCCTCATGAATAACAGAAACATTTAAAGCCACACAAATTCTTCTACTCTCAGCTTTGACTGTATATCATATATCTTGATATACTGTATTTTTCTTTTTGGGGGGGATCCGGTCGTGGGGCCTGAACTCTGGGCCTGGGCGCTGTCCCTCAGCTCTTCAGCTCAAAGCTAGCGCTCTACCACTTGAGCCACAGTGCCACTTCTGGCTTTTTTCTTTTTGCTTATGTGGTGCTGAGGAATCAAACCCAGGGCCTCACGCATGCAAGGCAAGTGCTCTACCACTGAGACATCTTCCCAGCCCCTGTATTTTTATTTTTATTCAATATACAGCATTTTCTAAAATCTCTTGTGTGACTCAAAATCATGTAGAAATATGATGCTTAATTTCCAAATATTTAGGATTTCCCTATATGAATTGTTTGTTGATAGTTCTTTGATTCAATTCCCTTATAGTCAGGAAACACACTTTAAATAAAAACTGTTGTTGAATGCGTAGAGGTTTGTTTTATGGTACAGTATGTGGTCCACCCTGGGAAATGCTCTGTGTGCCCTTGAAAAGAAGATGTATTGTTCTCCTGCTGGATGCAGTGTCTCCCAGTGTCAGCCAGGCCAATTAGGTGAATAGAAATTTCAAGTCTTTTATAGCCTTGCTGACTTTTCTGTGTAGTTGTTCTATCATTTACTGAGAGTGAATGGAGAATTTGACACCAGGTTGGAATCTAGGATCATAATTTTGGAAGTGTCTCTTTTCCCTTCAATTCTGGCAGGTTTTTTTTTTTTTAAGTAAGTTTTATTGCTAGATGTCTTTTCATTTGTAATTATCATATATTCCTGATATTGATCCCTCTATTTTTATGAACTATCTCTGATTCTGATATTTTTTCTTAAATTGTTTTATCTGATATTAATATAGCAACTCATCCTTGCTATGATTACTTTTTGAATAGTATATCATTTTATAAATCTTCACTTTCAGTACATTTATGTCTTTGAAACTAAAGCAAGTTGATTAGGCTGGTAATATGTGTTTATCTTACCAGGCTTAAGGCTTTGAGCTCAAACCTAGAACCACAAATTGATAAATATAAAATAAAATGAAATAAGTCATATTACTTACAGAGAATGTTTTGTGTGCTAGTATACAGGCTTGAGCTCATGGCCTGAGCATTATCTATTAGCTTCTTTGCCCAAGGATAGCACTCTGCCACTGAGCCATAGCTCCACTTCTGGCCTTTGTTTAGTTAATTGAAGGTAAGATTCTCATGGTCTTTTCTGCCAGGGCTGGCTTTGAACCATGGTTGTAGTTAATTCTTGCATTATGATTCTATCAGATAGTTTCTCACTTTGAAACTTTTAATTCTTTCCCTTATTATTCGGTTATTGTTTGAATTTTAACTCTCTTTGTTATTTGGCTATTTGTTACTTATGTATGTCATGTGTCTATGCTTCTTTCTTCCTTTTACTGCCTTCTGTTGTATCCCATAATTTGTAAGTTTGTAGCATTATTATCTTATCTGTTAATTTTTGTTAATGAGTACATGATTGTATTCATATATTTATAGAGTACAACATAATTTTTTGCAATCTTTTAATTTAATTTTTTTTTACTAATCTATAAAAGCTTCAAAGCTTCAAAAAGTAGTATGAATTTCTGGGACACCATGTGATGTATAAATGGATATGCACAGTATGTAAGGATCAAATCAGAATAATTTTTTTCACCCCAGACATTTATCATTTCTGAATATTGAGAAAAATGTAGACCTTTAACATTACATTTTCTTTGTGGTTACTTGAGGGATTAAAGAAGCCATCTTAGTTTATCAAAATCCAAACAATTGTGAACCTAAAGTGGTAATATGAAGGTCCAATTTGCTCTTCCATCTGTTTTTCTACTACTTTCATAAACATTACATCTGTATATGTAATGATCCTCAAGTCCAGTGTTACAACTATTGCTTTATACAATTATATATTTAATAGAAATTTTTCTATAAAGAGAGTTAATATATGTCATTTTCTATATTTCCCATATGTATGTTAGAGTGGTCTTTATTTCTTCCTGTAAATTGAAGCAATTACTAGCATCATTTCCTGTCAACCTGAAAAATTTATTTTAGTATTTCTTCTTGTTCTGCCTATTGGTAATATGCTCTCAGATTTCGTTTCTTTCAAATGTCACTGCACTGCCTTTTTTATCTCCCTGTTTTTCTTATAAGAAATCAGCAAATGGGGGCTGGGAAGGTGGCTCAGTGGTAGAGCTCTTGCCTTGCATGCAGGAGGCCCTGGGTTCGATTGCTCAGCACCACATAAGCAAAAAGAAAAAAGCCAGAAGTGGCGCTGTGGCTCAAGTGGTAGAGTGCTAGCCTTGAGCTGAAGAGCTGAGGGACAGCACCCAGGCCCAGAGTTCAGGCCCCACGACCGGACCAAACAAACAAAGAAATCAGCAAATGTTTTGTTCTCTTCTAATTTTTCAATATTTTCTCATTAGTCCTGGTTTCTACATTTGACTAATACAGTCTAGGTTATATTTCAAAAAAATTTGTTGAATTTGGGCTGGGAAGGTGGCTCAGTGGCAGAGCACTTGCCTTGCATGCATGAGGTCCTGGGTTCGATTCCTCAGCACCACATAAGAAAAAAGAAAAAAGCCGGGAGTGGCGCTGTGGCTCAAGTGGTAGAGCGCTAGCCTTGAGCTGAAGAGCTGAGGGACAGCACCCAGGCACAGAGTTCAGGCCCCACGACCGGACCACCGCCCCCCCCAAAAAAAAAAAAACTTGTTGAATTTATATGGTGTTTTACATCAGATTTGCAAAGCACTTAACTAATTATTCATCATAATGCTTCCTGCCCTTTGCTCCTCTACTGTCTTTATTTTATTATTAATTTATTATTTCTATTGTCAAGGTGATGTTCAAAAGGTTTATACTTACATAAGGTTATAATTACATTTCTTGTTGAACTTGTTACCCCCTGCCATTTTTCTCCTACTTTCCCTTACCTCCCCGTTCCCTCTCCAAATTGTACAGATCATTTCCAGCATATTGTCTTCTAAGTATCTCTATTGCTTTGTTTTCCCCTTATCCTTTGTCTCACCATTCTGCTGTTCCCTTTCCCTTCCCTTATTCAGATAAATGTATATATAATACCAGGGTACCAAAATAAAATACAGTGACAACAGGGGATAAATCATAGAGGTAAGAACACACAAAAGAAACAAGAAATCACATAGTACATTAAAACCAGCAAAGAAAAACCTCATGTCCATGTCTGGGAGTTCATTTCACTTAGCATTACCTTATTTTGTCATATGTACAAAACTATTGAGTTATTCTGCTCATCTACTAAGACTATCCTAGATGTATACTAATTATTGCAAATAAAGGAAACCATGGGACCTATGTTTCTTTGGGGTCTGGCTTACTTCACTTAATTATGAATTTTTTCTAAGTCTTTCTATTCCTTTACAAATGGGATGGTGATATTTTTTCTGAAAGAAGCATAGAATTCCAATGTGTGTGTGTGTATGTGTGTGTGTGTATATATATATATATAGGTCTCCCATTATACATATGTTGTCACACTTAAAGCTTTCTCAGATGTCTCTTGCATGTTGTCCATTTTCTTCAATTATCCCCCCATTCCCTCTCTCTCTCTCTCTCTCTATACACACACACACACACACACACACACACACACACACACACACGTCCATATAGATATGGATGTGTTGGATTAGCTCTAGTGACCTGTCACTAAGGTCACTAATACTTCTGTCATCTTGTATCTGTTTATGTCATATCTACTATTTTAGCTTCCCTTTAATAGGTTCTACTTCTTTATTACATGTTTGAAAACTATGATTTACTCTACTACAATTCTTTAAACATTCTTCCTTTCATTATTAGAAATGCTTATAATAGTTGCTTTGAATTTTTGCTTGCTAAACTGAAAACCTGAATACCTCTAGATATTTTTTTGTTTTTCTCTGAGTGTACATGACTTCTCTGTCTTTATTTTTATGATTGTGGGAAAATGAATACCTTAGATCCTATATTGTAACAACTCTGATTGTTTTTTCTATGAGGACTTTTGTGGCTAGTTTCTCTTTTGGTTTGATAATTGCTTTGTTGATTTTAGTGTAATTTCTCCCCTACTATGTGATCACTGATGACTCTACTCAATGATTTTATTCTAATTAACTTTTATCTCAGTGCTTAATAAGTAAGTCTATTTATATTTACCAGTTTAGGGTTATCCAATGGTTAAATAGAAATGTTTAGACACATTAAATCATAAACAACCCACCTTATCAGCTGGTTTTGGTGGGAGCAAACAAGTTTTTAAGACATTGGTGATTCAGTAATCTCAATATATTTCTAAACTATAGCCCATGTCTTGTTTGATCTTCTTTCTATCCGTGTATATACCTCAGTTTTCCTGACTCAAAAGCAAGTTGTACATTAATGTCTAGGGCTTTCTTTATAAACCAAAGTTTTCATCTTCTATGACACTAGTCTTTTTTGCCTCCTATTAGCTGATACTTCTAGCATTTCTGATACTAGTTTCTCTCTTTTGCTGTCTATTAGTTCTCAAATTGGCCTGAGCAACTGAGAACTCAACATATCTAAATAAGGCCAAGAACAAACACACAATTTCAGAAAGAAAACATGATTTATTTATCCTATTTTTGGCTGTTAAAGTATTTTCTCTATATTCAACCCAAAAGTGCTTAGTGCATTTAACTAAAATCCCCAAAGACAAGGAAGTTTTTCAATTTGTAAACTAATTTTTCATCTGCTACTTAGTAATTATAAAAAGGCAACTTGAGAAGGAAAAACTAACTTCACATATTCAAGTTTTCACATTCTCAGTTTATGTCAAGTTTTTAAGTTATGAAACTAAAATAAAATATCTAACCAAAAAATCACTTTGTATATTAAAGGTGGGAATGTCTTTTGTAATTGACCATAATGGCTGTCATATGTTCACAGATATCCATAAAATAATGATTCTTTCCTGGAATACTATGCATATTAGTGAGCTCCTACAGCACTTGAGAGACTTTTGGGCTATTCCCACCAGTAAGGTCAGTAAATGCATCCACTTTCGTTAGCAGCAAATTTAAAAATCTTGAATCAAGTTGAGGGTCACAGAGAAGAGTGAGCACCTCAAGGGAAGGACAAAACCAGAGCTAAGAAATTTCCACAGCCATAAAATGGTACCATGTGACCTAATCAATGGACTTCATTTGTAAGCAGCCTATCCCCCAATAGCCACAATTGGTATGGACAGTTGTGTTCAATTAAGATGTGGTCAGTTTGTGGTTTCAGATTTAGGATTGAAAAGGTCTGTGTTCGTAGTAAAATTCAAATATTTAAATGTAGTATCTTAAGATGATTTGAATTTAATGACTGGCGGTGAACTATGTATAATAATATTGAGGTTTGCCCCTAGAATTTTAAACTCAAGTTATGTTTTATTCTAATGTAAGAATATCAAAAAACCACTTCAATTTTGTTCACAGCCTGCTAATCAACATTTAGATTTTAGAGTCTAGGGATTCCTTTAACAGAAAACGATGTGAAAGATAACAAAGGAGTAATTGTTTTGAGTTATAAAATACAAAATGCATGCAGATATTATTCTCTAAAAGATTATGTGCATACTTACCATTATTTCTAAACATCTAAACTTAACAAATGAATTTTAGCTATATATATTAATGTATATGTATCGGCTAATCTGAGCCATTTCAAGTTCAAGCAAGGGAAAGAAACTGCTAAAATGTGTGTTTGATTACTATAAAATAATATTAAATTGCTCTACTGCATTTAGTTACTAAAGCTGTCATTAGAAACATAGCTACAAACCCAAGGTAGATTTCAATAATAATGGAGTGTGGTTAAAGCTGATGGGAAAGTAAGCTCATATACTAAAAGAAATGTTGCCAGTTTTAAGATTTTAAAATATTATCCTTGCTCTTGTTGATGTGATGAATTTATATTAATTGATTTGCATATATTGAACCAGTTTTGCATCCCTGAAATGAATCCTGTTTGATCGTGGTGTATGATTTTTTTGATGAGTTGTCGAAGTTGATTGGCCCAAATTTTGTTGAGAAGTTTTGCATCAATGTTCATCAAGGAAATGGGTCTATAGTTCTCTTTCTTTGATGAGTCCCTGCCTGGTTTTCGGATGAGGGTTATGATGGCTTCATAGAAAGAGTTGGTAGTGAACTTTCACTTTCAATTTCACTGAAGAGTTGGAGGCTATTGGTGTGAGTTCTGCTTTGAAGGCCTTGTAGAATTCAGCTGTAAATCCATCTGGTCCTGGGCTTTTCTGGGGTGGAGGTCTCTTATTGTTGTTTCTATTTCGATGCTTGATATGGGTCTGTTAATTTGATTTAACTCATCTTGGTTTAGCTTTGGCATGTCGATATTTGCTAGAAAATCGTCCTTTTCTTCCAGATTCTCAAACTTATTAGCATAAAGGTTTGAGAAGTATTCCCTTATAATGTTCAAGAAAATGTGATACACACACACACACAATGGAATTCTATGCCTCCATCAGAAAGAATGGCATTGCTCCATTTGTTAGGAAATGGAAAGACTTGGAAAAAATTATATTAAGTGAAATAAGCCAGGCCTAAGGAAACATAGGTCACATGGTTTCCCTTATTTGCAATAACTAATATAAGTCGAGGACAAGCAGAAAAACTTGTACATATGATCATACAAGATGATATTAAGTGAAATGAACCCCAATATAGGGACACACTTGTTTGTTTGTTTTTTCTTTCTTGCTATTGTTTTCAACATACCTAAAATGTACTATGTGATTTTTTTGTTTCTCTTGTATGTTTTTCCCCCATGGTATAACCCCTGTTTTCACTGTATTTGACTTTGATGCCCTGCATCTTGCATATACATTTTTCTAATTTGGGGAGGGGAAGGGAAATAACAAAATGTTGAAACAACGATACAGATTGACCCATTGTAACAATGAGATGTACAAGACACTATGTTGAAAATGAATTTTACCACTTTGGGGGGGGGGGGAAGGGAGGAGTTGGGAAGATAGGGCAAGAAGGGATTGTAGGAGAAAAACAAAGGAAGAGGTAACAATGCTCGATAACATATGTACTCATTACCTTACTCATGTAACTGTAACCCCTCTGTACACTATTTTTACAATAAAAACATTTAAAATTTTTAAATATTAATATAAATCAGATTCTCTACAGAAACACTTGTTTTAGGAGTCTTATAGGCTTCAAAAACTTGTATAATGTAATGATATACATATTATTTCTGTGTTCTGTAGATAATAAAACTCAACTTTAGAAAGTTGCTTCACCCTGTGGGCTTCAGTGTTTTCATTTGAACATAGACTTACTTATGTCCAAGTGTCTATTAGAAGTTCTGAATATGTTCTAGATATGCTCAGAAGAGGCATTTTGTTTTTGCCAGGGTTTTAATCAACAATAAAATAAAATGAGCTTTCACATGAAAATCTGGATATCACATTTTTTCTGTCAAAGCCTAAAATCCAGGCTTCTGCAGAGTCCACTTGAGATGCACAGAAACTGCCTTGCAGAGGCATGCTCCCCACCAGTTTGACTCTAGAGTATGTATACACCCTTCTCAGTCTATCCTAGCCTATTTTCTAGACCTGCTCAGCTGATGTTACCTTTAGGATCCAAGCAGATAAGGCAATTGTTTTTCTGTTTTTTTGGGGGGGAGGGGGGTCTGGTCCTGGGGACTGAACTCTGTGCCTGGGTGCTGTCTCTCAGATCTTCAGTTCAAGGCTAGCGCTCTACCACTTGAGCCACAGCACCACTTCGGCTTTTTTTTCCCTGCTTATGTGGTGCTGAGGAATCAAACCCAGGGCCTCATGCATGCAAGGCAAACACTCTACCATTGAGCCACTTTCCCAGCCCGATGGTCCCTAATTTATAAGTTTCCTCAAGTTCTAAGATTTTTTAATTCTGTAAATTTATATACAGTGATTCAATCTTTTAATACCTAGTATGGCAAAATTGTATTTAGAAGAGATTAAACTGAAGTTGATAGTTAAGAGAGCAGTTTAATATGGTTATAAATTCTAAGACATGAAGCCAGTAATCATCACAGACAGAATTTGAAACTAACTCTAAAGCCATATTACCACCAATATATGCACATTCTCATTTTGCCTATAGTCAGTAAGACTTCAGAGATGTGGACATGAGGACAGAGACCCTACCTCTGTTCTATTTGCATAAAAAGCAGTGTGTTCTGGAGTTTCATTATAAAAATTCTCTCTCTGACAAGCAAAAATGAACCTGAAATAACCAAAATATAGCTGTACCATTATATTCATCTATATCTTTAAAATGAACTAAATATCTTAAGGCTATCATTCACTTTGGAAGTTTAGGTGTTGCTATTTTTAAAAGGTAGGGGAAAGTCAAGAGGATACACATTTATGTGGATGTGTGTGTGTGTGTGTGTGTGTGTGTGTGTGTGTGTAAACAAGAATCACCACCTGAGAAGAGGCCAATAATTTATTCAAGTCTGAATTTATGTTATGATAGTCATATTAATGCCCATTCAATCAAATTCTCTTTTCATAAAGATGGCAATTATGACAAAATCTTAGAGTACGCAATAGTGAAATGCATGCTAACACCCTAGAACCCAAACGTTTATGGTACTGAGGAAATGAGCACTATAATTTTTTCATCTGTCTTAAAAAAAATAGGGAGTCTAATTATGGATATCATGAAAAGGAGACAAACGTTACCTGAAGTACTATTCTTCAATTTCTGAAGTGTGGTTGTGTTGTTTAAAGATTATTTTATTCTATTTATTTTGCTATTATTACCACTAATTACAATGCCTCAGACAAAGAATATTCCCGTGCTTGTAAAACACTAGCTCCAATAATCAACTTCATAAATAGTTAACACAATTAATTCATTTTCTATATTCAATATATGAATTGAGACATATATTTATTTGTGCTGAAACAAATTTAAATCCCTCAGCTTTAAAAACAAGGCCAAATACCAAAGCCTTGCCTACTGTTTGTGCTCTATCATATAACATCTCTTGATTACTCTGACAGAGTTCCAGTCACAGGTTGTGAGTCAGAAAGAGGATTTTCAATGTCCAGCAGCTAAATGTGTCAGCCATGACATTTCTGAAAGTTCTATTTTTATATACAGAGGGAAGGAAAAAAATCACTTCTTTGTATCTGTCCTTTGCAAAATTCTCAGTTTAACTCCAGCTTTAGATATGTACAATAGGAATGCATTCTTAGTTAACATGACAAGCGACTGACATTTTTAAACTGGAATAATTCATGTAATAAAAAAAAATAATCTACACAAGTTTGTCCCTCCTGCATTTTTATTCCCTGCTTCAGCTATAAAGCCTGTTAAAATGCAGTTGAAATAATACAAAAGGCAATTTATATCTCACTATTATCCTAATCCTTTTTCCTACTATTATATAGCTTATCTTAAAATGTTGAAGCATAACTTGCTTGAGTTATAATATTATATGAATTAAGAAGCCGTATTGTTTGGAAGTCTCTATTAATTGGTCTACAGGGAGGTTTTTTTCTGCATATATTAAAATGATTGTATGCCTGAATTATAACGAACTTACCTTTAAACTTCTTTTGTGCTTAAATATATATTGAGGACAAAGACATTCATTTTAATATTTCTTAGGATAGGCTTTATTGCTAAAATTATTGGTTTGCCAATTGTGGCATGAGTGGAAATTTCTGATTGGCTGTCATATCAATGTCAGTGAAGCTCATGAAGTGCATGGGTCTGGCTGTTTTCCTTATTTTTATTTATAAATTCTGTTTCATAACAGCAATAAGATGCTTCAGGCCTTGCAGTTCTGGGGGATTATTGCACTTGTCAGGTGGTAAAAAATCACTGGACCCTCTACCTTGTGTCTTGGAACACCACTAGAGGCATGTCATCACTGAGAAATGCAATTTTTGGACTTTCTTAATGCTTTATTATGACATATCTAACTTCCAGAATAAATTATTTATTTTGAAGGCTGAAATGTGATAGAGTATCCAACCAGTAGCTAAAAAATGGAAACAAAATAAAAATATGGATGATGAAAACAGATAGAAATGGCCAAAAAAATGGCCATCTTACCATGGTTCTTGAAGGATTTGAATATGTAGAATTAAGCATATGTTACACTAAAATTGGGAGACTATAGTATTATCAGCCAGTAAACCTGTATAATTATATAGTTGTCCTTATAATATTCAAAGTCAAATTATTTTCTTAAACATGGCTTTAATATATTTATATTCAAAAACATGAAAAATATATAGCATATGTAAATGTAAACCACTTCTTTTTTGTTGGTCATTAGGCTTGAACTCAGAGCCTGGGCACTTTCTCTGAGTTCCCTTTGTTCAAGACTAGCACTCTACTACTTTTGAGCCACAGCTTAATTATCAATTTTTAAGTGGTTGATTAGTAATAAGAGTTTCACTGGGAATTTTCTTCCCAGGCTGGCTTTGAACTGCAATCATCAGACCTCAGATTCTTGAGTAACTAGAATTATAGCCACTGGGACCTGATCCAAGTCACTTTTGTGAAAATATAATTTCCTTACTCCAAAGGAAAGCCTGTACACTGTTCTCTTCTACTTAAAAGTCCTTTGTGATATAATTAACATAAAATCTATAAAATTAAAACCATTGACATTCACACTCTTAAAAAAGTATAAGAAACCTGATGATTTAAATAATGGCTTATAAAACAAACTGTAAAGTTTCTATTTCTAAATAATTATTTGGAAGTAAGTTTCTATTTCTTTTCTCTTAACAATTGTTTAAAAGAACAATGTAAACTGAAGGAGGCCAAATTATCTTTTCAGGGAAAGAATATCCAAGTTTTTCTTGGAAAAGAGCCAGTTTTAGGTAGGGGGTGTTTATGGCCTAGGGAGTCACTGTAGCAATAGAAAAAAATGAATAATTTGCACATGTGAGATTCTTGGAAGGCAGGATACAGCTGTAAAGAATTAACCCCTTTGGAGAGAGGTAAAAACACAGAGCAGCTAAGAGACCTGTTGGTAGGGACTAAAACAATCCTGGCTACAGAGTTCCTCAAAGGAAAGCAGAGAAACTACACTTGAGAACTGACAAGTTTTGTCTTCACTTACAAATGAACAGATAACTTCATGAATTTTAGGACAAAAGGAACCAAACCAGATCAATTAAAATTGATCATTGAAAAGTTAAGTAAGCCCTGCAAGGAGCTGTTGTTGTTGCTTAAAGGAAATTAAATACTACAATGCATCACTGATAGGATTACTATGAGTCACTTTATAAAAGCAGGAAAGTGACCTTGTCTGGTGCTCATGCTCTCTGCCCCTCATTGTTTTCCTAGCCACTTATTGACTGTTAGAATTCTGCCCTCCCCCCACCTTCCCCTCCCACACCTTTCCCCCATTCCATAGACCTAAATTAAAGGAAAGGGAAAAGAAAAGAAAAAGTCAAGAGATCCAAACATTTTGCAACATCAAACCAGAGATCCAAATTCCATTTTAACTGAAATTGATATTTGCTCTATCTATCTATCTATCTAAATATATATATATATATATATATATATATATATATATATATATATATTCTCCTTCCAGAGAGGAATGGGCAGCTCCTGCACCAAAATAAAAAGAATGGATGTAACTGTTTTAAAAGATGGTAAAATGCAGGTTTAAACCATGAGGATATTACTGAAAAGATTTTGTTAAACATCCTTGAAGTAAATTTCATCCATCATTCCAATTTCATCTGAAACTGAAGCAAAGATCGAGATGGAGAAAACACATACCTGACTTAATGCATTATTCAGTACCTTCATGGGTACAGAAAATAATAGGTCAGTAGTCCTCAAAGTGTGGGCTCTGGTCTTAGGAGGGGTCCCTAAGGCTCTTTCGGGAGCTGTTTGAAGTCAGACTGATTTTCATAACAATACAAAGACAGTGCTACTTTTAACTTTGTTCCCAGGGCTTTCCAGAGGCTGTGTGACATGGAATGACATCATCACTTTGGGGGCTAACAGGAGGGGTCCTTGTTAGTTCTATAGTTTAGAATTCTCTAGGTATGGTTTTTGAGGTCAACAGCAATTTTGTTCTGGATTGTATGTTTACTTGTTTTGTTTGACACAGACTCTGCAGTTACTCAGAAACTATAAACCAAGATGCTGTGAAAATCATGATCCTCCTATCTCTACCTCCTGAGTGGTGGGAGTACATTTATGTACTACCTACCACACCTGGCTCACTAATAATTTTTCAGTGTAAACTTTAAGAACTCATACTGATAGAAGTAAGCCAAAAACCTTAGAATGTATTAAAATATGGTCCCTTGCCCCACTCAGGATATACATCTTTACTTAGGCTTTCTCCTCAGTGTTAGGCATATTACAGTTGACAGTACAATGAGTAAAGAAGTCAAACATTTAAATTCAATGAATTGTATGTGTCAATAGTATATAAAATAGATAAAATGAGAGCTGTTGTACTGAAGAAGAAGCACAGACCTGCCTGCTAAGTTCTTGACACAGCCAGAGTGTCCTTGATTTCTACTGACATAGTATGAAAACTACCATAGTATGATGTTCCCACTTCTGCTAATATACCTGTATCATATCCTTATATACATAGGGAGGTACTTGGTTTTGTGAGAATGTCCTTAATGGAACGTTCAATTCTGAGAAGGCTCACTGAGATTAGCTAACAATAGAAAAATTCACTGATGGAAGAGAGTAAGATTCATCAACATTCATAACCTATCACAAGAGCCATAGAAAAAGCTCACACAAATGGCCAAATGGTTGAAGTTTGAATACTCTTATCATAGGGAAGAGTTTTGAGGAAAAAATGCTACAGATCATTTTATAGAAATAATAAACAATATTTTATTAGAATATTTCACTGTAATTTCAACATCAGTAAATAATAAACCGATGGAAAAATACAAGACTTTTAATCCTGACTTTTGTTTTCTAGTTAAATAGAACTTTGCCATTCAAGAAGTAATTGGAAATGGAGCTGTGGCTCCATTTATAGAGCAATAGCCTTTAGCTCAAATACTCAGGTACAGAGCCCAGGTCCTGAGTTCAAGCACCAAGACCAACAAAAATAAGAGGCAATAAATAAAAAAGACAGGCTAGAAGACTAAAGCCAACCAATGGCTGCACAGTTATTTTTGTAATCATTCTATTTCAATTAAGTCATGAACATTGTATCCATTTATGACGTATTCTGGATGGCTCAAAAATGATATAAAAAATTTTAGGAGACAGAATGAGTACCTAGAACACACATTAGTTCAGTAGGATGCTTCTCTGAATGGTGACTGTGTGAGTTTCAATTTTTGTCTGTGTTAAGAATTTAATCTTCTTCAGTTAATAAAATTTTAGTAAGAAGATTGAAGCCAATTATGTTCCTCTTAAACACCTTGGTCTCCAATTCCAACTCCACAGGGATATCATTACAGATTGGTTTGTCATTTAAATATGCATATAAATTGAATTCTTATTACATTATGTTATGTTTTGTTGCTATTGTGTTTTGAACTCAGCGCCACATGCTTACTTAGCTTGCTTGCTCAGTTCTATATTACTTGAGCCATACCTCCAGCTCAGCTTTTTTGATGGCTATTTTGAAGATAAGAGTCTCATGGACTTTGCCAACCAAGCTAGCTTCAAATCAGATTGTAACTTACTGAGTAGCTAGAATTAGTCATAAGCCACTAGAACCTAGCTAGGAAAAGGAGTTGTTGAGTTAAAATTTTAAAACATATTTATCACTCTTCTTTTTACTATTGGGAAGAAAAGAACTCTCAATGTCAACTCAATTTTCTTCTAAAACCTTTAGTTGGCAGGCAATTTTGGAAAAGACAAGATTCACCAATGAGTCTGTGTTAGTCTTCTTCCAAATAAAGTGAATAAGTTAATAATTAATAGAAGGTGGAGCCCAGGATAAGAATAAACTTTCAAAAAGAAATGACAATAATTTCTCCCCTCCTATTTGCCCAATCATAGTTTGTCCTTCCTTTAGTGGGCATAATGAAATAAAGATATTGATAATTTAGCTTCTTCCTATAATATAAATATGGATATTGCTAATTAGAGTTCTAAAATAGCTATTTACTTTACTTAAGAATATGTTTATCCCATGCTTAGAGCACAAAGGAAATTAAGTACACAGATATCTAAGGTTACAAAGGCAAAATAATGGTTGAAAAATGTCAGCAATTACAAAGGCTAATCAATGTTATGTTTGATTTAATTACTACACTACATTTCATTAGTGAGAAGTTATTATTTAACCATCTTTCCCTTTCAATAAAATCTTCTTCCTTTCTCAGCCTAATACCAAAAGCTTAATTTATATCTGCAGCTCAGTTACATGTATTTGGTGAAGGACAGGCCTTCAACAAGAGTATGGTCTCTGTGAGGGGCAGATCAATCTCCCACTGAGTTGGAACTTGTGACCTTTTGCAAAGGTGGGGGGATCACCTGCTCAAAATATTTTTCCTAGGTTCAGAGATGATTGTGATTGTTATTTACAGAGTTCAGTGAAATAGTCACAAGCAAGTCTCATTGTACAGCTACATTAAAAGTTTTAAGATACTATTAGTCAATGCATATCTTTTCACGGAAATCAGCACCATGCATACATCCAATAATAGAAGCTTTTGTCAAGCTGTGTTAGTTAATAGTAACTCTAATATAAAGACTACCAAATGTTCAAGGAAAATTAGTCTGATCATTTAATACAATTCTATGAGCACAATATTTTGCATACCAACTCATTCTATTGTTTGAAGCAATATTTTATCTTGCAAAGTAGAATAATAAAAGTTGACATTTATGTGATACTTTCATTACCATGAAGTTCTAAATTATTTATCTAATATGTACAGGTCTTTGCAAAGTGACTCAATTTTATTATTCCATTTTCTAAATGATAGCAGATATATTAGTTAAGTAATGTTCCTGGAGTCATATCTAAACAAAAACTACTGATGAAAGAGAATCAGATGATTTTTTTTTAATTTGCCACTTAGATTCTTACACTTTTTCATTACATGAAATTATTTTCATGTAATGTTTCTTTTAGATATTTATGATGGCTTAAACCAGTAATTCTAGCTACTTGAGAGGTAGAGATCTGAGGATTATGGTTTAAAACCAGCCTGTGAATAATATTTGTAAGACTCCATTTCAACCAATAGCTTAATGTGATGGTTCTTGCTTGTTAACTCAACTAACAAGGAAGAACAATATCTGGGTACAGTAGTGAATGACTGTCATCCCCAGCAGCATGGGGGAGCATCAAATAGGAGGATTATAGCTCAAGCTTGCCCAAGCATAAAATGAGAACCAATGCAAAAATGGGCTAAGGTGTAGCTCAAGAGGTAGAGTGTCTACTAGCAAATTTCAAGGCCTGAGTCCTATCTTTAGTACTATTCATCCCTCAAGAATGCCCAAGGCATTTTTTTTACAAAATATCTACTATGTGTTGAGGACCATTGCATGTAATATCTCATTCAATTTTGACAAAGCATGCTGTTAAAAAAAAATACAGCTGGTAGGTGATGGCTCATACCTGTAATCCTAGCTACTCAGGAGGCTGAAATCTGGGAATTGTAGTTCAAAACCACCTGGGACAGGAAAGTCCACAAGACTCTTTTTTTTTTTTTAATGATTTCCTTTTTATTGTGAAAATACTGTACAGAGGGGTTACAGTTACATGAGCAAGGTAATGAGTACATTTTCTTTCCAGCATTGTTACCTCCCTCCTTTTGTTTTTCCCCTACTATACTTTCCCTCCCCACCTCCCCAATCCCCCTCCCCACCATGAAGTTGTAAAGTTCCTTAGGTCCCATGGTTTCCCTTATTTGCAATAACTAATGTATGTCTAGGATAATCTTATAGGGCAAGTAAAAAAGGTCAAAAGCTATGCACATATGACCGATGAGACGATGCTAACCAAAATGAACTCCAAGATAGAGACACAAGAGATTTTATCTTTGTCGCTGTTGTTTTTAATGTTCTTATAAAATACTATTTGATTTTTTTTGTTTATTTTGTATGTTCTTCCCATGGTATAACCCCTGTTTTCACTGTATTTGATTTTGGTACCCTGCATCTTGTATATACATTTTTCTAGTTTGGGGAGGGGAAGGGAAACAACAAAATGCTGAAACATGGGTAACGTTGTTACCCATTATAACAACAAGATGTACAAGACACTATATTGAAAATGAACCATAAGACTCTTAACTCCAATTAACCACCAACAATCTGGAAGTGGAGCTGTGATTTAAGTGGTGGAGCACTAGCTTTGAACAGAAAAGATCAGAGATAGTACTCAGGCCCTGAGATCAAGCCCCAAGACTGGCACAAAAAAATTGTGACTTTGAGATTGTGATTTCTTCATAGTAACATCAATCTCAGTTGTCTGATAGCTCCCTTTACAGAGGGTTTTGATGTAAGTATAAGGATTCATGTATTATATTTTGTGGAGTTTTGTTGTAGAAATTAGGATATATGAGCAAGAGGCTGTGAGGGAGGAAAAATTAAACACAAATTCATACACTCAGAGTAGCAAGAGAGCCAATTAGTCAGGCAAGCAGAGTCCCATACTTTTAAATGAAACACAGTGAAGTTAATCCTTCAAAAAAATTCTTCATTATGATGATGTAAAATTAACTTGTAAAAATGAGCAAGTTTTAATTAATTAATGTAGATTATGATATGTAATTAGAAATTGTTGCTTTATTTCTTCAACTGAGAAAATAAATCCACTTAAACAAGAACACACTGAACTCAGCCTCTTGCCTTAGAAACCCACCAGCAGATTGTATTCTGATCTCTGACTGGTTTCTTGCTAGATAGGAAGTTCTCCTGTAGCTGAACTCCAAACTCAAATGCAGGTAGGAGGCAGTGGCACACAAGAATTAGAAGTGAATGAATTGTTTTCTAATCTCTCATTAGATTTGTCAGCTGTTTAAGACTTTTCAGTAGCCTGGTTATAACAACAATTTTAGTACCCCCGCAGAACACATTTCATCCTCAGGAAAGGTTTCTGGAGAGTGGCAGGGCTAGGGTTGAAGGATGGAAGTACGTGGTGAATAGATGGTTTCAGATGCTTTTTTTCACTGGACAGAGTAACAGTATAGGACAGACCGGTTTGTTTTGTTTTATATAGCATTGAAACAACAATGCCCGGATTGTAGTTGAAACAACTAGGACTATAAATAAACACATAACTTTACTAGAACGGAGGTTTCTGAACATCAACCTACAATAATACCTTATTCAGTTAAGCACTTCCTGAGGAGAGCCAGAGATCTTTCTTTCTTTCTTTCTTTTCTTTTCTACTAACAAAGGATGAGAGAAACTCTGACATTTTGCCTGAGCAAAAAAATCTTTGGATACTTGAATCCCCCCTTTTAAAAAAAATGGAGTTCGGAGAGAGACTTAAGCTCATCTCAGTTAACAGTCCTTGTTCCCCTACTGCTGTAATTACAGCTTAAGGGAGACTAAGTTGCCTATTCCTAGCTCCTGGGCTGCTTGGGGGTGGTTGTTGTCAGAATCCTCTTGAGATAATGTTTCTTGTGGGTCAGTCTGAAGAAACTGCTGCCAACAATGGCAATCCCCAGGGTGACACTCCCAGGGGGGTCTAGATTCAACTGTCAGTCACCTTCAGCCCTGAGCCATCAAATTTATTTACACAAAAGCTGGTTATTACAAACCTTTTTAAAAGCTACGTTGATGAGATTTACCCATCCTTGAATCTTAGTTCTTTTTTCTTATAGCTCCTGGTTTATCCTATTCTATCTTTCTTTCTTTCTTTTTTTTTTTTCTCTAACTACCTCTGGGAACTTGTAAGGGTGACCCTCCCCTTTCTTTTGTTCCTCCTTGGAGCTTATGTTGCCTTATTATCTTAAAGCTTGAGCCTAAGCTTGAATATCACTCTCAAGGCATACAAAAAAAAAGAAAGAAAACAAAACTGGTATTGTTTTATAAATCATTTTAATTCTAATAAATACTCTATTTTCAAAATGAAACAATTTTCTAGGGTTGAGAAAAGATTGTTTTTTACGCCATAATGTTAAGAAACTGAAGTTCTTTTCTTTAAATATGTATTTTTCTATGTATACATATTCATACATCTCCTGACACATACATTGCTTTCCTTTATTAACAAACTGATAATGAGACTAAAATTTCAAAGTCTGGGTCTGTTGGCATTTGAAATGAGGTTCAATAATTTACATGAGTAAAAAAATAATTTTCCAAATATTACTGAAATTCAGATATTCTCTCTGTGGATTTTTTACATATTTTAAATAAAAACACAGTTTTCTTTCACTGAGAAGAGGAGAAATTCTGGATTTCTCTATGTCATGGCATTGTAATAATATATTGAAAGACAATATTAACTTGTAAAAATGTAAACATGGCATTAAATTTTAATGTGAGTTTATTGCATTGGTGTACAGGATTGTTAGAATTAGACTAACAATGTATTGCCATCAGGAGACAGTAGTTGAGATTGTAATTAATTTATCAGTTCTACAAAATATTAGTGTTATGGTTATAGGTAGAAAAGCATATGTCCTAGGTTTGATGGAGTTATAATATGAGGCTGGTTGAAGAACAGACCAGGGAAAACTCTATCCTTATATCCATAAGTGACTTATTAAAGAATGATATCAGTGGCATGAAGAACATATGATACTAACTAGTTCAGTTGAGACTTCAATTCTCAATCATCCCAAATCCTACTCATTATTCCCAAAGTAACACTCAACACACAATTGGAAAACAATTGAGTGTTTGATTTGTTCATTTAATATTGTTTCCTCAGCATTTACTATGGCTTGCCAAGACAGGTCATAAAACCAAGCAGTAGAAAGAAGCAAAAGCAAGCAGATATCTGAGCATGCAAGTAGTTTATTGTTCAATGATTTAAAATGCCTTAGAATCTCATTTGGAAATTAATTTGCTTGCTCAGGCTTTGTAACAATTATATCAACTATGCTCCAATCTCTAAAGCATACTGTTCAAAGGAATAAAAACCAGTAAAAGAGGAACTATGTCCTAAAGTAGGTCAGGCCACTATTAGTTGTTCTAAATTGTTACAGGAGCCTAGATATGGATGGTTTGAGTCTATCCATCTATTGACCCTTTTCTATTTACTGTATTTGCCTCACAGACTATCCCAAACATGTGAGGTTTTGAGGGCTTTATTACTTGCTTTTAGTTATTAGGATATGTTACCTATTTTTCATCTTAGGGCTGTGGAATAATTGTAGTTTGTTTTCAAAGTTTTATTATATAGTTCACACATACTTCCTTGGAAAAAAGTAAACTATAAGCATTTATGATTTGATATTGGAAATAGTGGAAGATTTAGATTATTTAATCTACTGGATATTAATAATATTGTATAATGTACAAAATAAACTTCTCATATTGTCATTCCTTAGTGAAAGTTTTACTAGTTGATCTTTTATTTAGTTCCCCTATGCTATTATTATCCTTGCTCTGACAAATGTGTATCTCAACACAGATTATATAGTGTATTCATATTCAAAGGTCATCATGAAAAATTACAACTTGGGTGGCTCACATTTTCTCAGTTGTGGAAGCCAGGGACCTGTTTTGCCAGGTATCATGGTGGCATTCACCTACTGCTTCTCCCAATTAGTGTTTTGTGAGTATTCAGGATCCTTGGCATTCCTTGATTTGTGGAACCAAGTCTTGGCCTCTGTCTTCACAGAGGCCTTTTGTTCTGCATTCCTCTGTGTATCTCTCTTTTTTTTGGGGGGGAGGGGGCAGTCATGGGTCCTGAACTCTGGGCCTGGGCACTGTTGCTCAGCTCTTCAGCTCAAGGCTAGCGCTCTACCACTTGAGCCACAGTGCCACTTTCGGCTCTTTTCTTTTTGCTTATGTGGTGCTGAGGAATAGAACCCAGGGCCTCATGCATGCAAGGCAAGCGCTCTTCCACTGAGTCACCTTCCCAGCCCCTCTGTGTATCTCTTTTAAGCACACTTGTCCCTAGATTTAAAGACCTATTCAGGTAACACAGAATGCCCTCTTTATCTCAAGACCCCACACTTAATTACACTTGCAAACACCAATTTTCCACATTAGCTAAAATTCAGAATCTCTAGGATTTGACATGAATATACCTTTTGGAGGAATGTTATTCAGTCCACTGAATTTTGGAATTTATTAATTTATATATGAGGCCTGATGTAGGGGCTTATACTGTTAAATTTTTGAAAGGTACCATATTTGAAAGGTACCGTAGTCAGAGGCTGGGCACTGCCAAAACTGTAGGAAGAATAACTGAAGAATAATTAAACACAAAGGCTAGGGGCATGGTTCAAGCAGTAGAGCGCCAACCTAGCAAGCATAATGCCCTCAGTTCAAATTACAATATCACCATGCCCCCCTACATATTTTGCCTTCCAAATACAACTTTACTCCTACATCTTTCATTTGCATTTTAAAAATATTTTTTGTGGTGCCTTTCATCTATTCCTTGAATGACTGACATATATACTTAGCATTGAACTTAAAAGGGGATTGAATCTGTCAGATCCTCTGATAAGAAATTCTTGTAAATTTTTTGACAAATTAGTTCCAGAACAGAAAGAATTTTGCTGGGAAAACATGAATTCCACATTTTTAGATGTAGAAATGAATTCGTTCTTTGTCCTTTTCTAAGTGATGAAGATTTATGCTTATAACCTAAGAGTAGGCTAAGTTAATAACTACTGAAGTTACCCATACCGTGTTACAATTATTTGTCTGAAGTACATCGATAAAGAAATAATCCTCTAATTGGAGAAAATGCATTAGAGAGGGATGTAAATTCAGTTGGCAAATATTGGGGGAAATGAGCACATTCAGCAATCATGATTGCCTGTTATGGATTTTTTGAATTCCCTGTGTTGAAGAAGAAGAGTTTTGTATCAGATATACAAACACATATGTTCCTCATTGTAGATATGTAAAATAAACATGGATAGAGCTACAGACCATATTTTGGCAGATTAAAATTGAGCTGATTGTTTCTGAGTATTATTATTTTTTCTTTTATTTTCTCTCTTTTTGGAAACACATTTTGTAGGAAACACATTTAGTCAGTATAATTTATTTAAAGGAAAGAAATACTTGATTTGAAAATAAGAGTAAGAAGAACTTTGGAGTTAACAGTAGTTTAATGATATTCACAAAGAATAAAGGTAACATTGGAAACAAAAATGTAACAGAATTCAAAACAATTCTGTATGAAGAAACATATAACAGTGCTGAGTAAAATATTCATTAAGTGGAAAAATATCACAGTTGTTGAATTCTTTTAATGGAAATTAAATTTTATTACTTATCATTATTATTTATAACTTTATTATTTTGAACTTTGTAGGACATTATCTCAATATGAAATATTATACTAAAGGCTCAGCAGCACTGAAGGACTGATTCAAATGGTAGAGTACCTGTTAGGAAGTATGGCATCCTGAGTTCAAACCCCAGAACCATCACAAATAAGAAAAAGGGCTTACTATGGCTTTATAGTAGAGTTTGAAATTTGGTACTGATATTCCTCCAGCAGTGTTCTTTCCGTTGAGGAGCGTTTTTGCTATTCGGGGTCTTTTATTGTTCCATATGAATTTTTAGATTGCCTCTTCTATTTCCTTGAAGAATGAGGGTGGAATTTTGATAGGTATTGCGTTGAATTTGTAGTAAAGCCATAGTAATCAAAACAGCTTGGTATTGGCATAAGAACAGACCTCAGGACCAATGGAATAGAATTGAAAACCCAGAAATGAACCTACAGACCTATAGCCATCTAATCTTCGATAAGGGAGCTAAAACAATAGAATGGAAGACAGACAGCCTCTTCAGTAAATGGTGCTGGCAAAACTGGTTAACTACATGTAGAAAACTAAAGCTAGATCCTTATATATCACCCTGCACCAGAATCAACTCCAAATGGATCAAAGACCTTGAACTCAAAGCAGACACTCTGAAAACATTACAGGATGGAATAGGAGAAACCCTGGGTCTCCTTGGCTCAGGCCGAAATTTTCTGAATAGAGACCCGGAAACACAACAAATCAAAGAAAGGCTGGACAAATGGGATTGTATAAGGTTGCAGAGCTTCTGCAGGGCAAATGACATAGCTAGCAAGATCAATAGAAAGCCCACAGACTGGGAGAAGATCTTTACTAGCCATACAACGGACAAGGGTCTCATATCTAAAATATACTTGGAACTCAAAAAATTAAACCACCTAACAACAAATCCTCAAAGAAACAACTGCCCAATAAGTAAGTGGGCGAAAGACTTAAAGAGAAGCTTCTCTGAAGAAGAAAGAAGGATGGCCAATAGACACATGAAGAAATGTTCAACATCCCTAGCCATAAAAGAAATGCAAATCAAAACAACATTGAGATATCACCTCACTCCAGTTAGAACAGCAAAAATCAAGAACTCTAACAACAACAGATGCTGGAGGGGATGTGGACAGAAAGGAACCTTACTTCATTGTTGGTGGGAATGTAAACTTGTTTAACCACTTTGGAAAGCAGTATGGAGGTTCCTCAAAAGACTCCACATAGAGCTCCCCAATGACCCAGCAATCCCACTTTTGGGCATTTACCCAAATGATCACAAACAAGGCCACACTAAAGCTACCAGCACAACTATGTTTATTGCAGCATTATTTACCATAGCTAAGATATGGAACCAACCCAGATGCCCCTCAGTAGATGAATGGATCAAGAAGATGTACTATATATACACAATGGAATTCTATGCCTCCATCAGAAAGAATGACATTTCCCCATTTGTTAGGAAATGGAAAGGCTTGGAAAAAATTATATTAAGTGAAGTAAGCCAGGCCCAAAGAAACATAGGTCCCATGGTTTCCCTTATTTGCAATATCTAGTATAGGTATGAGTCAAGCGGAAAAAGTCAGAGAATGTGATGTTAGGAAAACGAACCCTCAAATATGTGTTTTAATGTTTTTGTTTCTTTCATGCATGTGTTTCTAACGCATTTATAATATTATTTCTTTGTTGCTTTGTATGTCCCTCCCCCACAGTGTAACCCCCGCTTTCACTATATTTGATGTCAGTATAACATGTGGAGGAGACGGGGACAAACAAGTCGTTTAAGGATTCAGGTGGACCTGTTGCAACAATGAGAAGTACAAAATGTCATGTCAAAACCAGCTTTACAATGTCGGTGGGGGGGGGGGGGAGGGGGGGTATGATTGGGTGTGGGGGAGGGGGGAGGCTGGGAAGGGAGGTGAAGGGTAAACAAAGGAGGAGGCTGCAATGCTTGGTAAGAAATGTATGCATTTTCCTGCCCATGTAATTGTAACCCCTCTGTACAGTATGTTCTCAAATAAAATAAAATAAAATTAAAAAAAAAAAAAAGAAAAAGGGCTTAGCAGTCAGTAATTTATATAGACGTTTTCACGGATTAGTTAAGAGCTGCTCTATCTACTTAGAGAGCTCCTATGTCTTGGATTTTGAATTTAGTAATAGAAGAAAAATATGTGTCACCAATGGCTGTCATGTTGACAAGTAATGGAAAACAAAAACTGATTTTTCCATCTGGTAGCTACCAGGCTACCGGGCACCCGTGGCTCACGCCTGTAATCCTAGCTACTCAGGAAGCTGATATGTGAGGATCACGGTTCAAAGCCAGCCTGGGCAGTAAAGTCCATGTGACTCAAGCCAGAGAGAGCTCGTCTTGAGCTGAAGAGCCCAGAGACAGCACCCAGGCCCAGAGTTCAAGTTCCAGGACTGACCAAAAAAAAAAAAAAAGCTCCTAAACTGCATCCCAGCTTTACAGTTCACCACATAGACTTAAGTTTTCTGAAATGGTTTGTCCATTCCTGACGTTATTTCCCACCATTTGAGTTCTCAATATACTAGAAAAGAATAATGAAATCACAAGACACCAGGAGGTTCTGAGAAAGAGGTAATATGCATCGAGAAAGATTTTCTATTTAAAGATTTTTCAGCAAAAGAAAAAAAATAGATGATAGAGAAATTTGTAAAATGATCAGAAGAGAAAAGGTTAAATAGAAAATAAGCATGTGTGGTGCTGGTGGCTCATACTTGTAATCTTAGCTACACAGGAGGCTAAAATCTGGAGACCATAGGTTGAAGCCAGCCTGGACAGGAAAGTCTGTGAGTCTTGTCTTCTTTAACTAACCATCAAAAATGAAGAAGTAGAGATGTGACTCAAATGGTAAAGTGCAAAAATGCTCAGGGACAACCTAAGTCCCCAAGTTTAAGCCCCAGGACCAGCAGCAAATACACATGTGCACACATATACTCATAAATATACTTTCATGTGTGTGCATGTGTATGAATTTGAGAATCTATGGTATCAAGTTAGAGCAAGCAAAAGACAGGTATGTATGGGTGTGACTTTTGCAAGCTCAGCTACAGAGTCTCAGTCTATTATAACTATCTCTTTTCTCACACATCAGCAACTGGATTTACTTAACATATTTTCCAGAAGTAACACCTCAGGAAACACTTTCAGCAACAGCTTCTCAATTCCGGGATGCTGACACTTTTAACAGCCAAAAATTAATTTCTGAAATTATTTTAAAAAGCAATGCTTTTAAATAGCACAAAACCAGCTTTTTTTTTTTAAAAAAAAGCATTATATAGATTATACAGATATTAATGAGAATTAAGAAATTGTTAAAATAAATGTAGAAGCCAACAAGCCCCTGTGTTTTACCATGTAGCTTTAAATATATATGGGTTTGACTAAAAACCTTGACTCCCTTTCAGTTATTCTTAGAATTGCCAATTCATGTTGAAAATCTTTGTAGATAGCAACGATTTTATTTTCTTTTTCTAGGAAAGCTTTATCTAAGGGCTTTCTCTGACAAAAATTTTATTTGGCCACTGAAGTCACCTCCTTTGCATTTGCTTTTTAGGGTATTGGATCCTTATTTGTTAAAAATCCAGAGAAAAATGAGCTCCTGGTAGTGTACATTTAGTTACAGTCTTTGCATAGATTTTGGTTGGTAGCACTTTTCCTATTTTGAGCACAGCAAATACCTACCAAATGAGGGAATTTGCTTGCTATTAAACACATCCATGTCTCTAAGCATGCAGTTAGGCAGGTACATGGTCTTATTTTCAATATCCCCACTTTTCCAAAAAGACGTAGAGTTTAATCATCAGCACTATCATTTTAAACCATCACTATAGAACAACTCTGAAAATTCTGTTAGTTAAAATTGGAAAGTAAAACTCAGGTCTGAGATCTCAACCATTTAAAACCTTGAAATCTCATAAATTAAGCATCATTGAGTCTGGTCCCATCTTTCATAACAGCTCTCCAGAGAAAATCTAAAAGCCAGGACACTCTGAGATAAGCTGTGGATGATTCAGTAGGTGGCACAATTTTCACTGAGTCAGTACTGAACTGATGCCCCAGCCTGGTATGAGGGGCACCGCACCGCTGGAGGTGTCGTCTAATGGATGAGGGTAAAACCAAGGTCCTGACCACCAGCAGTTATTAAAAATCCCATGGCACTTTTCAAAAGAGTAAAGATGATGTTAAACCCTGTGTCCTGGCTAATTTCCAAATTGGGCAATTATATTCTGCCTACTTAAAATTTCTCTGTAATTTTAGTTGGATAATACATTCTTCATCTTCTGCCCTATGCTTTGGCTGTTTCCAGCTTAGAGGTAGATGCATTTCTGTGGTGAGCGAAATGGTGCTGCTTTGAAAAATGTCTTGCAAGGTCTGGGATCAGAGGATGAAAGGTGTAACATCCATCTATCAGAACAGGTGCCATCTTAGTTTGTTTCTTCTGTGATTAGGCTGACTGTAAGAAAATTGCCAAATAAGTGTCGTTAAAAATAGCCTCGTCAGGTAGTCAGAGGTGCTACGCTTGCAAAGGTTTTCAAGACAGATATTTTAATTCTATTAAGTTGTGCCTAAGAAATGAGGCTTCTCTTAAAGTGAATATATTATGTAAATATTAACAATTGAAGCATAAAATTATAGGCATTTAATAAGAATAATTAAATTTTCCTACATTTGCCTAGCAAAGCCTATCACATTCACTCAAAATATTAGTCACTGTATCATTTTTTACTGATAACAATACTCCAAGCTAATACTTCTTAAAAGAAAGACATTGTTGGGAAACAAATGGAAAGCATTTATTAAAAATTAATAACAATAATAAAGTAATCCTTGGTTGGCATATTCTAGATTTAGAGACCATCCATAGAAAACATTTCTAAGGAAAGCACCAGTAGTGGAATATGTATGTCTAGACAGATTTCCATCTCTGCAAAGTATCTTAGAATAAAGCCATAGGGGAAAAATTAGTGTGATAAATGGTGATTTGTATTTATCTTGACTCTATAGCTGGAAAAGATGCTTCATTAGAAAAATAATTTTAAAGAAACCTATCAACAACTTAGTTTAGAAAATATTTTTTAAGAAACCTATCAACAACTCATTGCCTTCATTGCCAAACTTTTTTTTTTTTCTGCAGAAACAGAATAGCGTAGTCATGTTGTACAAAGGCTTATAATGATTTTCTTTTTTGGCACAGAATCTTTCTAAGTATAGTAAAATTACTGTTACTACTATTCAGACTTTTCTTAGAATTCTCATAAGCTTTTAATAATTAACTCATTTTGTTTGTAATACAGAGTTTTAAACCAATAGATTCCTCAAGGTATTCTGTTTCACAGATATATGAAATTTTTACACTGTGCTACTTAAGATGTAAATGAATATGAGAGAATGATTTCAAGCAAAAGAAAAATCTGGCAACATTTTGGAGACAGAACTATATACTGTAGTAAATAAGGCAATAATTTTGTTTGTAGAAATTAAATGGTTTCTGAATAAGGAAATCACTACAAAATTAAGAAGAGTGAAGGAAGAGTTTGGGTAAAGGAGAGACGGGTGACAATGTTGAAAGGAATGGCACTGATCAAGATACATTGTATTCACAACCTGATTTGTTATATGACTGCTTTGTACTACTACTTAAAGAAATTTTTAAAAGAGGAGACAACTTGATTTTAAAATGAATTTTCAAATCTTGTTATTACAGTGTTATAGATCAAATTAAAATTTTCATTTTCAGAAAAAAAGAAATTACTTGAAAGCGAGTGTCTTCCTTTGAATGTGGACTTGTCTTTAGCAGAAAATGTAGCAATATTTTTAGCCTAGCTTTGACAACTACAGGAAGAGTTCACTTTGGAATAGAAAAAAGTAGCCATTTGGATCACTTTGTCTTTTTAGTATGCAGCCCAGAAGACTCAGAAAAAGATTACATTTACCATAATTAACATATATGTAAATGGCGATCATGGCTATGAATGATAAATTTTCATAGCAATTTAAACCTTGTACAAATTAATCAACCATACAGACACTTGATTAATGAAAAGCAGTGTCACTTTAAAATGCAACATGTTAATATATATTAGTATTATCACAGATCAAAGAATCTTAAAATGTAAACTAATTAGAGCAAAGTTCAATCTACATTTTTAATAAATGTAACTCATGTAATTATGATGAAAATTTCTAAAAAATATCATTCTGCTTCATGTTTATTTGCTAAATTTAGTAAAAAGTCATGGGAATAGATTTTAGCAGTTTCATTATAGTGACTGGATTTTCAAAATACTGTATAGGACAACTATATTATCCAGCATAAGATGAATGCACAAAACCAATTACCATTTCCTCACATGCCACGATATATTTGGAAGTTTACTTCCAGGTCTCTTTTAATAAGAGAATTGTAATAAATGGGCTAAGCCTAAATGGCTGGATCTATTCTATTGCTTGAAAAAAATTTCTTATGCTACTAAGGATCATTTTCCTTGATGTATAAGGATAGAAACAAAAGTAATCTGTAATTTTCATTTGTTAAAACATTTTATTTCAATGTGAGAATAAACATATAATGTCAAGGAATAAATTTTGAAAAAACTATAAACATTAATAAATAAATATATGTTTAAATTTAATATCTGAAATATGAATTACTCTAGAACATAACCTTTTTTTCCAAGCAGAATTTAGGCATAAAAACAAACATACTTTTTCCAAAGTCAATGTACATTCATTTCATAAAGGCAATTCTAGAATGGATAATTGATTTTCATCAATAGATTGAAAGTCTAGCCTATTATCAATTTATACAACAGCAACCCCTCTATTATATAGTGATTTGTTTATAAAGAAATGCTAGAAGTGCAAATCTAGAAAGCTTGAAGCTGGGCACTGGTGGCTCTCGTTTGTAATCCAAGCTACTCAGGAGACTGAGATCTGAGGATCACGGTTCAAAGCCAGCCCAAGCAGGAAAATCATGAGACTCCAATTAACCACCGGAAAACCAGAAGTGGCACTATGGTTCAAGTGGTAGAATGCTAACTTTGAGCACAGAGAACCTCAGGGACAGGGCTCAGACCCTGAGTTCAAGCCCCAGGAGAAGAAAAGAAAGAAAAAAAAAGAAAAAAACAAAGAAATAATGAAAGAAAGAGAAAGAGAGAGAGGAAGGAAGGAAAGAAGGAAGGAAGGAAGGAAAGAAGGAAGGAAGGAGAAAGAAAACTGTGTTCAATATTGCTAGTGGTTTTTGAATGCTTTTTCTGTTTTACATACCATTTAAAAACTTGGTACTTTAAACATATAATGTGTTTATTTATAACTAAATTATCTAATCTTTTCATTTGGCAGCACTTATAAGAAATAGAATTAAAACATTATCCAGACAGTGAGTAGTAAAAATGGAATTTAGACTTTAAGCCTTCTCATTTCAAAGCTTGTATTCTTAAATGCAAGGCCATATTGCCTCCCTATGTTTTGTGAAATACTGTTAATCATCATCATTATACCTGCCCCCTTAATCAGTCTCATTGTATCTATGAGGCTACTCATATTGGTACAAGACACACTTTGAGAACCACTGCAGATGCTCTCCAAATTCTGTAAATGGTTTTAATGGCACTGCAGTATCATAGACAGGCCCTACTCCACTGGAATTATAATAAAACCTGCTTTGAATCTTCCACCCTTGGAGTAGATGTGTAAAGAAAACGCATGTCGAGATAAAGTCCTTGATAAGCTATGAGCTCATTAATTGAGCAGATGTCTATTTAAAGTGCTAGGGATACAGCATGAACAAGATTCTTATCCCCATGATACATATAGCAGCAAGGAAAGTAAACTGGCAATTACAATATAGTGACATATTGTTCCATAGAGGAAAGTTCCTGACACATAAGCAGACCCTCAAAAACCAAGTTTAAATGGAACAAGAGCAGTGGTATATCTAGAATATCTTGGAATGCTTGGAAATTCTCTATTGTAATGTTCAAGTCATGAAGAAGATGGGGTTAGGAATCACCTCTTAGACAGGTGCCAGTGGCTCACTCCTATAATCCTAGCTACTCATAAGCCTGTGATCTGAGGATACCAATTTGAAGCAAGCATGGGCAGGAAAGTCTGTGAGACTTATTTCTAATTACCCTGCAAAAAACTAGAAGTGGAGATGTGACTCATGTGGTAGAGAACCAGCCTTGAGTGATAAAGCACCCAGGACTTGAGTTCAAGCCCCAGTTCCAGAAAGAAAAGAAAAAAGAAAAGAAAAAGAAAAAACGAAAGAGAAAAATCAAATGTGCAATTAAGCCAAGAATAAGAATAGACTAAACTACTCAGCTACAATTTGTGCAATCATTTCTCGCCATTGTACTGTTATACAAATGTTTTTTTTTCTTTTTTCTTTTCATTTTTTTCTTTTTTCATTACAGTTTTATCAAATATATACAGTGTCTAGCACATGTTCAGCTCTGATCTGAGACCCCAATACAAACAGTACAGTTGAGATACATTCCAATGAGTGAAGATAGGTAATAAATATTTCAGCAACCATAAACATTCAAACTTTATAGTTCAGGTAGATTATGGGTTAAATTTTACCACTACTCCCACACACAAAGTTCACATGTGAAGCTCTAACCTCAGAATACATTTTGACACAGAGCCTTTAAAGATATAAAAATATTAAAATGAGGTTGTAATGGTGGACCCTAATACAATTCGACTGATAGCCTTATAGGAAAAGAGATAAATTAGACAGACAATGGCAATAAGGCATTCTGGTGTACAGTAGAGCAATCTGGTGAAGAAGATGACCATCTGCAACCCAAGAAGGAACATTTCAGAGGAAATCAACCATCTATGTCAGGTTTTAGACTTCCCATGTTCAGAACTATGAGAAAACTAACTTCTGCTGCTCAAACTTCCCAGTATTTTGTTATGACACGAGAATTCTCTTAGCAAAGATACAATGAGAAAATGTAAGTATGTTCATTCAGATCCTTTCTCTCTCTTTAAAGACTAAAATGTACATTTACTGAGTATTTCCAAAATGGGCCTAGGATACAATCAATCAGTTATATTGCCAGTCTTACAGGAGAGAAATTGAAGTTCAGAAAGGAAGTCTTTTGCTTAAGGTAATGGGGTGAAGAAGTAGCCAGCTACAAGTGCCTGAAGTCAAGGATCTGATTTCCTCTGTAGCTAAACATAGGCAAGCACAGGTATGAACTACTACTACAGGCTGCAACCAACAGTGCTTTTCAAACTCTGATGTGTGTATTGTCTCCAAGTCTTACAAAATGCAGCCTTAACCAGTAAGTCTAAGCAGGGGCTTAGTTCTGCATTTCATTTCCCCAACTGATGCTTAATTGGCTTATTATAAAATGTTCATTTGATAACTAAATATAAGATATTAAATGGTTTTGTATCTTCTCTAAAGTGCTACTGAAATAATCATTATTGTTACTCTGTTTTTACTATGCAGTTTCTTAAATCTCATATCATGCCTGAAAAAATGCTATTTGTTACATAAAACCAATTCTTTTTTTTCTTCTTATTTTGTGTTGCTATTTCCCTCACTCAAACCCTAGAAGTCCTCACAATGATCTAAAATAATAAGACAGTACTTTACAATTGCAATTGGCATGCCTCTTATCATTGTATGGTTACAGACTTTAGCAAAAGAAAACCAGCTGTAATTTAGTCAGTAATAATGTAAACAAACATTTTATTTAGAAAGGAATAAAATCATTCATAATGAAATGTCAGCATGAAGGAAAACTTGCAAGAACCATTTTCAGAGTACCTGAAAATACTCACTAAGTAACGAAGTTTCTAAATGGAATGAACAGTTACTTATTTTAGATCACTGAAGTTCCAAATAATTATGAACAAAGCAAGTAGGCCTGATGTGTATATGCAATTTTATATACTTTAATGTTTTCACTATTTTGTATATTTTTCTACATAAGTTAAAGAGAACATTTCTGAATTAAGCCTTAAGTCTTCAAAAAATTAAAATAACAATTCTAAGTAGCATTGGCTTCATTTAAATCTAATTTGGTTGTTCCTGTATAGATTTTATATGACAAAAACAGCCACCATAATTTGCATATCATCAAGGATTCCCTTAACTCTAAAGAGCTATCAAGCTACTCCTTGAGTAGGTCTCTAGGGTTGAAGCCTGTTCTATAACTCTTACTCTAGAGCGATTTGGTAGTAAAATCAGGGTTAGTAGCCAAGTGCCCCTTACCTGAGGGGAAAAAGCTTTGTATTAACCCTGTCTTGACTCTTTTCAGAAAACTGATAATAAATTCTATCCTTTTAACTCACTGTTCTTTCAAATCCTGGTATTCCAAAACTTGTTAGATTTGCCTTTCCAGCTTTGTCCTGGCAATGCTAAAACCTGTATACCATTCTACGATTTCAAATCTCTTCCAGTGTTTCTTCTTCTGCAGTTTCTTTCTTGTAGGGGCTATTTTCTTAACATTGTTTTGTATGATCAACAGAGAGCTTTCAACATATTCCTGTGTAATTCTGTCTCTTTTCTTTGCTAATTCTAAGTATTTTTCTCTTCCTTCTTTTCCTACCACCTGTAAATGAGTTCTTGGAGTCTCCATAACCTCTGTTTGTTTATTTATCTAAATTTTATGAGGTTGGAAATCAAATTTCACACATTGTAGACAAGAGGAAAATACTGCCACTGAACGAAACCCCATCCCTCTTAGACTATTTTAGAATTCTATTCCAGTATGTTGGAATCTCAGCATTTATAACTTGCATCCAGTTAGCTTTTTTGACCTAACCATAATTTTGCTTAAATCCATAGACTTTGCATAATATCAACAATGTCAAGAAACAGGAGACATTAAGTAGAGTCAAAAATGAATTGCAGAGTAAATTATTAGTTTCTAAGCTTCTTTCTTAGTAACCACTTAGAAGTTAAATTCACTTAAAAATATTAAAACAGGAAGCAGGAAAAGCTCAAGTTTGAGGCCAGCTTGAGCTACATAGCAAGACTTTGTCTCAATAAAACAGAACAATCCAAACAAACAAACAAAAAGCAAATATCAACCTAGAAGTACTGAAGGAGGAAGAAAATGTAGTTTATTTACAACATCTAAGATCCTAGGTGTCTATGTAAAATGAATTATAGATGTGATAAATCCCTATTTGTTAGCTAATTGATCATGGCATGTAGGAAATCCAGCTGCAGTCTTAACATTGATGAAACAAATTGCAGCCATTTCTCTGCTCTGTCACTTGAAGATTTGCCAGTTGGTGTTACTCTATTTTCTCTGTTTGCCATCATTGCAAAGATCTTAGTGGAAGTGGTTTCCCTACCAAAACATTGTATGATATGGAGGAGAATGCTTTCAACCCGTAACAACCTTTGTTAATATAGAAAAAGTGATTTTTTTTAGTGTAGTCTTACAATTGGAATATGATCTTTAGAAATTATGTGGATGAAACTTGAAATATATGTAGAAATTACTATATTCACCCTTTTCTGAATACAAAATAGTAAACCTGGGGTGCCCTCTAGGCTTCTCCAGCATGGTTATATTTTAAACCTCAATGGTTTAAAAGCATTGTATGGCAACTTTTCTTTCAATCAAACAATCTGGGGAGTCTTTGTTGATACTATTAGGATGAATATAGCTGAAGATATTAGACTTTTCATTACTAATTTATACAAAACAATTCAATACTCTAGGTCTAGCAAAGTAGTTATCCTTTACCTAATAATAACCATTTATCTCTTTAGTATTAGTAAAACATTTTTTTATTGTGAAAATACCATACAGAGGGGTTACAATTACATGGGCAAGGTAATGAGTACATTTCTTATCAAGTATTGTTGCCTCCTCCTTTGTTTCCCCTTCCTATCCCTTTCCATTTCTCACCCCCCCCCCCCACTCCCCACCCCTCTCCCCCGGCCAAAGCTGTAAAGTTCATTTTTCGACATAATGAGTTGTACATCTCATTGTTGCAATGGGTCCACCTGTATCCCTATTTAAACGATTTGCTTTTTCCTTCCCCTCCACAAATTATACCAACATGAAATACAGTGAAAGCAGGGGTTTGATTTTGTATCATTCTGTAACTTACCATGATTTCCCAATGTGAGAAACAGAAATACATGTATGAAGAGTAATCTGCCATCAAATCTTGCTTTTCGATGGCTTAATTTTTTTTGGCAGTTTTCACCAAAATTGTCATATCTATATCAGTACATTAGTATGAGTGTCAGTAACCTTGATGAATCAGAACAGCAAATCTAAGACTTTTTTGTTAATGGGTTAATGACAAAACAGTGGAACAGGCTGAGTTTTGACATTATTCTAAAGAGTAAGAAACAACTGTGTGGTGGTTTGAAGCAATACAAAAATACTTTGAAATTGTTGGCAAAATCAAGTAGCTTTTGTTAGTAGCATATAGCAAAAGTATTCATCCTAATATTTCTAAATCAAATATTTACTGCATACCTAATGTATATACTGCCTAGTATTTGCTAAAGAATCTTTGAAAATCAAGAAGTAGAAAAGATATAGTCCCAAGTTGTAAATGTTTTCAAGGCAATAATATACCAGCACTGGATAACTATAATTCAAGGTAGAAGAAAGACATATTAAATGTGCATTGACAATATTGTAATCCAAGCTAGGCAGAGATTGAAGTTGGCAACCCAGATAGGCAAAAAGTGAAGTAGCCTCGCCTCTGTGGTGGTGCACACCAGTAATCACAGGTATGTGGGAGGTATTGGTAGGAGGATCAAAGACCAAATCTGGCCCCAGGCACAAAGCATAAAAACTTATCCTAAAAATAATGAAAACAAAGAAGGCAGAAGGTGTAGTTTAAGTGGTAGAGCACATGGCTCATAAGTGGAAGAGGCTGAGTTCAAACCTCAATATTACTAAGAATGAGAGACATAAACAAGGAAAAGAAGAAAAAAGAAAGAAGGAAAAAGGAAAAAGAAGGATAAGAGGAAAACAACTATGATTAGGTTAGTTAAGGAAGCAATATTCAAGCTTAACTTTGAGGAATAAATGAAAAATTCAGTTGGAAAGAAGGAAAGAAGAACATTCTAGGATGGAAGCATTGTATAAGCAACCTGGAAATGAGAACATTTCTAGGGGATTTGAGAGATGAGATATGAGGAAGTGAATATCTGATGGCCAAGACTGGATATACATAATGTTAATTGACTAAAACTTTAGGAAATGATTCCACCAACATTTTTTAGGATGAACAAGGCAACTCATAGACTAAATGAATGTTTTATTCAGACTTGTATACCAAGTGCCACAGACTGAGTGGCATATAAATGACAGAAGTTAATTTTTCACAGTTCTGTGTGAAAAATCAAAGACCAAGGTGCCAGCATGGTTGAGATCCAGTGATGACCCTCTTTTTATTGTATATATCGTGTGACACAAAAAAGAAGAAAAGAGTTCTAATCCACCCTCATGACCTTTTCCATCTTCAAATACCATCACTTTGGTATCAGAATTTCAACATATGAACTTTGAGGGGAGACACAAACATGTAGTCTTATCAATTATGAATCATTAGTAAGACATACTTCAGGTCTTGATCCACAGATATGCCATAGAAAATGGAAAGGAAGAAACAGTTCTGAGCAATGTTTTTTCTTTTTAGATATCCAAGGGCAAGACTCTAACTCAATACTTTCTACTTTGCTCACTGGTTAGGCATTCTGCCAACTGAGCTATACCTCCAACCCTGAGCAATGTTATTAATGTTGAATTAACTAGATATTTCTATGCTTACATGATTTGCAACTCTGAGGACTAAGTGATTATTACAACTTTCCCAAAAGATGAATAGAGGAGAAGCAATCTGCACTGGCATGATAGGGAAATAATAATTTATATACATACAGTCACATTCAGACCAGTATTTCAGAAAAGCTACCTGAAAGCATTGAGCTGATTGTAGTTCATTTATGCATGAATTCAAAATGAAAAATAAAGCCCAATAACACACTCCAAAATAAAGTGAAATAAGATTTAATACATCTGACTATTGGGCCTGAACCCTGAAAGTACTTAAAGCGTTTTACCAAAACATACTTCAGTAATTTCTCATCTTTGTACTACAACAAGGATTGTACTACAATATGATTGGGATTTTGTACTTTGTGTTTGACAGTACTTATTGGAGATCTATCAAGAGCTATATGTTGTTATAGTCATAAGAGATAGGAAAATAAGCAACACAGACATTGTACTTACAAAAGTTATTATTCTTGTGGGCTAAGCAGAGAATAGGAAAATTAACAAATAATATATTTTTAGATTAAAAGAAGCCTATAACAGGATAAAGTATGACAGAAGTGTGTGCTATTTAAGACCCTTTCTCCATTATGATGTGGCCTGAGGTAATATAAAATTAAACAATATAAGAAATGGTTAATCTTTTAGGATATAAACACTAAGTAGCAGGAAAAGAAACTGAAAAAAACTTTGATATGGTTTATGAGTTTAGAGTGTTATCTAAAAATAATAAGGCCAGTGTGTATAAGGGATGGTGGGGGTAGGGTGGTAGTGGTGGTGGTGGAAGCCAAGCTTTAAGAAATGTTACTAGAAAGTGTATATGGACCAGACCATGTAACATCTTTTTTAAAAAAATTAGGCAGTAATAAAGAATCTGGACTTTACTATTAAGTTGAGTTAATAATAGGATGGTCATAATGATCTGATTTACATTTTAAAATATCATTCTGGTTCTTGGGTAGATGTTAGAGTATAAGTCAAGAGTAGAGGCACAGAGCCAGGTCAAAGGGTCATTAAAATAGCCTTAGGATAGAATGGTTGTGGGTGAGGGAATAGGAAGTGTTGTGATTTAGGATACACTTGTAATACACAAGTGACCAGATCTGATGATGTGTTGGATATGTGGGAAAGAAAGAAATTAAAAATGATTCCTGCATTCTGGATGACCTCCACAACTAGGGACTGTGGTGTCATTTAATAAGACAGAAAGTTAGAAAGGAAGTCAGGTAAGTGTGACTGGAAACACACGTGAATTCAGAAGTAATGCTCTGTCTTGGTTATTTTCTTTATGCCAGAGGTTATAATAAGAAATAGGGAATGAATATGAGTTTATTTATTTATTTAATGACAGTACAGGAGTTTGAACTCAGGACAGGTCACTTGTGCGCTACCACTTGAACCCATGCTCGGTACCTTTTGCTGTAGTTATTTTTTCAGAGAAAGGCATGCATTTCTGCCTGTGGTTGGTCTTGGATAGCTATCTTTCCACTTCTATCTACTGTATTACTAATTATAGATATGTGCCACCATGCTTTGTCTTGGATTAGATTTCTTGATAGCAATTGGAATAATAGGATGCCAGAGATTTAGAGGCCTGGTGACAGTACCTACTCATATTCTCAACTAAGTTTGGATGTTGACTCTATTAAGCCACAGAGAGAGAAGAATAATCATGACTTTCTACTTCTAGAGATATTTGGCATCATCTTATCGATCGTTATTAGGTTCTTAGAAATTAAATAAAAAAGTAGCCAACTAAGGAGCATTTTAGCATAAATATGGAGACAAACCTTAGGAGCTGTGGAAAATATAACTTGGATTATGGAAGTGAAAGTTAACTTCTTATTTTGATTCTAGACCCAAGTCAGTGTATTGCTATGGTTGAGAAGAAGACCATGCTCTTTAAGAAATTACTGCATTGTTGGTGGCAGTGTAAATTTGTTCAACCACTTGCAGTATGGAGGGTCCTCAAAAGACTCCACATAGAGCTCCTCTGTGACCAACCAATTCCACTTTTGGGCATTTACCCAAACAAGGCCATACTAAAGCTACCAGCACAACTATGTTTACCGCAGCATTATTCAACATAGCTAAAATATGGAACCAACCCAGATGCCCCTCAGTAGATGAATGGATCAAGAAAATGTGGTATGTATGTATGTCTGTATATATATATATATATATATGTGTGTGTGTATATTATATATATATATATATATATATATAATGGAATTCTATGTCTCCATCAGAAAGAGTGACACCGCCCCATTTGTTAGGAAAGGGAAAGACTTGGAAAAATCAGAGGCCCCATGGATCCCCTTATTTGCAATAACTAGTATATGTCTAGGACAAGCAGAAAAGGCCAAAAGCTACATACGTATGACCATATAGGATGATACTAAGGAAAATGCACTCCAAGATAGGGACACAAGTGGTTTTATCTTTGTTGCTGTTGTTTATAATGTACTTATAATGTAGTGTGTGGATTTTTTTTTGTTTCTTTGGTATGGTATAACCTCTGTTTTCAATGTATTTCATTCTGGTGCCCTTCATCTTGTATGTACATTTTTCTAATTTGGGGAGGGGAAGAGAAATAACAAAATGCTGAAATAAGGATACAGGTTGACCCGTTGTAACAACGAGATGTTGAAAATGAACTTTACAGCTTCGGGAAGGGGGAATGGGGAGAAGTTGGGGAGGTGCAGAGGGAAGGAGGTGGTAGCAGAAAAACAAAGGAGGGGTTAACAATGCTCGATAGGAAGTGTACTCATTACTTTACTCATGTAACTATAACCTCTTTGTAGAGTATCTTTACAATAAAAAATATATATGAAAAAAGAAATTACCCATGATATGGCAAATAGCATTTTTCCTCATCCACACCTGTAATACATATACATACATAAAGATAATGCTTCCACATAGAAGATGTGGTTCTTAAACTTTAACATTCATCAGAATGACTTGGAAACCTTGGCAAAGGCAGATTGCTGAGTAACATTGGTTCAGTAAGTTTGGAGTGCGGATGTAGAATTCAGATTTTCAACAACTTTTCAGGTAACACTGATACTACTGGTTAAGGATCTCACCTTGAAAATCTCTATACTGTATGGAATTTTTAGTTACTACACCTCAAATACTCTTCATCTTGAAGATTTGTAACATATAAATGACAACAGAATCCAATTTAAAATATGTTCAGAGGAATTTCAAATCCTTTTTTTTCTTTTTAAATTATTATTTTTAAGTAGTTGTACAAAGGAGTTGCCACTTAACAAAGCAGTTTATCGATATAATATATCTTGATCAGTCACCCCTTTCAACAGTCTCACCCATTTCTTCATCAAATCCCCTTTTTTCTAGAGGCCAAGAATATTTGATACTAGGTGTAGAGTGAATTTTATTGCACAATAAGTATAAAATTAATTAAAATTAATTTAAAAAATTAATCCTCTTTAACTGTCAATCCTATGTTAAGATCATAAACCAAAACCAATACATCACTCAAAAAGTATGGCTATGAGGTAAGAGAGAGAGAGAGAGAGACAGAGACAGAGACAGAGAGAGAAAGACAGAGAGACAGAAAGACAGAGAGACAGAGAGATAGAGAGAAAAAGAAAGAGATAGAGAGAGACCAAGAGAGAAAGTAGACAAATGAATAGAGGAGTTATGGAGAAAATGCCAATATTATATTCAACATAGCCTATGAAATTAATAAAATTGAGGAAAGGGATTGGATTGGGAAGACTGGGGAAGAATGAGGGAAGAGATAATATCAATCAAGATGCATTGTTACATAAACTGATTTATTGAATGATAACTCCTTTGTACAACTATTTAAAAATAATAAAAACATAGTATTTTTTAAAGTAATGCTTTATCGCCTGAGAATGTGCCATCTCAGTCATTCAAACAACATATAAGCAGTGTATACTCCGATTCACCTACTTGGTGGTCTGTGCAAAATTCAGATGGATTCTTGAGAATGAAAATACCCTGTCAGAAGTTAAAGTGAAGCAGTCAATCATACCCGCCATTCCTAATGTAGACTTCTAGTTGGAGTAAATCAATGTAACTTTGACACTTGTGACTTAACTAATGCATTAAGATAAGTAGAAGCAGTTCCTTTCACATGGTGAGGATATCAATATGCCCTTACTCTCTTGGCATAACCTATAAGAACTTATCTCCTATTGATTATAATGTGACTTGAAGATAACTTGACTGCCTTGATATTTTAGATCACATGATGATTGGACTTCATAAACGAAAATAAGGCATCTGAAATGTAAGAATCATGTATGAAAGTATTGGAAATAAACTAAAAAATGCAGATGAATGTGATTTTGGTGACATTGTTAGGGGTTCTATGGTTTGGGTCATTCCTTTTTTAAACCAGAATTAATATTCTGTACTTCTTACCTAAATAAAAGGAGTACAATACTAATGAGCATTTTAGGATTTGGGCACACAATTTTCATAAATTTCGTGGCCAATTCAAGGTTGTAAAGATTCAAGTAAAAGTGGGAAGAGGAAATAAGTTCAGCAAGTTGTCCTCATGAACTAACTCAATAGGGTTAGAAGTAGCCATAGGTAACTGACAACACCATTGTCTACTGTGGCCCATGTGTCTAACCCAAAGTTATTGTTGTTGTTTTTACCTTATTTATAAATCCTCTTGTAATTTGCAGTACAAAAATCAGTGTTGATCCATAGAATTTTGGAATCGAGTGACCTTTCCTTCTACCAAACTAGTATCTGAAGACAACTTCCATTTATTTGCTACTATAAACAGAAGAGATGATAAATGGATATCCAAAGCATTATCCAAATCAGGTTATCACCTTTAATTGTTCTAATCTAATTTAATCAGTCAGAAATCAGAAAGATGAAGAAAAAAATCCATTATAGAATGAAAGTCATAGCCTTAATAGCTATACCTGTAATCCTAGCTACTCAGGTGGCTGAGATCTGAAGATTGCAGTTCAAAGCCAGCCTAAGCATGAAAGTCTGTGAGATTATTATCTCCAATTAAGTACTCAAAGCATCAGAAGTGAACTTGTGGCTCACATGGTAGAGTGCTAAATTTTGAACAAAATAACCCAGGCCTGGAGTTCAAGCTCAAAGACTAGCATACATTTACACATGCACATACACAAATATGAAACTAAATTAAACTAAATTGTGTACCAGGTAAGTCCAATAATCATGAGTCAGCTGCAGAAGCAGATAGGTCAGATCCCACTGCACTGCCCCTCCCTACTCACCTACAACTTCATGGGAAGTCCCCATTTGATGTGTTCCAACATTGGATATAAGGGGTTTAGCTGCACAAATGCAAATATAGAAGCTATGTTATATGCCATTTAACTTTATATCCCAAAGTTATGTTCCTGGTACTTTGTGTGAATACTACCTGTGATGTGCTATTACAGTTTATATTGGAATATGACCAAACTGGCATGACTTAGTTGACAATATGTCACCTGGGAATTCATGCTGTGTCAGCTTCCTGTGTGGCTATTATAACAAATTACCACAGGCTGACGCATATTCTCTCACAGTTTTGAGGACCAGAAATCTAACATAGTCCAAAACATCACTGGCCTGAAATAAAGGTCGTGAATGCCTTCTAGAATCTGTAGAAAATAATTTGTTCCATGCTTCTTCTACATTCTACTGGCAGCTGGAATTCACTGGATTTTGGCATGGGCTTGGGGCATAACTCAGTAGCACAACACTTTTCTATTCTGTAAGTACCAAAGATGCTTCTATTTTTCTTTTATAATGGTATTTGGAGCTGGAGACTTCTTGGATAATCCTGGATGAAATGTTAAACTTTTCCCCTCCAATAAGCTATGTAACCTTTTGCTCTCTAGGGATCAGGACTCGGTATCTTTGATGACCTGCAGTAGTCTGTGTGGCCTCTCTTTTGGATATATAGTTTCCCCTTCTATCATGAAGCAAGATAATACATGTTGAAACACAGAACAGCTGGACCATCTCATCTGCTCCTCTATATGCTCTGTTCCATTCTCTGCCTTGTTCTGTACAATAGGATGCTAAGCTACATGCATGGCATAGACAAGCTCTTTTGGCCTTTGGCTTATACTCAAGTTCAAATCAAAGAAGAGGTGTAGGAAGAGATGGAAGAGAGAGAGGGCAAGTGAGTATTTTTTATTCTATCTTCTGTCTATTTCTTAACCCCTTCACCAATGTCTTTCTACCAAAAATTGTAGCTCCTCATTAGATAGCCTTCTCTACTTAGTTCTCTATTCTAAGATTCCTTTTAGATTTTGTTCTTACCCCCTCAGGTCTTAAGGAGGTATAAAATAGTGTGAACAGCTATATATCTGAAAACAATAGACAGCCAGACTAAGGCGTACATTTACTACATATTTTTGTGATGTAAATAAGGTCTAGGACACAATTTACAAATAAAATTAAAACATACAATGCAATAAGTTCTCTATATCTAATTTATTTTCAAAGAACACATATTTGATTACAATGACAAACATCTCCAAATTCAATAGGAATTGTGGTTGATATTTACTTATAAGATGACTGAAATCAGATAGCTATTTTTACCTGAGCACCAGCGGTTTGCATCTATATGGATACTCAAGAGACTGACATCCAGAGGATCACAATTCAAAAGCAGAAAAAAAAAGTGCATGAGACTTCATCTCAGTAAAAACTGGACTGGAGGCATGGCTCAAGCAGAGCACCAGCTTTGAGCAAGCCAGCTGAACAACATCCTGAGGGTCCTGAGTGCCTGCGAAAAAAAATGCAGGAAGTAATGGTGGACAGTGCCAAGTACTTATAGAATAAGTAAGATACGGACTGAAAAGTGACTATTGGTGTTGGCAAGATAACAGATTTCTGGAAAATTTGACAAGTGTGTTCTCACTGAATTGGTGAGTATGAACATGTTATGGTAAGTTACAACAAGAATTAAAAATGACTATGTTGAGACAGCAAAGCTTTCTCAACTTTTCTTCACTGAAAGCTTCCATAATTAACTTTGCAATTAAGGGAAGCAAACCTTACCTGGTACAGGAGGTGGAATTGGTCATCTAGAAGTAACATTGTAGGGTCAGTAAGAAGGAACACCAAAGGATATGAAGAAAATATAAGTAGGTTGGCATTCATAATTGTTGGAATGTGATGTGATTCTGTTCTGTTTGTTTTCTTGGGTAAACACTTTGGCATCACTGGTTGAAAATGAAACAGAATTGGCATGTTTGAAGTTTAAGGAGTGAAAGGGTATGAAATTGTTTTATGGTTTATAATATCATTTTATTCTATTTAGGGGACAAACCAATTGAACAGGAAATTTTACTAGAATTTTGAAGAAAATATAGTGATAACACTTCTGCATGTTTAACACCTCCCTTAGTACATATAGTAGTTGATTCATTTATTTAAGGAGAACTATTTACCATATGATGCATATTATTGTCATTACATAACGAGCAAATAAGCAAAAAACAGTTTGCTTACACAATGCTTACTTAAGCAATTCTTTAATGATAATTGGCCATTAAGTATTTGTTACAGGTTGTGCAAGGAACTAATCCCTTCATTACAATCCAACACATTCTGTTGGAAATCAGAAATGACCTATGTAATATTTTTAACCCATCTTCAAGAGATTCTAGATGAAATTAGGAAATAAATATTCCGAACTAGTCAAAACAAACAGATAAACAAAATAGTCCTTGCATTCTAATGTGCCTCACTTTACCTCTTTGAATACCTTGATCTTTCCAAATACTGCCAAAGAAGTTTATACACTTAAAAAAAGAAAGCTGTTCATTGAGGTCAGAAGTCAAAAGCAGAGATGAAACAAAAGGCTATATAAAAATATTATTACAGTAGAAGAGAATGGAATTCAGGCCACATAATATTCAGCTCTAGGGCTGGGAAGGTGGCTCAGTGGTAGAGCGCTTGCCGTGCATGCATGAGGCCCTGGGTTCGATTCCTCAGCACCACATAAACAGGAAAAAAAAAAGCCGAAAGTGACGCTCTGGCTCAAGTGGTAGAGTGCTAGCCTTGAGTTGAAGAGCTGAGGGACAGCACCCAGGCCCAGAGTTCAGGCCTCATGACCAGACCCCAAAAAAATAAAATAAAATAAATATTCAGTTCTAGCTACCTATTATTTGTATTTTCTAGGAAATATCTCATTTATAAATATGTATACAAAAACTTGTAATTTTTGCTATGGCATTAAACATTTTACTGTTTCTTAATTTTATTCCTCTAAGTACAGCATTCCTTGCTTATTAACTGTCTCTAAATATGCTGGCCCATGTGACCTTTTCCTGTAAGGTATTAAACTCTCACAAACTCAGTAGTCCCAGGTTTCAAATTTTTATTTTGTAATGCACAGTTAAATCTTTGAACTTGCATATTGAATAAACTCTGGAAGGACTTTGAGCTCTGATGCTGAGCTGGTAACCTTGAACTGTTCATGAATTGGGGAAAACCTCTATAACAGCCAAAACAAAGCTCTTGACTTTCTAAATATAACGTTTGTTTGACTCCTTGACTCAGTTGTGAACCCTGTTGTTTTTCCATGACTGGTTTGCCACTACAGTTTGAAGTTAACCTTTTCTGTATTTAGTTGGAAATTGTACTTCAGTGGATTAAAGACAAAAGTAATTCTATAAAACTCTAAGAAGTATCTTGGTGAAACCAAATTATACATGTATGTTAATTCTTCACAATTATAATCAAGGGTAGTAAGTCTTCCTGTTAACAATTAGTCTTCTCTTTCCAGTCTATCTGATAATGAATTGGACATTTAATTTAATTTATATTCTAACTTCATTTCTTCAATATAATTTTATCTTATCAATTATCATTTCTATTTCTCAGTTTTTTTTTTCTGTGACGGTGCCTTTTTAAAATAAAATGTCATACTCACTTCTTAGAACAAAATCAACTATTTTCACAACATTGTTGAAAAATAAAAGCTTGAAAGCGTTTCTATATTTCCTCAAATCTGAGATGACTTTCTGGAGCTAATCATTGCAAAGTGCAGTGATGGAATGTTTCTTATGTTTCTATGACAGACTTTCACACATAGAAACATACACGCTTATGGACTTCTACCCCTTGTATTTTTAAATTCCACTGTGTAGCACAAATAAGTACTAAGTAAACAATGAATTGGGAAGCAGGCAAATTAGTTAAAAGTGGATAAGCAATCAACATGTCTCATGAGACACAAGAATTTTTAAGTTACGTTTGCTGAATTAGAAAACTTACTGTCATCTTATTTTGTTTTCTAGTGATCCAGCAAAGTGGCTTTTTAAAGCTTTGAAAGGAAAAATATTTTAAAACCCATGTAAAAATTAGATCAGACAGTGTCAGTAGATAATGTGCACTATTATTTTGCTCTCAAAAAGATTGATGCTAGGTGTTTTGTCCTTAATATTTATTAACTACTCAAGGAGACTCAAAATGTAAATGAAAAATATAGCAGTAATGAGAGGAGAGACAATGATTTCATTAGATCATGGTGGTGTTATTTTTAACATGTGTTTTACAGCTTGTGTCTACATAGCCCAATCTGACGTTGTATAAATCTGAATGTAGATCTAGTTCATTCAATGGTAGTATTTATGCACATCTTTATAGAAACAGACATAATGTAGACTCTGACATTGGATTTTTGTCAGCTATGAACAAATCATTTCTGTTTGGCTTATGATTTGTATGGAGTATATTTAGGACTTATTATCTCTCTCTCTCTCTATATATATATATGTACATCAATACTGTACATTAATTTTGAAAGAGTAAGCTTCTGTAAGTACCTGTGAATTCAGAATATCCTGAGTGCCTTGTAACCAGATATATACTGAGTTCCCAGCATTATTGGTGCTTCCAATTTCAATAACTGTAATGTTATCACCTTTGGACTTTTATGGCATCTTTCATCCGTGGATCTTAAAGGGCTTTACAAACATTAATTCGCACAACATTCTTGTGAGGTACAGAAATATCATTAACCCCATATTACAGATGAGGAAACAAGCGCCAAAAGGTTAATAAAACGTGCACTACGTTCTACTTGTGCGGTGCCTTTGATTCAGGGATCTCTATGTAGGCTGGAACCTTTAAAGTGCTCATACAGGAGAACAGAAGTAACACATACTTACAGATTAACTGGCAGGACTTCTACTACATAGCATCTAGTGTGTAGAAATTGCCTCTAGCATGCGAATTAATAAGTTTTTGTACATTTGAATAGCTTTTTTAGGAAATGAAAATTTTACTGGATATTGTTAGATAGAATGCAGATCATTGTTACACTTCTACAATGTATTCCATCTCACCCTTTGCTATCATTCTCCCTTCTTCCTTTTCCCACTTCATAAAACAATTTCAACAGGTTTCATTGTTCCATTTTCATAGATGCAATCAATCTATTTTTACCATATTCAACTTTTTATTATTTGCCTTCCTAGTTTAACACTCTCCTGTTACTACTCATCCCTTTATAGAGTCTATTTTCATTTCCCTCCCCTCTACCTCAAGTAGATTTTGATTGTAATTGGAAATCATAAGTGTAAACCTATTCTCTTCAGTTGGAAGGTTTGAATGGATGTCTGTGCTACATAGACAATACACAGTTCAAAATTGTGTATAGTATAAAAGACTTCAACTTTAGCTCATACACGGTGACATGGATGTCAGGATCATTGTTGTCCTAGTAGTGTCATTTATACTAAAAATAATAAGTTGCTGAGTATAATTTCCATCTTTCTAAATTTCTTGAGGTCCAATCCAATTTTAACATTTTTTTATTTCCCACAATATAGAGGTCAGTCTTTGACATTCACATCATCACACTTAGATTTACTGTGGTTACCAAGACAGAGAGCTTCAATCTGAGTCATTCCCAGCCTGATGTTTTACTCCATTCCTGATACCTCTTACTAAATCAGCCCTCAAGGTGTTCAGTCTATCTTCACATATTTTTCTTCTTTTCTTTCTTCCCCTAAGGAATCTTTCATTAGTATTTCCTTGCTCTTTGTTCTCTATCATCTTCTTAGGAAGATTGTTGATAGTTTTTGTGGTCTGAAGGAGTCAAGGTACTAACTGTAGACTACGAATACAGGTCAATACAAGATGCATTCGCTCAGAGGAGCTTAGAGTCTGGTGATAGAGGTAGATATTGAACATGAAATTATAGGGAAGGGGAATCACAGAAACAGCTGAATAAATAGTGAGGCAATACAACAGTGATACTCACTAGATACTATTTTGGAAATGAACTTTACAACTTGGAGGAGGAGTGTCGGCTAGGAGGGGAATTGAGAAAAAATGAAGGAGGGGTAACACTGCTAAAAAAAGAAATGTATTTATTACCTTACTTATGTAACTGTAACCCCTCTGTACATCACCTTGACAATAAAAAAGAGGAAAAATTATAGTCACATGAATGACATGACCACATACAATCCCCATGAAACAGTGAAACAAAGCTATAAAAAGTTAATTCATAGACTGGGAGTACAATTGCTACTTAATGGTAATTAAGTAACAATTTGTCTGTGTGGCAGTCATTTAAGAGAAAAGACAATCTTTCTCTCTCTTTCTCAGGGTGTGTGTGTGTATGTGTGTGTGTGTGTGTGTGTGTGTGTGTGTGTGTGTGTGTGTGTGAGTGTATGTGTGTGTGTGTGTGTCTTTGTACTTGATTATTGTGGACAGATCTCACATGTTATCCCAAGACATGTTATCCTTGGAAGAGAAACCAGCTGTGTTTTCTCGGACAAGATAGGCTTTAGGTTCTGGTACTGAGACTAAAGTAGTTTGCCATGTCTCAGACATGCCTGGAGTAGTTTATAAGGAATCTGGCTGTGACATCTGGAAGAAAGTTGGTATAAGAGAAAGGAAAACTTGTGTTTTATTTGCTTTTTGTTGGTTTGGTTTTGTACTTCTTTTTCTTTCAGGAAGCATGCACACTCACCTATGTCTCTCCTTCATCAATGTTTTATGGATATCTCCTCTCTATTTATTTCAGCTTTTCTTTTTTCCCCCTCTTCAACTTGATCTAGCAATGAGAAACTAGTGCTTTAAAAACAAAAAACAAACAAACAAACAAAAAACCTGATTTACCTTCTCCTGAACTCTTGGGTGGTAAAAAATTGCTACTGAAGGAGGAGAAAAGCTTCTAAGTGGTCACTGGACTATTATAATTTGGGATCAATTGAACACATTTTAACTCAATTATGAACCATTGTATTTGGGGTGATATAGCTACCCATATGTCTGAAAGGAGAATTGTTCATAATATATATCCTACAGAGTTAGCAAAAACATCACTGCTGATATGTCTCAGATTTACACAAATGGGCCACAGGTATTTTAAATGTTACATTGAGTCTCACAGAATTAACTAGAAAGCTCTCTTTGTTTATAAGTACAGCTTCTCAGTATTGGTCTGATAGCATCAAGAGGCTGACTTGTTTCTAATGTGATAGAAGTTAAGCTTTGGTCTCCCTTAAGGGATTTTATAAACATGTTAAGTAGGCAAAAGAGAGATTGATGAATAAGACTGAAGTGCTACAGCCAGAGAGGGATGGAAAGAAGCAGACTCAATTTGGGTTGTTACTTTCCATACAAATAGAACTCAGTCCCCAAACACAGTTAATGAAAAGGCCTTTAAAATCAGACAAACCTGGATAGAAAACTCACTGTCAATGCTCATACATATGAGTCCTAGTTCAAGTTATTTGAACTCTGAGCTGCTGTTTCTTCATCTTAAAACGAGGATTAAAATGCCCTCCTTATTACATTATCCTCAACAAACTTAAACCAGAAGTGCATGTGATAACCCCCCAAAGAAGCTATCACTGGTCATTTCTTATTCATGTGAAACCTATATAAAAGAAGATGGAAGTACCACTTTGAATCCTCGGCTCACACAAGGACTCTAAATAAATGCCAGTTGGTAATTCCTAACCCAACTTGCCAGCATAAAAGAATGTTCAGGTACTAATTAATCTTTTTCTGATGCAGTTATTATCAATATATTAGTACATGAGATATTTGCAACTGATTGGGATTATTTCCTGAAGCAAACTAATGAATCGTGACATTCTGTATTTCAATCATATTATAGTATGCTTTAGCTTTCTCAACTACAATGTACTTACCCAAGGTCATACAGTTAGCCTGTGGTAATATCTAGGATGCAGTAGAGGTCTTAGGATATCTAACCTAAGGCCTTCCTTTCCAGATCACACATCTTTTGGATACATTTAACAGCCCTATCATTTCCAAAGCTCACTAATATTATTAGAACTTCCCAGGTCTCCTTTTCCATATTCATTTATGTATACCAATCAGCTCATTCTTTTCAAATGCCAGGGATGTATTGCTCACTAGAGGAACCTCAGTACCCAGCAGTCTAATGTAAAAGGCAAACCTTTCCACTAATGAGCAGTTTGTCTAGTGTTCTTAACCTTATCAGCAGCTTCTCAAGTGATAAAGGCTTAACTATTATGCACCGAAAGGTGTTGATAATTCTCAATCTTCATGCAGAAAATGGCTCTTTTGTTACTTCTTAGAATCTACTGTTAAACTTAGCACACCGCTTACAAATTACCTTCCCTGTGCTGCAAAGCAGTCAGCTGGAAGTATTGGTGGGCCGGCAGCAGGTGGAGCCTCCTCCTGTCAGGACAAAAATGATACCTGCTGCTTAATAGAAAAAGAGCCATCTGCAGTTTAATGATGTAGACCTGTCCCAGCAAATGGACTGGGTTTAAAGACAAGGTAGAGGAAAGAACTTTTTTTTTCTTTGATAGGGAAAAATGAGATTGAGTATTATAGACTGTACAAATAGAATTGAGGGCTGGAGGTTTTATCAACTCGAATATTAGTGCATAGTAACTAAACTGATTTTATTCATCTCCTACTGGGATTCCCCCTAAGCACAGTAGTCGGCCCTCTAAAGCACAGGCCCAACCTCCCAGGGCCTTTCCCCCTCCAGCTTCTGGAATGAAGAATGCAGGACAACATGGTCTCCATGTTGCTGAGAAACAATAAAAGCTTGATCAGCTGAATGCTTAAATATGGCTGAATGTTTGATGAGATGAAGATGTAATTTTGTCTACGTTCCCTAAGGATCTGGATTAAATATGACTACAGGGCCTAATCAAATAGCTAGTCACTGAACAACGGTCCCAACTGCATTTTTCATTCTAGGCATGCTTTCCTTTCCTCCCCCCACCCTCCTCCAAGTACATTACTTATTCACTGGTTTGTCAGCAGTGTGCATTATTAGCGCTTGAGAGATAAAACTTTAAGTGTTGCTCCCAATTAGCACAACAGTGACCACGCACCATGCTCGGTGCTTAATGCCTGCTCTCAGAGAGGAGCTGGTTTTGAAGGTCTGAGGTGGAGGAGAAAAAAAAATGAAACAGCTTAAGCATTCATTTTGAGTGGAGAGACAGCTCCTATTAACATTTAACAGCATTTGTGCAACTTGGTGCGGAGGTTATGATGCAAATGAGGAGGAATTAAAAGTGGCCAGGGGTTTGTCATTGATGGATTGCAGTCTGGCGGTGTTCACACTTCTGCCGTGTCCATCAGAAGCGATTACTGTGTAATTAAACCTTATTTCTCTACTCTTCAGTGCATAATTACTTTGTGAATGTAACCATCATCTAAAAAAGCTACCAAAATGCTTTAGCATTTAGTCTAGCAGTCATTTCCCTAGCTTGTGTCAGATATAACCATCAGACAGTGCAAAAGAACTGTCACTTTTAATAAGAGGCAAAAAATTAAATGAAACAGTATGCTTATTACAGGAAAATTAGGCGTTCAAGTGGTAGAGTCCTTTTCTGCTATTTGCATAATTTATTCTTTTTTGTCCCTCACACCAGAAGCTTCAGGCAATTTTCTTCACATTTAAATAGATCGCACATTTAAGGCTACTTAAGGAAAATTATCACTTTGCATATTTTAATTGTTGTAAAGAAAGTGAATAGAAGAGGTCTGCAGCTTGGACTCTTGAGTCGGTCAGATGCTCAGCCGTCTGATTCTAGAGCTCCCCACTGCTGCATGAGAGATAACCCTATAGTTCACAGCCATCCACTTGGATTTCATCAGCATGCAAATGCAGGTCTGAGCACTACAATAAGTGGATCTTTGATATTTACAAACTAGCCACTAATAACGAAAACATAATTTGTTTGACATAACTCTAGATTCTCTTTTCACTTTGCCTTTTTCTCATTCTTTTTCAGAAAAACAACAACAACAACAAAAACCCCAACCCCTTACCCCTCCCCAAAAACCCCTCATAAGTCTTTTAGGTTCAGGAAAAAAGTTAATAGTTCACTCCAACTAGATAATGTTCTACAGGTTCTAGAAATAGGATTTGCTGTAAAATAATGACAGCATGCCAGACGACCTTTGAATTCTTTTGTTTAATTTGGATTTTCCTTTCATCAAAGAAAAAGTTGAACTAAAATTAGGATTTAAAGAAATCTCTGTTACCACACGTGTTATATCAAGCCAGTGGTGTTTCAAGTGAGTGATTTAGCTGCCTGGGAAGGAGGAAAATGTTTCCCTGTGTTAGTGCCATCATTCAAAAGATGAGAGCGTCAGTGCAGAGCATTGCAGAACAAATGCTGTTGTAAATAGGCTAATGCTTGTACAAACTGTTAATTATGAAACAGATGAAAAGTTAAAAGGATACTTCAGTGAAAACTTTGATCAAAACATACTTGGCTTTTCTATTGTGATTAAGTGGGTTAAAGAATCTTGGTGGCATAAGTTGCTTCGTTTTCATTACCAATTTAAAAAGTTCCAAAGCCACAGAAAACTAAAGTCTTCATTTTGACAAGACAGCAATGCTTTAAAGCATATGAAGATGTGAATCTGATTAACTCAGCAACACTTTTGTTTAATTACAAACAATTATATGTTCCCTTTGGCTACTGGTCATTTTCATTTACAATACCATTGTCCTCCTTAAGTGCAAACTCTAAAGACTAATGAATGTCTGAGGTACTGCAGTTAGCACACATTTGTAGACACTAAGCAAACATTTGTCTTTAAAAGTAAGTGAAGTAGGACTTAGTTTACAAAAACCATCAGTGTATGACAAAGTAATATAAACCAGCACGCTATGGAGACTGTAAAGGTGAGAGTAAAATATGAACTTGTAGTTTAGAAAAGGACCCTATCCTCCTTCTGACCTAATGCAACTTTCAGAATAATCAGTACTCTTTGAAAGTTGATACATGTTTAAAACGAAAATAAAGGTTTAAAAAATTACCTTGAGGACAATTTTACATATTGCAAGTATGTACTTTTTGTATATTACCTCTGCTCAATACATTCCATTTGAGGGAAATAAATTATAAAGATGCTAGAAACTTTTAAGAAATTGTCACAATGTCCAACAAATACCTTGATATGTAGATCAGATTTGAGTTTATTGAGGAAAAATGAAACAAATTCTTTTTGGCACTTTCTTTGTTTCACTGAGTACTTCTTTTAGCTTCTTAGTTGTGTGTGTGTGTGTGTGTATTTAAATTTTATTTTATTGTAAAGATGCTGTACAGAATGGTTACAGTTACATGAGTAAGGTAACATGTACATTTCTTATCAAACATTGTTTTTCTCCTACTATCTCTTTCCTCCCCCCTCCTCATTTCTCCACTTGCCCCCTGCCCCCGAAGTTGTAAAGTTCGTTTCCAACATAGCATCTAGAGGGTATCATTTTTGCGATGGGTCAAACTGTGTCCTTGTTTCAGCATTTTGCTATTCCCTTTTCCCTCCTCAAATTAGATAAGTGTATATACAAGATGTGGGTACCAAAATCAAATATGGTGACAACAGGGGATACACCAGAGAGGGAAAACACACAAAAGAAGATTAACCTCAAATTATCCTTTTTTTTTTTGAGGTGAGTTTTAACTGTGCTGGTTTAAAACCTATTTAAAAAAGCACTTTACACCACTGCCAAAATGACAATATCTACAAACAAGTGATTTCTCAGTGTAGTTGAACATAGCAGAGAATCAATATAGTAATTCAGGTTTATGAAGAGATTACCTTACATTTACTTTTAACATAAGATTGCTTTTGTGATTGGAAATTAAAGAATATCTCTCTTACACTTGACAATACTCAGCAAGCATCTTGATAGAAGAAATAATATATCCCATGATGATGCTACTTATACAATTAAAAATACTTCCTAATGAAGAAGGCCAAGATGATGGTGGAAGATAAGGAGGAAACTTGAAATGTATTATATGTTCTGAACAACTGTGAAAAGTTAACTTACCTTCAGAATGGTCTTTTTAAAAAGTTGCTTTCTTCTAGGAATGTATATAACAATAATATCCCTAAGTCATGCATAATGTTGTAGAAAATAATTGCAAGCAAAATTTGCAATCTTCCCTATATGATAACAAAGAAAAAAAATCAAACTCCTATGAAAATTTGAGTTTGAAGCCACCTGGGCAGGAAGGTGAAACTGTGGATCAAGTGATAGAGCCTTCAGCAAATAAGCTAAAGGATAGTGCCCTCAGCTGAGTTTAATCCCTACTACCAGTACAAACAACAATAACTAAGGACCAAGAATATTTGCTTAATAAATCAAAACTGAAGTCAATGCAGTTCACATATTATGTTTCTCCCAACTTTGAAGAACAAGTATCATGGGTTCCGAACACTGCTGAGCAATAGTCTCTGTGTTTAATTACTGTGATGCATTGTTGGAATCCATTAGGAATTTCCCCAGTGTAGCTTAATGAGGAAAAACACAAACTTACAGACAGTAGAAGTTAGGATGTTTTCCATTTTTATTATATGACTAAATTAGTTCAGCTTCTGTTTTCTGCTTTGCCAAAGGAAGAGAATCTTGTCAGGCGGCTGACAAGATTCATTTAGAAAACTAAAGCATGTGACATGGCACCATGCCAAGAGTCTAGTAAACATCTGGAAATGGTGGTTGTTGCTCTCATCACTAGCGCTGTGGTGGAACATAGTCACTTTTTCATACACCTATTTATGATGATGTCGAACTCACATTTTGCTTCAAAATCTTCATTAGTAAGAATATTCTGAGTTGTGAAGGAAAATAATTTTGTTAAATTGATGTAATCTCAAATTTGTTTTTATTTATTTTTCACTGCATGGTTGCTTAGAAGATATTTCATATGTATTTTTGAGGTTAATTTCAGGAAAAATATTTGGTAAATGATATAAAAAAAATTGAAAACACCATTTCCTCTATAATAAAGAACATTTAATTCATTTGTGTTCATTCTAACCCTTGGTTTACTCTGCTACCTTCTTCAACTTTCTTAAGTGCTTCTAAGAAGAGACTTACAGAATACTATGAAAAACAAATATTATAGAAAGTAGAAGGAATATGATTAGCCCACCTTAGAGAAATTGTGTCAGTGCTTTGTATATTGAGCCAACTGGGATATCAGACAGTGTAGTGTTAGCCTAAAATTTAAAGCAAGTTCTCAATTAATTGTATGAATTTTGTATACTTTCAGAGGGCCTAACATGATCATCCTACTTGTTAGAGGTGGAAAAATGTTTTCTAAAAGTAAATGATATGGATTTAGATCTTCCAGTCTTATAAGCCACAGAAAGCAAGAGACTGAAACCCTTCACCTTTGGTCAAGAAAGTAGCACTAGGTGATAATATAAACATCACTCCCAGTAAGCAGTTAGATAGACCAATTTCAATGGTTGGGGAAGACTTCATCATTTTTGACTGTTAACTTCAATATTTCCTTACTTACAGTTAAAGTCTAACTAGCATAGCATTGCTTCACCCACAACACAGACTTAGTTCAAGTCAGTTATTTAACTTGCGTATATTAAAGCACATGTACATATAATAAAAACAGAGTTGATTAAAAAGAGATGGTAGAAATGATTTTCTATGGCTTATGACCAGCACCCTATGAATGATGTTTAAATACATATTATTTCCTCTTTGTAAAACTGTATAGGCAAAACATACTAAATGCAATTGAAAGAAAGTTTTGTAGCTTAAAATGTAACTTATAGATTAAGACTTAAACATTTTCCTTGGCATTATTAGAATAATTTGGCTGTCATGTGATCTGATTATCTAAGCTGTTTTACTGTAATGTATGTAAATATTATCATTTTAGTACTTTGTTAGTTGTTTGTTAGTCTGTTTTGATTTGCAAATTTCAGTCGAAAGAGCCCGAAACTAAAGGAAGGGTAAAGAAGTGAGAGGAGATGCAAACTATGCGTGTATCATATTTTATCATATCAGTGATACAAATCCTTGTTACAAATTGAGTTATGCAATGTTCAGTGGTAAAGTCCATTGGAATTTATTAATTTATTATTTAATTAAAAATTTTTTAGTCAATTGAAACTTAAACCTTCCTACTCAAGTCATTGCTTAGGGCTAACAAGTTGTTTCTAATAGTGATTTAAAAGTAATTAAAATGTTATTTACAATTCCAATTCTTTTTAATCATTAGCTAATACCTGAATGAGAAAATAGATGAAGGGATGTCTCCACCCTATGTGTTCATGGCATTTTACCTGTAGGCCTCTGTGGTTTGTAAACCAGCATCTTTGGCCACCTACATATGTGAGTTCAAGAGAAATGTAAAGTCCTACTTCTTGGTTTATTTATTAGAATTTCTGGGGATGAGACTAGGAAACTGTGTTAACGATCTCTCTATAAAATCGTTATGAATATTGAAATTGGAGAACCATTTTCCAAGGCCAAGAATACACGAACAGATGGACAACAAATGTTAAAGGACAAGGTAGGAACAGTCGGCATCCTGTTCCTGTCTCCTGCTTTCCATCATCTCCATCCTGGGGGTAACCATTTGCTCCATAGCCAATTGTGCTCTTGGATCATTCTGTAGCATATAGTTTAAGAGTACATATAGTTTAAGAGTACAATAAGGTTTCTTGTGTGAATGTGGGTGAGGTCATTCATATTATCATACATACATATGGTAAGAAATATCCCTACCCTCAAATATCTACATATACCAGGAAAAAGTTGATTAAACTGGGGATGTACTTCTTGAATAATTTCCAGTTATCATAATACAACATTATTTACTTGAAAATAATATGGCATAATGTTCAGGTAAAAACTGTATTGTAAAACCTCATTAAAATTGACAGAAAAGTGAAATGAATTTTATGCTTATTGGTTTTGAAATTTTGATAAAATAGCAAGCATTATACTTAATTTATGCACAAGTTTTCAGCACGTGAAATGATATAAAATGTTTAGCTTTCCTTGTGAAGAAGCTGATAACAGTCATTGTGTAACATGAGGAAGCAATTCCTCAGGTCATCTGATTAAACAAAGCAAAGCTCACAATAAGAACCAGAGAATAAAAACAAGAACAAAAATAGAAACTGTGCTACCTTTGGAAACATCCCACAGCAGGCTAAGCAAATGCTAGACTAATGCTTCTAATCTAGCTATTCATTTGCTACTTCCTGAACTTGAAAAGTATTCATCATCTGAAATTAAGACTTGCTTGTGTGTTTAAATATCTCATGATCTCCTATCAGCCACTAATTTTGTAATAACTCTTCACTATTCTCACCTAAAGCAGTTCACTTAGAATTAAGATCAGGTTTCAATCAATTGTACATACCTTAAAAAGAGCTATGGAACTTGCTCTATTTCTGATTTAAAGCACAAAATGCCCCATACCTCACTTTTCCAGATGCAATGTAAACTAAATTCCTACTTGTCAGATTCCATGTCTCTAAAATATAGTAGAGACAAAATCAGAGAAACTGCCTATACAAACAAGTTATTTTGGTTTTTATTTTTATTTTAAAGAATAACATTGCAAAGAGGTAAATTCCATAAAACTCTGTAGCAGCAAAAACACCAGTGAAGATACCAAATGGAGAAGAGGTTAAACCTTATTTCCTTTCCTTGTAAATATTTGAAAGCAGTTAATTTTATAAGTTTGGAATAGTTGCCCTATATCCACAATGTCAGTATTTTATGTGAATTCCTTAGAGTTAAGTATACAGGCTGTGTGCAGGGCCTGGGGGGCCAGGAATTCCAAACACTGAGGAGCTGGTCATTTTACCTTTAGCTGAGGGTTTGAGGGAATAGAATGTTGAAGTTGCCATACTCCCAAGTGAGTAAGGAAAATGATGATTTCCTTTGCAAAAATGACTCCAAAGAGGAAGTAGTACATGCACATATGAGCACATACACAATACCACTTAATACACACAATATTTTTCTCATTTCCTAAACACATTTTTATATATTTGTAAAAACATCTAAATAAATTGCTTTTTTCTCTGAGTTTATCACTCATTTCAGATTAAAATTGGCAGATACTAAATAGACAAAATAATCATAGTGGACTGGAGGTTTCTATCACTAATAGAGACACTTGTGCATTGTAGGTGTCCCTCCCATTCATCTTGAAACCCTGGTCTACACCCCTACCAGCATCTTTCCTATGCAAATGACTGTAGATTGAAACCCTCATCAATAGGTGCTACAATCTGCAAATAGTTTCCTTGTCGGCTTGGCAACTGTGACTCCTGCTGTCGGACAAGTGAAAAGAAAACCGCAGTCAGCAGCTATTCAGCAGCAAATCATTAATTAATTACATTTTAAT